>NC_134572.1:81291953-81628620 GCF_050947875.1 Dermacentor variabilis
CGCCACCGACGGTAAGTGCAGCATCTCCTCCCCGCGAGCGAGGCACACCGGTCGCGATCCGGAGCGACCAGGCAACGGTGTGTGCATTGCGGGACTTTGGTCCAACTGCCTTGCACTTACGGAGTCGAACACTTCCTAAGAAAAAAGAAATGAGATAAGGCATTCGTGCACGCACACTGCGTGGTGCCCTTGAGTACTCTTTGGAGCAGTCTCGGGGCACTATTCAACTCCTTTTTTTTGTTTGTCGCCCCCGCACAGCAGCCGAGCGGACCGGTGTAGCAGCGCGTATGTGCAAACTGCAGTCGCTCGCCGGTCGTCAGCACTGGAGGTCGGTCGCCTCTGTTCTTTGCGCAAGGCCGCAGCCCGACTGTGTCGCGCGCCGTCGTCGCCGCGTTGTCGCCAGAGCCATTATAAATGGCCTTCCCCCTCCACACGCGCTGTTGTGTGCTTGCGGCGGCGAACGAACGGCGAGGGAGGGAGCTCTGGCTAGGGGCCGTGTATCACTTGCGCGCGCTTCGAGTCTCGCGTGCGTCACGCTAAGGCCGAGCCCCGGCTGTGGCTGCGGTGCAATAGCGTCTCCGGACGAAGGACACCGAAGGTCAGTCGGGGATGGATGCCAGGACAGGCGCTTTTACGCCGACCACGTGGCGATTCCCCGTGTTGACTTGTCGAGGAACGTCTCCGGCTTTTCTTTTCTCTTCTTTTTTTTCTGCTTCGCATTCGGCCGAAAGTGATCTTGCTTCACATCCAAGCGGACGCGATGGAGCTGCTGAGTCAAGCGTCCAGTCATGTCCTGGTTTTGGCGCGTCACAGTCTTTCGTATAGCTGAGATTTTTTTTTTAAAGCAAAGGTTTCTTTGCCTCTTCTCCCGACTTTCGGGGCTCTGCTGTTGTGGTCTAGCTTGCGCGCGCCGCTAGGTTTCTTGCAACACCCCCAGATGGCGCTCGCCTCCGCGTATCCCTGAAGTTGCTGTATATGGCTCCCTGCGGGAGCCATAGTTGCGCATAGGTCCGCCATCTTGCAATCTGCTTTTCTCCAGTGAAGGCACCTCTCGTTCGTGCGGGGGCTATTTCATTCATTATACCCTCAAGACCACGAAGGTATTACAGAGGGGATCCATCTCAAGAGCTGCCTGCAGCACTGTGGAAGCTACACGAATTCTTAGCCAATAGAAAGGCTGAATGCCCCTCGAGATGTGCTGATCCGCGCCGCGTCGTGTGCTCAGCGGCTGCTTGCCGTCATGTTACATGCAGCGTGGTTTGTGGATTCACGCAAAAAAAAAAAAAATCTTTTGACGCCGTAACCATAACCTGCGCTTACACGCATGCGACAGCAGGGCTTCGCTTTACCTGTACGCTTTCCCTGCAGCTACCTCGCAGCCTCCTTAGCAAGTAGTACGGGCGAATGACCTGACAAATGTTCACTTGCGCCACAGCGTCTGCTCGGCGTCTACTTGGCGTTTGCTCGCTACCGTTATCACGTACCATGCTAGAGCGGGGGGTAGTAAATTAATGATGCACTGAACAATTAGGCATTTTTAGCTTTCCGCATCCTAAACGTATCACCTGTGATAATGCTGTGGCGTCATGTGCTAACTAGAAAGCAAACCAGTTTTACGGCTTGGTGCTGTGTCTGTAGTCCTAGCAGCGTGAAAACAAACAGCCGATCTCAATAATTAGGAGAAAAATTACCTAATGATTTGACATCGGCCTGACATCAGACTTGGCGATGACGGATCTTGCCGTTTGTTTCTTGCTGGTAGGGCGGAGAGCGAGTAGCAAGCGCGAATTCAGATCGAAGCGAGTGGCCGACGCTGTATGGGCGCTGCCATGTTGCCACTGTTGGGGTGACTTCTCTGCAGCAATTCGGAGTTCCACGTGACTGCGCTTGGCGAATAACAACGGACCGGCACGTGAAAAACAGAAGCCCAACTCTGGCTCCCTGCGGTAGCCATATGCAGTAACTCTACGCAACTCTGTGCATTCCTACCCGCGCCGCCGTGGCAGTGTTTTCACAGTTTGGCCGTATGGCAAGTGCTGTGCTTGCTTTCCTATGCGACAAAAATGCAGGTGCAGAGTTGTGGAGGTCGCGTGCTGGGCTGTGATAGTGTACAATTGTCCATAGCCTGACGAGAGCGCTTCGAGCTGGCGTCCCTGACGGTAGTCGTGGTGGTGAAGCACGCTTGCTGCCGCGTCCGTAAATGTCAAACGTCCGAACGCGCCTTTACAGCAGCCGAACGTGCAATAGCAGTCCCCTTGCTGACTAGCCGTTGTTGAGGAAATGTTCTTCTGTACACTTGTGCCACGATGCGATGTGCCATTTGAGGCAATGGTGATAAAACTCTATCCTCTCGGAGATTATGAACAATGACGCACAATGACGCCTTGAGCAAACACGTATCCCTGTGTGTTCTGTGGACTACACAGACAAATAGCAGTGGTGCGCGCAAGGTAACATTTGACATCAACTCACCACTCTCGCGCCTGACTAAACGCCGAAGAAATTACTCATTCGCCGCCAACATTACCGCTAATTACCGCCAATCAAAGCAAACAGCATACAAAGCTTCGCTTACATCGATTGCCACAGTGCGTGAGGTCCGATTTTTTTTTTTTTTTCCTGCTAGCGACCCGTCGCCCAGTGGCTATGGCGTGGCACTTCTGCTCATGGGTCGCGGGTTCGATTGTAACCGCATTATGATGAGGGCGGAATGCAAGAACGCTCGTGTATCCTGCATTGGGTGCGCGTTAGAAAACCCCAGGCGGTGAAAATCAACCCGGAGTCCCGCATTACGGCGTGCGTCATAATCGTGTCGTTGTTCTGCCATGTAAAACCCCAGAATTATTTTTTTAATGCGCCTAATGTGTCATACGATGTTCATACTGCGAAGATACGTGCTTGGAGAGCACTGAAGAACTGAACACAGCGCAGTACGCAGTAAGGGGTCAGCAAGCAGATCTAACGAGAGAAGACATTTTGTTATATATATATATATATATATATATATATATATATATATATATATATATATATATATATATAAAGGGATGGTGAACGGGTCTACTTGAATGTCTGCAGCCTTCACGAGTTCCCGAGAGCGAGTCGAGTGTACTTACTTTACCGTTATGCCGCTGTACATTTATTTTGGTGTAAGCTGTAAATCAACCTTCATCTTTCTGAACACTCGCAAAAAGGGATCGAAGCTCCATCCCTCACATGTGGCACACGCTGTGAGCCCTGCTGAAGCCCTTTATGACTGAACGTAGCGATGGTTGGTCCGGAGGCGTTGCTTTTTTTTTTTTTTTCCTACGCTGCGATTTCGAACAGCATAAAAGACAGCTCACACCCGTCGGTATTAAACTGTTCCGCGCTGTAGAAGTCAGTTAGGCTAGTCGGTCCCCGTTTCTGAACGGGGACACCGTAACCAGTGCGAAAAGACGCAGGACAAGAACGAGGTGTGTGCGCAGGGCGCTACGCTAGTCACGTCAACGCGCGCACTCCAGCGAGGCCGACGCGGCCGCTGCCGAACAAACTGTGCACCCCTCCGACGTCGGTGCCGCCGCGAGCTCCCGGAATCCCGGCTTGGCTTTTCGATCGGGTCGAAAAGGGGAAGGCGGTCCTCTCCTCGCCCCATTAGCGCTGGCGGCGCTGCAGCAGCGTCCTGACCACGGGCTCCCGCTGGGCTCCTCGCGGTGACGACACTGGGCCGCCGCCGTCACTTTCGCAGTGCACTGCGTCGTTGTCTACCCCTCCCTCCTCCCTTCCCTGCCATCTCGTCCCGAGCTTTGCAGGGAGCTCGTGCGGCTGGTCGACCGACCGGCCGGCCTGGTGGGTGAAAGGGTGTTGCGCGGCGCTCCCGTTCCTTCCCCAACTTGCACGCTGTCCGCTCAGCTCGGCGCGTGGGGTTGTCGACCGCTGCGTGCCCAGGCACCGGGACCGAGTGCGTCATCGCCGCTGCTGCTGCTGGCTTTGCTGCACTGCGCTGCACTGCAGCTGTGCGAACAAAGAGGAAAGAGACGAGGACGCGAACGGCCCGGCCTGGTTATGTGCAATTTCCACCGATAACGTCAATGACCCTGCGCGGATGCCGTCGCCCGTAGAGCTTCATATCGCAATGCACGCGGGGTGTTTTTTTTTTTTTCTATTCGGGAATTGATTTTGGAGCTCAGTTATCGTGATTTACTGGCGCGCGAGGAATGACGGGCTTGACAAGGTGGTCCATTACGCCTCCTCCCCCCCCTCCCCCCAAGTGAAAAGAATACAGGGAGTAAGCGAAGCCGGCCGCATTTGTCATTTCAGGTATTGGTGGCCCATTAATTGACTAATGTTAGTATATCCGTGGCTAATGTAACACAACAAATTTAATAGACATCATCTTGTGCGTGTTTTGCAGGCATCCGCATACAAGCTGGTTTTGTTCGTGCAAGCATTACGACGTTATGCAAAGCTTTCAACTTTAAGTTGAGGAAACATTGCGAATTCTGGTAATGCTTTGCAGCCTTTTGTGTTTGCTAAATTTGCCAGTGATCAGATCGTTTCCAGTTTTGTTTGACAGGCACGCGCTCCTTGACGTTGGCATCGCGCAGATGTTTATGCGGCGTCCTTGGCTCGATGCGGTCGGCGCTGTCTCGTCGGTGGTGCTCTCTCGAGAAGCGCGTGAACTTCGCTATCATGCACGTACTTTCCATACGGGCTGCAAAGTCCACGCGCACGTGTTTTATATTCCGGGCGAATCCGGCGTTAATTATCGCCCTTGTCCTCATGAAGACACTCAACCCTGTGGCAGAACTGCGACGCGTGAAACAAGCGCAGCACTAAACCGGCTCTTCGCTGTCGTGGCCTTATATGTGCACTGAGTCGGTTTCAGTTTTGTATAGACGTCTCGCTTTTACAGAACGCTGCTTGTGAGAGACGTATGTGTCGCCACGCCAAAACCGTTCTCTACAACCAAGACCATAAATGACTTAGGTGATGGTTGTTAGGTCGACCTAGAACATACGGGCGCAACGTCAGTGAACCCGCCGTTGTGGCTGTGGCGCGTTGCGCTGCTAAGCACGATCGAGATCGTTGGCTTCGATTGCCGGCGGCATTTATATAGGGGCGAAATGCAAAATCGCTCGAGTACTTGCATATAGGTACATGTTAAAGGACCCCAGGTGGTCAGAATTAATCCGGAGTCCCCCCGCGTACTATGACTTGCCTCATAGTCAGATTGTGGTTTTAACGCGTGAAGCGCCACAGTTGAATTGAAGCGCCAGCGAAATAGTGTACGCGGTTGCTGTGCAGATGACGCATTGACCTGGTAGCATTCTGCACCGCGAAGATAAAGCCAGCGCGAACGGGTTCATGGTGCTGCACTGACTGGTTGCGTGTCAGGGAACCGCGTAGGCGTGTCGCGACATGTGATGGCCTAATTCACCCTCTCCAGTTTTCACCGAGCACGGTCCCTCCCTTTCTCTTTGTCTTTTTCGCATAAATGCGACCGGCTTTGTAAATTGCACAAGTTAGATGTAACACGTTCGTGTGCTAGCAGTGGCGTAGCCAGAAATTGCGTTCGGGTGAGGGGCTCAGGTTGCAGCTCGGCCTCCTCCTTAACAGGAAGCTTTAGCTCGGGTGCCCGTATTTAAATAGATGTAGAAGGGGAATTAGTTTTTCCCCGCAACCATTGCACCAACTTTGACGAGGTTTGTTGCATTTGTAATAAAAACATAAATTGTAGTGACTTTTGGTTTCGAATTTTTCATTTAGGTGGTCAATTCTTTAATAAAAATTGGCCAAAATCGCTAATTTTCAGAAAACGAAACTATCAAGTTTAGAGCTCTGTAATTCAACAATGAAAAATGGTATCACAATTCTGTGAACTGCATCTAATGATACATCTACAGCTGACGAAATAGATACGTTACGCATGAATATTAAAAAAAGTGTTATGGAAATACGGCTTTTGCAGAACCCTTGTACACAACGTAACCAATCAACGTGAAATACAAATTTGCATAGCAAATTTGTCCGCTTTGACTGTTATAATAGATGCCGTTTACAGAACCACGATATCTGTTCGTCACGCAAAGCTATTAGTTTGTAAACGTCGTGCTTCTGCTTTTTCAAACTTTCGAATTTTTCAATATATTTTAAACAAAATGCGGGCCCTAAATCGAAATTCCGCTTGCTACAGACAATAGAATTTAGCTTTCTCTTTCAAACGCAACAAATTTCATTCAAAGCGACTCAGGGATTATCTAAGAAAAGCGTTTCTGCGTTTTACATGTATTTGAATAGGCCACGTCGGAGTTGGGCCCGAGCTAGAGCTTCCTTTTAAACAATTTGTCGAGGGATCAAATACATGAATAATAACTGCATTGCCATTTCCAAAGATGCTACAAAGGAATTCTTAAACGCTATGCACTGTCAAGACAAGTAAAATGTGCATTTTTTCATAAAAGAATGTACTCGTATGTGGTAAAAATTGTGCTCAAAATAACTGATGATAATGCTTCCGTGTTCTTTGTCTATATAGTAAGTAAAGAAGATGTCACACGAGGAAAGCCGCGCATGCCGCTGATATGAAAAATAAAAGGCCATGAAATGAACAAGTTGACGACAAATATGTTAATGAAACATTGTCATTCAAGAACCGTGTTTGCGTTCTTGTACATATGCACAGGCCAGGGAAAAGTCTCAATGACGCTGTCATTCGATCCAATGGATTACGCAGGAACAGCTGTCACCGGTCGTGTATCGTGAGTAATTGCACCGAAATTACAGTCGCAACAGAGAGCACGTATATAAAAAGCAGAAGTTCTGCAAGATATGCGAGGGCGAATCGAATGAAAGTGAGCCAATGCGAATATATGTGAAACGGGGTACTTTATTTAAAATTAGTCTTCATGAGTATTTAGACATTCATCCCATTGACTAACGAGTCGGGTGATTCCCGTCTCATAAAACTCCTTAGGTTTCTGCTTCAACAAATATGCAACTGATTCTTTCACATCATCGTACGACACGAATCTGCTTCCCTTGAGCTGTTTTTTTTTTTTTTTCATTTGCCCCAAAATGTGGAAGTTGCAAGGTGCCAGGTCTTGGGCGTATGGCGGATGTTGCAGCGTTTCCAACTTGAACTTTGCCACTTTTGTATTAACCACATCAGCGACATGGGGACGGGCATTGTGGAAAAATTAAAAATAAAATTATGGGGTTTTATGTGTAAAAACCACTTTCTGATTATGAGGCACGCCGTAGTGGAGGACTCCAGAAAATTAGACCATCTGGGGTTCTTTGACGTGCACTTAAATCTAAGTACATGGGTGTTTTCGCATTTCGCCCCCATCGAAATGCGGCCGCCGTGGCCGGGATTCGATTCCGCGACCTCGTGCTCAGCAGACCAACACCATAGCCAGGTCGTGGAACAAGATGAACCCATTCGTCAATTTTGCACGTCGTTTTTTCTTGATTGCGACACGCAGCCGATCCGGCATTTCACAATATCGGAAACGATTGATAGTCTCTCCGGCTTTAGAAAATTCTATCAGTAATGGAACGATCGAAAAAAAAAAAATCGTAAACAACACCTTTCCGGCGGAAATAGCGGGCTTTGCTTTCTTTGGGGGCGGTGAATTCGAATGTTTCCACTGTAAGCTTTGCCGTCGTGTTTCAGGCTCGTAGTAGTGGCACCATGGTTCGTCCCCGATGACAACTGCAGACAAGAAGTCGTCACCTTCATTGTGATACCGGATCAGATGAGTCAAGGCAGCGCAGAACCTTCTTCTGGCGGTGGTTCAAAATCTTGGGCATCCACTGCGCACACAAGAGCCGATGACCGAGATGTTCATGAATTATGGTGTGAACCGAACCGCGACTGATGTTCACACGCTCTGGCAGTTCATCGATGTTTATCCTCCGTTCTTGTCTCATCAGCTCATCAACTTTTGCACTGGTGTTGGGGGTGATTGCATGATGGCTCTGGCCCGGTCTTGGATCGTCTTTGCAACTTTCACGTCTTTTTTCAACCGTTTGCTCCAATGCTTCACAGTGGCCAATGAAAGGCAATGTTCAACGTACACGGTAGCCATGCGGCGAATAATTCCCTTTTGGGAAACACCTTCAGCTGCCAAAATATTCACGGCACCCCGCTGCTCAACTTCTAAAGTGTCCATTACGTCACGCAACCACGTTCAATCCAGTGTATGAGAGCATTAAAGAACATTTACCTTCACATCTGCGTGTCACTTTTGTAAATGAAAGATGCCTGTGTGCTACGCGCATGCCTCGCAGTCAATGAACCGAACCATTATTGCGCGGTGTGGGTAGGCTCACTTTCATTTAACTCGCCCTCGTTCATTAGAAATGCGAAGATACAATTGAATATACAAATGCTTGATAAAGGGCAAAAATGTGTCACTGGAAAGTTCACTGCACGTATACACAAAACCTCGCAACAAGACATTTAAATATACGTATAAGTCTCCAATAAATCGAAGTATCTTAAGAAAACGTCATTGTATATAATGCGTCAAACAAGGCAAATAAACAAGTAGCGCAATCACAGCTTCACAGAATCCTAGATCCCGCCCCCATTCCATCCACTCCATCCAATGTATCGCGTACGACGGAAGGCGGCGCGCTTGCTCCTCACTTTTCTCCTTTGCGCACACAAGACTGAGCCACCATCGTCGGCTCACCCATTCCATCCCCCCTCCCCCTCCTACGCTTTCACTCGCACATACAGCATGCCGCGCGCGGTCAAGGTGTTATTGCCCTGAGACTTCATACGAAACATGAGGGCGACGGCCACAGCAGGAATGCGCCTGGAGTCTTCATATAATTGCTATCCCAATGATATAATAATAGTATCCGGCAACCGAAGCGTGCCGTGGCCGATTACTTTCCGCAAAAGAAGTAACAAACTGTCACCATGCGACAATTCGCTGCGCCGCAACAGTGTATCTTTCTTTTTTCCTTTTGTGGGGCGGGGTCACCGAAATGAAAAAAAAAAATGCAAAGGAGAGTATGTTGGCCACAATCGAATGCCTACTTCGGGCACCTATAATGTGGCTACCGAATGAATATCGAAGAAAACGTGAGACGCTTGGTCCACCGCATAGTGCTCGGTATTTTACACCGGCGAGACAAGACTTTCCGGAGGGGTTGCGCCCAAGCGTACACGGTGTAATCCGTCAAGTCTTCACAGTGATGGCGGTGAGCGACCATTGTTTCTTTTTCTCGTCTGCAAGCCAGAAGGCGTACAAAACTCTGCCAGGCGAAAATTCACTCGGCCTGAGAAAACCCCACGCGCACCGAAGTACGCCGCGCGGTGGTTTCGGGGCAACACAAGAAAAACGCATGCGCTCTGGCTGGCTCTGGCAGCCCGCAGGTAGGGTAGCGAGAATAAAAAAAAAATTGAGAGGCTTAATGTGTCCTCACGAATAAAAGTCAAAGTAGAAAAATAAAGAAGCAAGTAGTTACCCTAGCTGGCTTTAGTGTCTTGACATGGATGCTTTGGCGTAGGTGAAAAAAAAAAGTTTTTTTTAATGCGACATGACGGCACAAGTGAACCACCACAACGCTTCGTCTCATCGTATCTCGCTGCGTGTTTTGTCAACTTGTCTGATAGTATGTTGATTTGGCTTGTCTCGTTGTATGTTCTGATCTAAGACTTTAGAAAAGTCAATGCACTTTCGGTGTCAAATGTTTATAACAACATTCAGCCAACAAAGTTCCGGAATTGAAAATCTAAAGCACGACTTTGGAAATATCAATGCACCTTTCGCATCAAAAGTTTATTAGAACTTTATGCCCATAAAGTGTCAGAATTGAAATCCAAGCGCTGTCGATTCCGCGGCCTCAGCGAGATGCCGCGACGAGCCCGCCCGCCACGCCTTTAGAACTTTGTGCTCGGATGGAGCCCCTTGCGTTACGATATGCGAGTCCCGGTGCATGGTGTTGCGTTTCGCCTGCGACACGTGGTTTTGCCGGCGCGACGGCGGCGGGGCGGCGGACATTTTGGCCCGATCGTCGTCACCACAACACTCATCGCCAGGTGTTTCCAGGCGCGTCTGCGGCGATGCGACCGCCTAGGGATTTCGTTCCAGTCATTGTGCCCGAAACAGGCGATGCCAAAGCAGGGATCTCATTCCAGTTATTGGGCCCGAAACAGGCGATGCCAAAGCAGGGATCTCGTTCCAGTCATTGTGCCCGAAACAGGCGAAGCCAAAGCAGGGACCATCTTCTCGTTACAGTCATTGTGTCCGACCGGCAGCGCCACGACAGTGTGCTGCGCAGCGCCACGACAGTGTGCTGCGCAGCGCCACGACCAGTTGCTACGAGATCTTGCGCAGCGCCACGACATGGTGCTACGGCATCGCTACGACAGTGTGCGTCACCATTAGCCCATTGTACATTCACGTGCTCGTCTTTTTAGGGGTTCCTTCTTGCCCTCAACTGCGAGAGTATAAAAACAGCTGCCCCCGGACGCCAGAGAAGGGCTCCGATTTCTTCTGCTGAGTGAAGTGCTCTCCCGTCTCTCTACTTCGGTCAAACCTGACCGCCAACTCTTTGCGATGTTAAAATAAACAAGTTGTTTCGTTGTTACCTGTCGACTCATGCTTTGCCGGGACCTTCGGATGCTTGCAGTTGTACCCCAGGCCGCCAGGCCAACGCTACCCTTGGGGCTTGCGACCCAGATACAACCACGGGCGTCAGCGCCGAGTTCCCAACAGATCGTACCAGCAGTCAGATCCAAATATCTGGTTGCCAGCGGTGAGATCGCCTACGACTTCAAACAACGGTCTGCCAGCGGCGAGATCGCGACAACGGAGGCCAGCAGCAAAGAGATGCAGTTGACTGTATGCTGAGCAGCTCAACGACGATCCGGGAGCAGTGCAACGAGCCCTGTGTGACGACTGGTTGCCTGCAGCGGAACGACTGCGCGGAACTCTTGACTGCGAGGTTTGGTGAGTGCGGGACTTTCTTCTTCTGAGCGTTGCCAGGCTTTTTGTTAGTGTCAGAAACAGAGCTGGTAATTGTGGTTGTCGTTGCTGCCGGGTTAGTTTGCGGCAAGACAATAGTAAGCAGTAGAGAAAGCAGCATTCAGAGCAGCCATGGATTTGAAGTCGTTGCGCAAACCGAAATTGTTGGAGCTTGCAAGAGAGTTGGGTCTGGATGTCTCAGACAAACTAAGAAAACCGGAACTGATAACGGCTATTCTTGAGTTAGAGGCTGAGGATGACGAGCTGTCGGAATGCCTTGAGACTATTGAGGAGAGGTCAAAAAGACAGGAGCGCGAACTTAAAGAGCAAAAAGAGGAACATGAGCGCGAACTTAAAGAGCAGAAAGAAAAAGAAGAGCGCGAACACGCTTTGGAAATGAAGCGTCTCGAGGTAGAGATGGAACGCGCTCGTAATGGAAGTCAGGCACACGGTGCAGGAGAACGCGTATTGTTCAAAATGACTGACCTAATGCGGCCGTTTAAGCTTGGAGAGGACATTGGTTTGTTCCTGGTTAACTTTGAGCGAACGTGCGAGAAGCAGGGGTTCTCTCGGGAAACGTGGCCACAGCGCTTGCTCACTTTGTTACCCGGCGAGGCGGCCGACGTAGTCGCTCGCTTGGATAGAGAGGAGGCAGAGGATTTCGACAAAGTAAAATCGAGTCTGCTAAAAAAGTACCGGCTGTCTGCGGAAGCGTTCCGTCGGAAGTTTCGGGAAAATGAGAAAGGCAGAAGTGAGTCATATACAGAGTTTGCGTATAGGCTTATGTCGAACATGCAGGAGTGGCTCAAAGAAGAGAAAGCGTTTGGTGACCACGATAAAGTTCTGCAGTGTTTCGGGCTAGAACAGTTTTATAGTCGGTTACCGGAGAACGTGCGATACTGGGTCTTGGAGAGGCCAGACGTGAGTACGGTGGCTAGAGCCGCTGAGCTAGCCGAGGAGTTTGTGACGCGTCGAGCTCGCGGAGCTAAGGACGGTCAAAAGGGTGAATTTGGCTCCAAGTCTGAGAGGCCAAGGTTCACGCCCATGAGATTTAAGGGGGACACGCGTAGTGAGGATGCGAGTGAAAGCAATCCGACCAAACGTAAAGAGACGGCAGCCGAAGCCGAACGCAGAAAGCGGTTCGAGATGAGGCGAGCGGGCGTTTGTTATACGTGCCAGAAGCCGGGTCACTTTTCGGCGCAGTGTCCGGAAACAACACCAAAAGTTGTGTTTTTTTCAATAGGCAGCACTGACGAGAACATGAAGCTTCTTGAGCCTTACATGCGAGACCTCCTCGTAAACGGGAAAGAGTGCCGAGTGCTTCGCGATTCCGCAGCTACGATGGATGTAGTTCACCCGTCTTACGTAGAACCCCATATGTTCACGGGCGAGTGCGCGTGGATCAAGCAAGCCGTGGAAGCTCATAGCGTGTGTCTGCCGGTAGCAAAAGTGCTTATTGAAGGACCTTTCGGAGCGCTTGAGACGGAGGCGGCAGTGTCATCTATGCTGCCACCCCAGTACCCGTACCTATTTTCAAACAGGTCCGATCACCTCCTGCGCGAGAAGGGGCTTTTGTTTGGTGAAGCTAGTGTTCAGGCCTTAACCAGATCGAAGGTTCGGGAGCTCGCTGCAAAGGCGGTAGTTGCGGGGCCGACGTTATCAACCAACGAAAAAGGGTCAGAGGCGCAGCAAGCTGATATTCAGAGCACGCCCGAACAGAATAAAATTGAGTCTGTAGCGTTGAAGGCGCCAGATACTGGAGAGGAAAATCCCGATTCGGGAAAGTTAGAAGAGCTATCTACTGATTTGCTCATCGCGCCTACGTCAGACGGACTTGATAGGTTGCTAAAAGTCAGCCGGTCGGCTTTGATAGCCGAGCAAAAGAAGGATGGCAGCCTAGAAAACATTCGCTGCAATGTCAACGAAGGTATCGCCAGGAAAACTGCGCGTTTTGTGGAAAGAGGTGGAGTCCTGTACCGGAAGTATCTAGACCGCAGAGGAGTGGAGTTCGATCAGCTGGTCGTGCCTCAATGCTATCGTCAGGATCTGTTGCGCTTGTCACACGGGGGTTCGTGGTCCGGACACCTAGGAGTTAAGAAAACTAAGGACCGTCTCTTGCAAGAGTACTATTGGCCAGGGTGTTTTCGGGACGCAGACCATTTCGTGAGGACATGTGACACTTGTCAGCGGGTGGGCAAACCAGGGGACAAATCGAGGGCGCCGTTGAAATTGGTACCTATCATTACGGAGCCTTTTAGACGGCTCGTTATTGATACAGTGGGACCTCTGCCGGTAACAGCCACGGGGTACAGACACATTTTGACTGTGATCTGCCCAGCGACAAAGTTCCCTGAAGCAGTGCCGCTTAAAGAACTCAGCTCAGTTGAGATAGTTAATGCACTACTGTCCATATTTGCGCGAGTTGGTTTTCCTGCGGAAATCCAATCAGATCAGGGCACAGTGTTTACTAGCGCTTTGACGACAACTTTTCTCGAAAGGTGTGGGGTAAAGCTGCTACACAGCTCAGTGTACCACCCACAGTCGAATTCCGTTGAGAAGCTCCACTCCGTCATGAAGCGCGTGTTGAGAGCCTTGTGTTTTGAACATCAAACTGACTGGGAGCTGTGTCTGCCTGGGGTGATGTTTGCTTTAAGGACCGCGCCGCATGCGGCTACGGGGTTTTCGCCAGCTGAACTGGTGTACGGTCGCTCGCTTCGATCTCCGCTTCGCATGCTTCGAGAATCATGGGAAGGTAGGGGCGACGACCCAGTCGTGGTGGAGTACGTGCTTAAGCTCCTCGAACGCTTAAGAAGGGCACAGGAGTTGTCAGGTGAAGCAATGGCAAAGGCCCAGCAGAGGGCCAAGGTTTATTATGATCGGACAGCCAGGGCCCGTCGTTTTGAGGTTGGCGATGAGGTCATGATATTGCGCACATCGCTAAACAACAAACTAGACGTGCAGTGGGAGGGCCCAGCGCGAATTGTTCAGAAACTGTCGGACGTTAACTACGTGGTAAGTCTGCCAGGAAAGCGGAAAGCACAGCAAGTTTACCACTGTAATCTGCTCAAACCTTATAGACAAAGGGAAGCAGTGGTGTGCCTGATGGTAAACGTTCCTGAAGAGCTTCCGGTCGAGCTTCCAGGACTAGGCTCAGTGACGAACAGGGAAGACACCGGTCAAGTCATTAGTGACCTTATCAGTAAAGCACCGCTGTCGCCTGAGCAGAAAACCGAACTACACCAGCTATTACAAGAGTTTCAAGGTCTGTTCTCTGAGAGGCCTGGTAGGACTTCTGTACTTACTCATGATATAGAACTTACCTCCACAGAGCCAGTACGATCCAAGGCGTATCGGGTGTCACCCCGCCAGAGCGATATTATGGAGGCTGAGGTAAAGAAAATGCTACAGCTCGGTGTTATTGAGGCAGGTGAGAGTGATTATACCTCCCCTTTGATTTTAGTTGAGGTACCGGGCAAGGAACCTCGTCCTTGCGTCGACTACCGCAAGCTTAATTCCATCACTAAGGATCAAATTTATCCGATCCCTAACATCGAGGAGCGCCTTGAGAAAGTTAGTAGCGCTCAGTTTATTTCCACCCTAGATCTTGTCAGGGGTTATTGGCAGGTTCCACTTACAGAAGAGGCTAGTAGGTATGCGGCGTTCATTTCACCAATGGGAACATTCCGTCCTAAAGTGTTGAGTTTTGGTTTGAAGAACGCGCCATACTGTTTTTCAAGTCTCATGGATAAAGTGTTGCGGGGACAGCAAGAATTCGCTTTACCGTATCTAGACGACGTAGCGATATTCTCCGCATCCTGGTCTGAGCATATGACACACTTGCGGGCAGTGCTAACCCGCCTGCGCGAAGCAGGCTTGACAGTAAAGGCTCCTAAGTGCCAGTTAGCACAGGCCGAGGTTGTCTACCTCGGTCACGTGATTGGTCAGGGTCGTCGCCGCCCCTCTGAAATAAAAGTGGCCGCTGTGCGAGACTTTCCGCAACCGCGCACAAAGACCGATATTCGGTCGTTCTTAGGTGTCGCCGGCTACTATCAGAGGTACATCCCTAGGTACTCTGATATCGCGGCTCCCCTGACGGATGCTCTAAGAAAGACAGAGCCTCAAACAGTCGTCTGGGACGAGACAAAGGAAAGAGCTTTTAGCGCCCTAAAGAGTGCCCTAACAAGCCAGCCTGTGCTACGATCGCCAGACTATACAAAAGGGTTCATTGTTCAGTGCGATGCTAGTGAGCGAGGCATGGGCGTTGTACTGTGCCAACGGGAAAATGGAGAAGTAGAACACCCCGTCCTGTATGCTAGTCGTAAGCTGACCAGTCGTGAGCAGGCGTATAGCGCCACCGAGAAAGAGTGTGCATGTCTCGTGTGGGCCGTTCAGAAATTGTCATGCTATCTAGCCGGCTCGAGGTTTATCATTGAGACAGATCACTGCCCTCTCCAATGGCTGCAGACCATCTCTCCCAAAAATGGTCGCCTCCTGCGCTGGAGCCTCGCTTTACAACAATATTCCTTTGAGGTGCGTTACAAAAAGGGGAGTCTCAACGGTAACGCCGATGGCTTAAGTCGAAGCCCCTAACGTAGGAATCAGCCTCAAAATTGTTTGTTACTGATGTTTTTCTTCCTGAGGCAGGATTTTTTTTAACATATTGCTTTTGTTTAGTGTTTCAAAGTGATGATATGCTTTCTAGTGCAATTTTTCAATTTGTGGACGCGTTCTGAGTGATGCTAGACTACTGTAAGGAACTAGGCAGTGGTATAAAAAGGGGAAAGAGCCTGGCAGGGCTTAGTGAGGGTTGTGCCGTGCTTGCTGACTGAGCGGTTGAGTTTTCAGCGTAGTTCTAACGCTTGCCGGGAACGAGAACAAAAATGTGAACTCTCCCGAAGTCACTTTGCAGTGTCCCGTGCGAACCTGAACGAGAGAACGAGGCCTTCTCTGTGCGCTGCGCTCAAGAAACGTCAAGGGACGCCCGACTTCGGTTATGAGCATCATCGAGCGACATCCCTCCGGACAGCGGATGCAGTCCCCTGTCCATCGGGATCTCCTTTCCCCGGCGGGGCGGTCTGTTGCGTTTCGCCTGCGACACGTGGTTTTGCCGGCGCGACGGCGGCGGGGCGGCGGACATTTTGGCCCGATCGTCGTCACCACAACACTCATCGCCAGGTGTTTCCAGGCGCGTCTGCGGCGATGCGACCGCCTAGGGATTTCGTTCCAGTCATTGTGCCCGAAACAGGCGATGCCAAAGCAGGGATCTCATTCCAGTTATTGGGCCCGAAACAGGCGATGCCAAAGCAGGGATCTCGTTCCAGTCATTGTGCCCGAAACAGGCGAAGCCAAAGCAGGGACCATCTTCTCGTTACAGTCATTGTGTCCGACCGGCAGCGCCACGACAGTGTGCTGCGCAGCGCCACGACAGTGTGCTGCGCAGCGCCACGACCAGTTGCTACGAGATCTTGCGCAGCGCCACGACATGGTGCTACGGCATCGCTACGACAGTGTGCGTCACCATTAGCCCATTGTACATTCACGTGCTCGTCTTTTTAGGGGTTCCTTCTTGCCCTCAACTGCGAGAGTATAAAAACAGCTGCCCCCGGACGCCAGAGAAGGGCTCCGATTTCTTCTGCTGAGTGAAGTGCTCTCCCGTCTCTCTACTTCGGTCAAACCTGACCGCCAACTCTTTGCGATGTTAAAATAAACAAGTTGTTTCGTTGTTACCTGTCGACTCATGCTTTGCCGGGACCTTCGGATGCTTGCAGTTGTACCCCAGGCCGCCAGGCCAACGCTACCCTTGGGGCTTGCGACCCAGATACAACCACGGGCGTCAGCGCCGAGTTCCCATCGGATCGCTCCACTGTCGCGATCCAAAATAATGGGCGTTGCCGCGAAATCCAGCCCCATTTCGCAATGTTCGCGCTAAAATGTTTTTTTCGAGCGTGCAAAGGACATTCTAAACAAAATCGAGCATGATTTCCGGCTCCGGGGGTTGTTTTGACCGGCGGCGCATGGACAGCACGAAAAAAATTCGGGGTAGGGGGGGGGGGGGCTGAAGCCCCATAAGCCTCCCCCCCCGCCCCCCTGGCTACGCCCTTGTGTGCTAGTACTCGCTGTTGTGTGCTTAACCAGGTGGTCATTACGGCTGTCAGTACGAAACAGCCCCTCGATATATATACCTTGCGCAGTCACATTGACAGGGCTTCGTTTCTCGCTCTGCGAAAAGCTAAATTGAGTGCGGGTGGCTACCAAGTCACGGCTTCGGTGCTGTGGGGCTCGCGCGTTTAATGCATGAAGCACTTAAGAAGCAAATACAAGCCATAAAATAAAGTTTTCCACATGACTGTTAAATACGTTCTCTCCACTATAGAAAGTCTGGTCTTTCGCTCGTCGAAGTTGTGCTCATCAACCGCACGCTGATTTATATACAATCTGTACAGGGTACGGTCTAACGGTGCATGCACGCGTTAAAGCATCAGAACTTCACTCCAGCAAGCGCTGCGAAGCCTGTCGAAAACAAGTGCGAACATTTTCATTGCCTGTGAACTACGCCGGTTACTTACGAGTTGAATAGAACGATGATGAGAAAAACATTGGGAAATACACCCCTTACTTTTTTTCAGCATAAGGTGGCGTGACAAACCCTAGCGGCCGGGAAGTTCCTGTTTTTACTTTGCACCAAATGAACCGCGCATTATGGAACCCCCCCCCCCCCCCCCTCCCTAGATTTCCCTCGTCTCATTTTGCTGGCGAGCCGCTGCTTCGGGTCGTGGCTCCTTTTCTTTCGGCGTCCACGCCCCTCGCCTCGCACTCTTTTCTCGATTCATCTCCTTGAATGCGAAAAGTTTTCTCGAGGGGGCCGGCCGCCTTTGTTCGGGAATGCGCGCGCGCCTTCCAACGGGAGACGCGCCTCCATTTAGAGGAGTGCGCGGGAGCGCATGGACGCCGCCGCGTCTCGTGTGCATGTGCGGATTGGTTGGGTAATCGGCCACGGCGCGGGAGTTATAAGAAGCCGGTTGAGACATCGGCCTCCGCGCTGCAGCCGGCCCTCCTCCGTCGGCCGCCACGTGTGTGTGTGTGTGTGTGTGCGTGTGTGTGTGTCGAGGATTGTCCCGCGCTCCCAACTGGATCGCGTCCAAGTTCGTTCTCGGGCCGTGGTGTATGCCCATTGTGTGTCTCGAGTATCTCCGCTCGCTTTGCAACATCCGCGGACGCGGCTGGAAGCTGTGATCGGCGGCCTTCCTTTCTTTCGCGCGCCCGCACTGGCTGGCGCGGCTTTTGTTGATCTTCGCGGCTTCTGTCCGTGAACCGCGTCGAGAAGTGTTTTGATTGCGGCTCTGTGGCGGTTCTCACGATGCAGAGCGAACGCAGTTTCCCGCGCGTCGAAGCACAACTTTCGGAGCCAGCCGCGGTTGCAAGACGTCGTGTAGCGGATTCGTCTCGGTTTCCATCGCAGCTCAACTAGGTGGTGCGCCGCCGTTAGCCGTGGCCCGGGCCACAAGTTTCTTGGCGGCCGCATTGCAACGGGGGCGACATGCAAGAACGATCGTGCGTTTAGATTTAGTTGCCCGCTGAAGATCTGCGCAGCATAAAAGTTGTTTCGGGACGGGATCAATCGATCACCGTTTTGCTGCGAAGCTGGTTATGGCTAGGTTTCCGTGCATTTTTGTTCTGCGTCAACGAAAACTATCAATCAGCAATGGCTCATACCCCCCTAAGCAGGCAAAAAAGTGCTATGGCTCATCCCTCACGTAATGCAGATGCTATATATACGAGGCTCGCTCGCTCGCTCACTCACTCACTCACTCACTCACTCACTCACTCACTCACTCACTCACTCACTCACTCACTCACTCACTCACTCACTCACTCACTCACTCACTCACACACACACACACACACACACACACACACACACACACACACACACACACACACACACACGAGACTGTTCCAATAAATTATTGTACTTACAGATCACAGAATCAGTTCTCTGCGACATTATCACCTTCAAAGTAGTCCCCTTCAGCATTCACACACTCCTGCATTCGGTGCTGCCATTACTCGTAACATTTCTGGAACGAGGTTTTCTTCCCTTTAAGCAAGATTTAACTTTAGGAAATAAAAAAAAAAGTCGCATGGAACCACATCAGGTGAATAAGGAGGATGCCCCATCACAGTAATGTTTTTGCTGGTCAGAAACTGCTTTACAGATGGGTCCGTGTGAGCGGGTGCATTGTCCTGGTGCAACAGACATCCATCACTCCACAACTGTGACCTTTTCTTCCCCTATTTTTTTCACGAAGTCTTTTTAGTACTTCAATGTAGTATTGTTAACAGTCTGACCACTGGGAACCCACTCAATCAGCACAATTCCATTAATGTCGAAGCAGACAATTAACATTGCCTTAAATTTTGATTTTGACATGCGTGCGTTTTTGGCGTCTTGGCGGTCCTGGAGACTTCCGCTGCATTGACTGGCGCTTACTTTTTGGATCATAGGTAAAAACCCACGTCTCATCATATGTTACAACAGATTCCAACAAATTTGGCTCGTTCGCAATGCGTTCTAACATGTCCACACACACGTCTTTACGGCACTGTTTTTGGTCATCGGACAGGACTTTTGGAACAACCTTCGCACAAATATTCGCCATGTGTAATTCGTCCGTTAATATGCGTCGAACACCTTCCCTATCCAAGTTAACCAACTCTGTCCCTATCCAAGTTAACCACACTGCACGAATACTCAATCTTCGGTCACCACGAACTTTGGCAATGTTTTGGTCTAGAATCGCTGAACTTGGGCGCCCAGCACGTTCATCATCTTCCACACAGTCCTTTCCCCCTGAAAACCGCTTATGCCAGTCAAACACACGTGCACGAGACAAAGTTTCATCTCCATAAGCCTCGGTTAGCATTGGAAATGTTTCCGTGGCTGATTTCTTAAGTTTCACAAGAAACTTGGATGTTGATTCGATTTTCGGTTTTTACATCAGTCATTTTTCCCGCAGAATGCAGTTGCACGTGTTCACTCAATGACGCAGCACTCTCAACTTCCGTGATCGGTTCCGTTGAAACTGGGCGCATGAATAGAGGAGGGTGTGGGATGACGTCAGCAAAACAGTTGTTGCCAACTCCACTTTTTTCAAGCTACGCACTTAGTCTCGTTTCTATTGGGTCACACATCGTATATATGGTCACACACTTCTTTAAAGGTTCATCGAGCAGAACGCCATGGCTGCGGAATCCGGTAACGGAACTCGGTCTTCCTTATGGACTCCTGACGATGAACCCTTAAAGAAATGCTTTCCCAGTGTGATATATATATATATATATATATATATATATATATATATATATATATATACTCCTTCCAAGACATCAAAAACGCTAAGTACTATGGTTTGTGCCTGTTAAGTTTTCCGCGCCTAAATGAGAATTTAGAGGTATGCAACTCAGGGTACCGATAACGATACGTGGGTCACCGCGGGGTTAATTCGGATTTGTTGTATAAGCCTAACATGGTTACCTTCACGTCGCGCGAGACCGTGCCCCTGCTCGAGGCCTCGTCAGGCGCATGCGCCGCCTCTTCGTTACGTGCTTGCGTGTGCCGCTGGCTCTGCCGCCATCATTCAGCTGCGGGCGCTTTTGTTTGCCACCCTCGTGTCCACGCCGTGCGGCCACTAGGGCCTCCGCTCTTTTTGTCTTGGCCAGAGGCGCGCACAAAGGAGACCTCCGACCGCGCCTTTGTTGTTGTCCGCGCAGAAAGGAAGGGCACGCGGGACACAAAGCTTGGCGCGCCGAAAGTGCGCATGCGCGGGGGCGCCCGCCCGGTGGGACCGGAAACTGGTGAAAGCGACGCGCGCCGTGCGTATGTATTAGTTGTGGTAAGCGGCCCGTGGTGGTATGGTCTGGTTGCGTACGTGACGCGCTCATGCTCCGCTGCGCCGCCAGTCGCGTTGCACGTGCGGTGCCTGCTGAGGAGAGCATCTGACCCCGTCGGGGCGCCGGACGGTTTCGCTGAAAGGAAGCACTGCGGACCCAGTTGTCCACAGATTGCCTCGTACTCGGGCCACCGCGGCGTCGCTGCTGTGTACTGTTTCCTTTGCCGACCATCGTATAAGAAATGGGTGTATATCGATGTCGATAGTCACCGGGCAGGGGACAGATCTTCGTAGGGAACACTTACTCACCTTTTTTTTTTTTTCTTTAGAGGTCGAAGTTTTTGAGATTCATTTAGGACGTGCCTTGTAAGCCGGTTCGTTGCGCGACGATTGGCTCGTCAAAGATCTCTGTTTAGATTTGATAGGCTGTGTCACCGTACTTCTCGGCGCCGTCTAAAGTCGAAACTTTTCGGGATGCCGCGCAGCCCTGTCTGGGCGGCGATGTCGGTTGTGCGTTGAACAGCACAGCTTGCGTGTAGCGGCTTTCTATACCGGGTGTGTCCACGACTTATTGCAGAACGCCCGTCGCATGTTGTGACTCTAGAGCCTCCTTTATGGAGCCTCCTCTTTCTCTCTCTCTCTCTGGTTTGTTTATGCGGAAAAGCATCAAATGCCCGATTGAGCGAAAAGGCCGGCATCGTCTGTAGCAGCGGAACGACACCTAAATTCCCATTGGCTGTGACGCACGTCACAAGCGCGCCTGTACGTTGCAGAGCGAGCGAATCGGAACACCTGCTTTTAGCGCTAGCTCGCCAAGGGTTGCGTGAGGGGAGAGGGCGTCGCCGCCATGGATGTGAGGGTGCTACGAACGTCCCCTTTGAAACGGGGCGGTGGTTTGCTCCATCAAGCTCTTTTCATTATATTGCCTAATGCCCTACCTATGTTTAAAAAAACGGAAAGAAAAAGAAAACGAAGGATTTCCATTCATATACTTTCTGACTCTATTGGGAACTGTTATTGTACGCCTCCGTTGTTTGTCGTTTGCCTACTTTTCTTCCACCAATCCTCCAATCGCGTCCTACTGTTCCCTATTGGGGACATGTTTATCCCTGCTCTCGCTGAACCCAAAAGTTTCAATGAGGCCAGAGGGCCTGGGCTCCCGCGTTCCCACGTCACCAACGCGCCTCGGCGAAACATGCAAATACGGCGACGCGACTTAGCGTGTAGGCGCTGTTCTCTGGTTGCTTGTGTTATCCGCGCGTGCCTTGCCCGCGCAAGCTCTCGCCTGCGTCCTAACTGCGCCTCGGTTAGGCCTAGTCAAAACGCGCTCGCTTGCTCATGAGGGGTTCGTGACTCGAAGGACCGCTCAGCGGCGTTGAATCGGAAATTAATGCTCGCGCATTCACACTCGTACGTGCCTAGGTCTCATCGGGTTTTAAGCATGAACTGCTTTTAGCTCCCGTTGTCGGCGACCTTAAGGTAACCTTGAGCGAAAACACAAGAGCCGTTATCCGAGCACTCAAACGAGAACATCCGGGCGAGTTACGGGAACAAAGCCAGATCATCCGGGCGACCAGTTAAAACTTTAAAAATTGCGGTCTCTGGACCCCAACCCATTGTACAGGACCGCATTACATACGCTAGTTACTGCCAAAACAAGTTACAATATATATATATATATATATATATATATATATATATATATATATATATATATTGTGAGCATTATTGTACCCCGTCATCATCATGGCCAGCGTCATCGTCTTGAGCGCGCGACCTGCGAAATAAACCGTTGAGGCCTGTCTCGCAAGCGGTGGAGGTGCTGGGTATATATATATATATATATATATATATATATATATATATATATATATATATATATATACATTGCTTCCGAGTTCTTCCAAATGTTTGTTCGCAATATCACTCCAGCTGTAACTTCTAGAACGCGCTGAAGTTTTATTTGTCATTGCCGATAGGGACGTTCAAAAGGCAGATACCAATCTCCAACGTAACCTGCTTTGTCGGTTGCCATTTCATGCTTACATATACTCTCGATTGCGGGATACCCAGCAATTTGTTTTTTATGGAAAAACATTATATGCCCCATTACGCGAAAATTCATCGGCGTGACCGAAAGATAGTAGTAAAGATGGCCGATGGCGCAGAGAGTAAAAAACACGTAAAGAAATAGCTCGGATTGGCGTCAAATTTCTGAGGGAGGCTCGTGTAAACAAAGTACATTAATGGCTTTGAAAATAAAGTTTGGTACATTTCTGTATAGGCGGGAATCGAACCCTGGCCTCCGATGTGCGAAACGAGCACGCGTTCACGACGTTCCGAGGTCTACAAACGGCATAATGCCTTCGCATTCCCATACCTAAGCAGTCTTAAGTGTCTCTGCCGAGTTTTGTTTTTCTGGCTCTTTGACGCGCGCTCCGCAATGCACCGGTATTGGAGCGCTTGCGCCGTTTGAAAAAGCACACACCTGTGAATATTACTAAGAACGGTCGAAGTTTTATTGCTATGGCAATTATATGGGCACTCCAGGTGCGTTTTTGCCGTCGCCGTGATGTTCCGTATCAAGTCCAAGGGCGATCTCCGAGCGCCTTATGTTGTATGTGCGAGTGAAAACACGCGAGGGGAGCCGACGATCGCGGCTCAATCTGGCGCGCGCGATGGAGGAAGGCGAACAGCAACGCCGTCTTTCGTCGCGCGGAAGGCAGTGGGCAGATAGGAGAGAGGGAAGCGGGGAAGGGCTCCGCCAGCAACTGCGTATTTCGCGACCGGTCGCAAGGGGAACTGACTGTCGCGGCTCAATCTCGCGTACGAAACGGATGAGAGTGGGAGCCAGCGCGGAAAGGGGAGCGGCTTTTACTCATGATTTTACTCTGCCAGCAACTGCGTGCTCGGTCTAGCGCGCCGTATCTTGAAAGCGATCTGCAGACGGCTCATACGTTTGTGCATGCTGTTGTCTCGCTGCTGTTTGCGTTGAAGCAATAGGCAGCAAGAAGGTCAACAGGCAGCTACGTATGGCGCGGCCGCGCAGCTTCTACCTTGATAGCGATCTGCGATGGGGACAGAGTGCGTCGAGTGCTGATAGCTTCGTGTGCGCAGTGTTTTCGCCGCTTATGTTTAAGCGAGATGCAGCACGAAAGACTATTCGCTCACTGCTGCTGCCGCGCTTGCTCATGCCAGTGCTTTATAATTGACAGCGGGTGTTCGCGGTCATCGGGCGTGTTGTCTTCATGGCTGCCTGTGCGCGCTGACACCGTGCTTGTTAATTCGGTTAGTACGCGAATGTTTCCTAGTTTATACGGCCGATAAAGCTACTTTTCCTTACTTTGTATAACTGTCTACTAATTTGCTACGCAATCGATGCTTCGCCTTTCGGGCAAAGCTGCGACTTTTTTTTTCTCGGGACGTTTGTGACAGCTCCCACGATCCGCCGACTTTTTTCCTCCACGTATGTGGCTGACCCGCCTGTAGCTTTCTCTTCGTTTCCCGTCTTGCGCATGTCTCTTCATTGCTGCTATGCGCAGTCTCGACTAACGGCTTGTTTTGAGTTGTGCGTTGGAACGTGGATATACCTGGTGTTTCAGCGAACACTTATATATATATATATATATATATATATATATATATATATATATATATATATATATATATATATATATATAATTGCTTGTGGCAGATAGCATAAATATAGTCCATGAGCCGGTCTACTCGGAAGAGCCGGACATTTCTTGCGCAAAAATTGAAATGCAAAATTGACTTATTAAGAAGAACATACTAATTAATTTTTAGCTAATTATATTATGGCACATATCGCAATTTACCAATTCTAGCCTGGGAATTCGCAAGGCGGATCCACTTGGAATGAATTCTGAGGATGACTCCAGTTTCAAGATATTAATTCCCGAACTTTGCGAAGAAATGCGTTGGTGTTCCGATTACTTTTGTGCTTCAATGCATAAGACGACGTTCTGTTAAGAAAGCAAGTGGAACGACAGTGCATTTTTGCCGCAAGTTTGATGGCGTATATCTCGTACATGGTGGCATCCACACAATTCTTTTCAAGTGGATATGTCCTGCAGTCTGTAGACCCAGCGCGTTCACGACAGTGAACGCACTTAGTTCTGTATGTCTTGGTACCTGTATGTCTATATTCTGAGCGCCGATCAATGAGTAGATGTTAATTCGTGCAAGATGAGCTGCGGTTTTATGTGGAAGAGGAAATGAAAGGAAATGGTTACGTCAAGGCTTGCAGTGATACTGCAAGCCGTCTTCGACGAAAGTGTTCCACAGCGCAATTAAAGTACTGCGTGTATCTATATCGCCTGCGAGGAATACAGCCAGTGGTCAAGAACCCGCACAGTCTTAGGCTTGCACTGATTTCGGAGTCTAGCGAGGGTTATCACTCCCACGGCAAATGTTCGAGATTTGGATGACTGTCAGTGGAACTGCATGGACGTAAAACCGCTCAGTGTCGCGTGCGACCTGTAGCGCCGCGAAACGCGCACGTGGAGGCATTTGTATGTCGTCCAGGGTGCCGTTGCATCCGCCGCCGACCTCGCTCGCGGGTGAAGCGCGCGTCAAAGCATGGGCGAAAAGAGCTGCGGCCGCGGCCCAGCCTTCGCGATATTTAGTGAATGCCTGTCACTTCTCGACCTGCTTTGAGCGAGTACCGCAAACACCCACACATTAGGCGGCGGAAGCCTCCCTCCTCCTTGGGGCTTTTGAGAACCGAGCTAGATGCCGATGCGAACTTGTGGAATATAAGCTCGACCGAAGCCCCCCGACTAGTAAAGAAAAAAGGATAGCGAACATAAGCACCAAGTCGTTTTAGACTTCTAAAGTATTGTTTGGAAAATATATTTTCGCTGATTTCGCGGTAAGAGTTTTATTAGTGGAAGAGAAAATAGAGACCAAACACCTTTTCTTCTTTTCGGGCCGATACGTAAGCATGACGTCATGGATTTGGGGTCGTTGTTGCTAAGCAAAAGTTAACGAAAATTGCTCAGTTCACTCTGTGGAGCTTTTAGAATACAAAACAATCCATCATTTCCGATAAAGTTTAACGACATCCGAGCAGACGTCGTAGAAATCCATGACGTCACGGTGGGCAGGTGCGGGCAAATTCAAGGCGTCGTCGCCACCCGCCTTTCGTGTTCGCGTTTCGTCTGGCCTAGGCCTCCTCTCGCGGTGACAGTGCCTGTTTTTTTAGTACTGCAACAGTTGTAATTTACTAATACGATTGATCTTATCTTTCTTTTTGTTATCTCTTAATGCACATAGAAAGGCGTATTCGATTATGAAACCGATACAGATTGGAGTTTGGGGGCTGTAGTGGCACATATCGGAATCAAGCCGTCGAATATTATGCGCTATTCCAGTGAGAGGTCGGTGTGCTTTAGAAATGAGTATGAGCCGACATTAAGTGTTAAAGCGTTATATGGGCACCTTTCTTTATTATTACGCAGAAGAGAGATCAGCTTACTTTAACTACTTTGGTGGTCAGCATATTAGGATTTATGTAAAACCTAACGTGCTAGTACTTTATATATAATATACACATGCAGCGAAGAAACGCCCTCATATATACTTCTTATTCATTCAGACCATGAATGAATACTCCCATATTGGTAACGACCTAAATTACTGCACACTTCTGTAACGTCCCTGCAAACACGGTGCACACAGGCATACCGAAGATAAAGAAGCAGTATTCATCCAGGCGACGAGAGAGCAAATCACGGAGGTCGCTTGCGGCAGTTTTCTCGGCGCGTGTGCCTTCAACAACCCAGTGGCAAGTGCTGGCGATTGTACGTGATAGGTCTGCGCGCCTGGGAGATTGATGTGCCATTACTCCCTTCGAACGGTGTGGGGTGATGGGCGCATGCTGTGCAGTTTCGCGATGGGGCAAATTACAGGGCGGATGCTTGATGCGTGTACACCGAGAAGTGATGCCGGAAGGTATACTTAGAGAATCAAAAAAAGGAGCGCTTATTTCAGCACGGACGCTTGCTTCGCATGTGTATTGCACGAGACGTTACACGGAAGCATCAATTCATGGTGCGCCACCCGCTATATAGTACTTGTGATAGGTTGCACAGTGCATGGTCTCCGAGATCCGCTGACGCTGCCCGATCTGGTAGGCCGTGATAGCACTCTTCTGCCTGGGGGCTCGTTTAAGCTGCTATTACGCAGTGTTGTCTGGAAATTGTGCCGGTTAACGTGCACTAAACGAGAAACATTCGTTTTTTTTTTTTTTTTGCACCCTCATATATTACTACACTCACTGACGGCTTTCTGTACCAATGGGTGAATCGAAAGCTGTGCAAGGGTGGGGCTTTTGCACATGTATTACTTCGCCAAGTGGTCTGGCAGTTCGACAGCCTCTTCAGTTTCTCGGAGGAACCACTGAATTAGCGTAGCTTGCTACTTGCGGTGGTTGGTATTTACTTAAACGCGTAACAGGCAAAGGGAAAAAATAAAATAGATAAAATTCGAATTTGACAGTGAGTGGAGTATTTCTTCTTTTTTTTTTTTGTCTTATGTTCATACGAGTGCTGCAGTGATTAAGGTGTTTATCTCTTTCCCGGCTTGAACAAACAAATGCGAATGAGAATGTGTGGCTCTTCATGAGCGCTGTCTGCCAGGCTTGCACTTCGCCTCTGTAGCTTTTCTTATCTGTAATTACGAGGACTCGCCAGAAAAATGCAGAAAGGATCATCCGAAAATTGTTCCTGAGTGTAGGCGCAAGCTTAACGCAGTAAGCTTGAAAATTAAAGAAAGGATAATACACGTTCGTGTTATGCGCGGGTTCTTGCGGTACGTGTACTCCGCGTGCGGGAGTTTCTCACCCTGACGCGTAGGGAAGAGTCCGCCCGCATGCAAAATGTATTTGGTGCGGCGGCCATCTTGTGTGTGTGTCTGCTGCGCCTTTTGTGCCCGTCATAACACAATGGGCTCCGCGCTCGCGCCGCCTGACGTTGAATGCGGACCTCAGGCAATTATCTGCCACAGGGATTGATTCACTCTCGCCATTGTTTCCTTGACGTTGACGCGGAGGGGGGAGAGAGCGGGACGGTGCGCTTTCGGCGGCGAGGATGCAGGAAGCGCGCTCGACGCTGCTAAACCTTGGCAGGTGTATTCTTTGCGTATATATGGAATTATGCACGCGGCGGAACTGACCTTCGCACATTGTTCCAGTATCACGTAACGCTAACACATACGGATGCGCAGAAGCACAAGTCCGATTGAAACTGCGCCCCTAAAGCGGCGCCTGAGGAAGACCGCGCATTTGTGGGCCTAAATAGATCCGCTGGCCGCGTCTAACGCAGTCTGTGCGCACGACGAGGGGCTTCTTCAGACAGGTGCATACGATGTCGTACAGGCGGAGCCTAGTGCGAAGTGCTTTTCCCTGTAATGTGTCGCCCCTTTACAAAGCGAGATTGTCTCACGAGCTTTGTTAGTCTCTTTTGCGGCGCTGCGGGCCGGCTCGATATACTGGCGTGCTTCTATAGTTAATTTCAGTACAGCATGCAAATTTTGCCAGTTGTGCGGAATGTTACGATTAGCATGAATAATAAGTACGTACTATTGGGATAGCAATTATGCGGACACCCTAGGCGAATTGCCGCCGTCGGCGTCGCCGTGAGGTTCCGTATGAGGTCCAAATGCGATAAGATCGCGGCTGCGTGCCGTATGCTGTAGGTGCGAGGGTAAGCAGAGAAGCTGGCGTCTGGTCGCGCGCAGTTGGGGCAGGGTAGCGCGCGCCCTGTTACCGTGGAGGTAACCTTCGGTGGGCTCGAACTTTGAAGGCTACCCGACTCGAAGTAGCCGATGGCTTCGCGTGCGCTGTGTTCTCGCGCGTCTAGTTCGAGTCTAAGCGAAAGGCAGCATGGAGAGGAATTCGCTCGCCACTGCTGCCGCTCATCATCAAGCCAGCGTTCGGACAGCGGCTGTCCGCGGTCATCGAGTGAGATGTGTGTAGGTTTGCCTGGTGCGTGCGTGGTAGCGTGCTTGTTAATTTAGTTAGTAAGCGAATGTTTGCAGCAGTTTAAAAATCTGATAAAGCTGCTAACCTTACTGCGTATCGATGTCTAATAATTTGCTATCGCAATCAATGCTTCGCCTTTGACTGCGACTTTTTTTCTTGTGTGTTTATGAACATTAGGAGTGTGCTCGTCACGGAGAATGCGTTCCCTGACATGATCGTGACCGAACCACGTGTTAGAATCGCATGTTTGGAAGGATACGATTTCTGTTGGAGTCTTCATAATATGGGGGGGGGGCGCACTAAACAGGCTGTTGCGTTTATTCCCTTTGTAGAACGTGAGTGTAGCTCTCTTAAATGGGAGCAAATCAATTATTACCCTTAAACCGTAAGAACATTGTTCGCCATTGCTCGTCATTGCCGTGTCTACTTGCGCACGTCGCTTTTCGCTGTTCTACGTGATGGTATAGCGCTAAATATTCTTAACAATCTGAATTCCCAGAAACGGCTAACATTGGTACAGCGGCATGTTCGCATAGCAGTGCTCTGTTCCGCGGTTTCAACTCACAGGCGCGCACGTAATCTGCAACGCGCTATAGTCCCGTCGGAGCAGCTCTGTGCATAGAGGGAGCTGAATTTTTCAGCGGCGGACGCACGCGATTTCGAGATGCAAATCCGGCGCTTCCAGAGTATACAATGCGGCGCGAGATAAATCCCCCTTGGGGCCACATTCGCTCGGGCCACATTCGCTCGCCTTTGTGAGCACGCGATCGCTGTAGAATTGTTCCTGTACAGCGGAAAGGCCGACGATCCTTTTATCTCCGTATATAGACTCCGCGATTTTATAGAGAAGTGGGAAGCG
Organism: Dermacentor variabilis; assembly: GCF_050947875.1. Classification (NCBI taxonomy): domain Eukaryota; kingdom Metazoa; phylum Arthropoda; class Arachnida; order Ixodida; family Ixodidae; genus Dermacentor; species Dermacentor variabilis. The sequence continues at coordinate 81,321,675 of NC_134572.1, forward strand.
ACCGGAGGGTGTACATATTGCAATAAAGTATACATCAAAGGATCGCTCGACCATGCTCGCCAGCTGTGTGCGATCCGTAGAATAGATGGAGGCAGCGAGAGAGATAGGCGTCAGTATTTCTGGCGAGCTGTCCCAGTTTTCTTTGTTTGTTTGTTTCTTTCTTTCTTTCTTTCTTTCTTTCTTTCTTTCTTTCTTTCTCAACTCGGCATGTTTTATAGCTAGCTGTCACGAGAGCGCGCTCTGACTCAACGGAAATTGAAACTCGCGGCTTCGGGAGGCCCGATAACAACAACAACAAAAAAAAAGGTTATTGCCTCGCGGCGCCTCTTGTTGTATGTCTGTGTTCGCGTGTAGCCCGTGCGTTTCCGCGCGCTCTTTTGTTTCGCGTTCTTCGCAGCAGCTGTCTGTATCAGAACATGCGTGCGAGGCTTTGTAACGCAGAGAGGTTCCTACAGGAATCACTAGAGGGAATGCGGCGCTGCGATCGTTCAGCTGCTGTAGAAATGGTGGTTAGTACATTGATTTGTAAATGGCTGGTTCTTGCGTCGTTATTTGTTAGGCTTTATCTTTCTAAATTTCCAAGCACTCGTAGTTTCCTAAACGCAGCAAGGCGATTAGGCCCTGCGCAAATGTGTAACCATTGGAAGTTATGTCCGTTTTTAAAGCGATAGGTTGTGTCCAAAAACATGGCTCGTAACTTGATTAGTTTCCGTCTACTGCAACTGCTTCCGGCTCTTGCTGTGAACAAAATTGTTGCATTCGAGGTTAGCGTTTCCTATTCGAGGTAGTGCGATTTGAACACCGCCTGTATATTGTCTCTGAGATAATCCATTCACAAAGTCGCAAAGCCATTTCAATCCAGAAGGACAAACTTCAGGCATATCCATGTACTGACCATCATGCTGCCCGAACGGCCATACCGGCAGGTCCCGCATATACACAGGCGCCAGAGCTCCTATTTGTATTTTTTTTCCTTTGTAGAAAAATCTATGTTATGAGGGTACTTTACACCGCGTGCACCCGATAGGCACCTTATGAAGCGGCCAAACACTTAAAAGTAACATGTAAGAGCGCCACTGCGAAGCATACTTACAGCAGGTTAATATTTTGCTGTTGCTGTTTACCCTCTTGTAAATTGCAATATGGAGCGTGGCTTTCGGCTAAGTGTCCGCATATACCCACTGTGAAACTCACATTTCATGTTTTAATCTGTCCTAGCTAGATACTTCTTTCAAACGCGGCGCCTGTGGTACAGGTATATCAAAACGCAGCGGTGATTTTCCACGCAGAAAGATAAGTTACGACGTGCAGTTTATGGCGCTCGTACATACTGTCATTGGTACATTGTAAAAAAACGACTTGTTTCTGTTTTACGAGCTTTTAATTGGGCCGTGCACCGGAAAACCTGACAAAACTGAGTTACAGGGGCACTATAAACAGAAAAGATAACTTCAGCTGTGGTGAGTAAATTATGCTTCTGAAACGTCAAAACCGCATATTACCCTGATAGGAGGATTGATAAGTCAGAAAAGGCGCGAGAACGAAACATATATAGATGGCGACGCCATTTTGAACTTTCCGCACCACCTTGTCATAAGTCATGAATTTTACAGCGTGTGCTCAGGTCTAGTTCATTGTCAGCAATGATGGCCTACACTGCACTCTCATATATATATATATATATATATATATATATATATATATATATATATATATATATATATATATATATATATATATATATATATAGCGCATGGAAATAATAAATAAGTTCTACAACGGCCGCGCTAGTTCCGCGAACAGCTCCCCCTTCGCAACGGCTCTCACTATAGGCACTTTGAATTCTGCCACATCTTGAGCGCAATTTTGGTTCCCCACAGAGCAGAAGGTGCACGAGGAGAACGGTCCTGACCATGGGCTGACTAAGGTTGCACGTTGGTCTTGTTGGTATGACACACTGAAAGGCCGTATGCATAGCGTACCCTACACTAGACAAAGGGGACGCACGCACACACACAGAGAGAGAGAGAGAGAGAGAGAGAGAGAGAGAGAGAGAGAGAGAGAGAGAGACGTCAGGCAGGGTAGTTCTTTCGCTATTTATTCTCTCTCCTCCCGGTTCAATCATTCTGTTCTTTTCTTGATTTCGTTCCTCGTCGCTTTGTATTCGTGGCCTACTGTTCTGTCAGCCGATTCCTCTTCTTTACCAACGTTGCATTAGACAATCTGTTTCTCCTTTGACGTATGCGTTCTTGCCGTCGATTTGTGCGGCGCCGAAGAGTTCATGCCCGTATGTGCCGAGGAGCTCCGTTTGATCATACCACCACCCGAGAGTCCTATTTTTTTTTTTTTTTTCCTCGATGAGTAAGAAGCTGTATGTGCCGGGCGCGCCGTGACGGATGGGCTGGCCGAGCGGATTGGCTTTTGTACATATACGACGGCCAAGCGGCAGTGTGGGGAGAGGCCATAAAGGAAGCGGGCGGGTCGTCGCTTTTTTGCATTGCCAGCGAGCCGCCTATCCGCCTCTATGCGGTTGTGCGGCGGACGTAATGTGGCGGCCCCGTAATCCTTCCGTCTTTGGCGGAAGGGACTCCACTTGTCATGCGTTGGGAACCGCGCTCTCCTTGGTCTGAATTGACTCTTTTTCGCGGATCAGTTTGTTCTAGAGCACCGAGATGGCGCTTTCGGGGGCACGCCGCACTTCGCCTCAGCGACAGCGCACGAATACGAAACCATTACCACTTCCACCTTGCTTTTGCGCGATCAGCTGTCGGAAAGGCAACTCAGTTTTCGCTAACGCACTGTGCCCCAAACGTACCGGATCGAATCATGTGCATTGAAGACGTGCGCAGTAGTTGGCCGACAAAAATAGTGACTGGCGTGTTAAAGGGACCCTGAAACGATTTTGACGATTTTCTACAAACGTACTGAGTCGTTAGAGTAGGTCCTTCTCATCATAAATTGACACATCTAAGCGCGTAAAGCGTGTAATTTATTATAAGATTTAAAAAATGCACATCGCTTCCGATCGCAGCACACTGCTCGGTGAAATTTTAAGCCGCCTCTACCCATATGATGGAAATCGCCCATCTGACGTCAGTGGGGCGAGCTATCCGATTGGCTGAGCAGGGCGCGTGATCGATAATTTTTCCAACTTTATGGTTAACAGATGATGTTTGTAATAGTTGTAATATTAGTTAGTTTTTATAAAAAGAAAGTAGCATAAAGAGAATGCACAAGAACAATTTTTCAGTAGACTTAAGCACTTCCGGCACACAGCAAGTGTCGTCTGCTTGTGTTACAATGTGCTCCGTCTTTGACGAGAACTCCGCCGTCAGTGTCGGTCTGTCTTTTCGCGAGCGCTGTGATTCGACTTTGTTGCGTTGTGGACTGCAAACGTAGCGACTGGCAATATGTCAAGCTGCGACATCGTGTCCTTCTGCAAGCCAGTAGACGAGCGGACTGGCTGCAGCGCATTGGACAGCCGCTATCCGATGTGCGCCAGGATTTGCGCGATTGCGGCCGTCACTTTACACCGGAATATTACTAACGCAATAGCGTTTCGCGAGTCCGGTATTAAGGTAAACGCAAGCGCAAGGGGACAGGGCCTGGCCGTGTCCCCTTGCGTGTGGTTTCAGGGGATGAACAGAAGCGCAAATGTGAATGGTCTGCACGGTGCAGCCACCTGGTGGCGTAGAGCTCAACCACACACAGTAGCAGTAACAAAATGCATTCTTCTTTGCTGCTGGTATGGAATGAATGGAATGAATCCTTGTAGCCAAGTTCGTGGAGCGTTGCTATGTGTTACCGGCACGTCAAGATGTACGGCTTTCTTCGAGGATACAGAAGTTTGCTCGTCCGCCAATGTTGCATCGCTAACCTTCAAAGACGGTGCTTCGGCCCGAGAACGTCGGCAGGAATGAGTACCGCTCGTTAAACAATGACAAAGAGAGTGTGCCACTTTCTGTCATCGTACGTTTCGCGCACAATATGTACGCACATCTACCCCAATTGGTACGGAATCTTACGCCCACTCTATCGCCAACGTGTCAATAAGTGAATGGGCGCACACTTGAATATATGCGCACCGTATACGCACAATAAATGACGGACTACACCGATAGCGCGCGAATGATCGAAGCTGAATGTTTCGTGACGGTCCACAAGAGTAAGCAAGTCACTGGCGATAATGCGTCTTTGCTGCAAGAACGGCTGTACAAAACGGCTCAGTGTCAAGCCTTGCGCGCAGCAAGAACCAATCTATCGGAACTGAGCACACCCGTGAGCGATTATATAGTAACTGCACCGAAGAAGTCAGAAATGTGACAAGCCGCTGCTTCAATATATTTGCCAAATAAAGAACGAAGAGCAAAACACACTAATCCTGATTCAATTCATGAGCGGAAAGTTTGAATAGCTTGGAATACATATTTAGCCTCGCTTTTAAAACAAGCACCATATATGCTGCACGCGCCGTTTGGACATAGCCTAATTAGCTTCGAAAGCGCTTTTGCATGTTCTCTGAAGCTGTGGCCGAAGGTTCGTGTCGTCCACTCAGTCACAGTCTACGATATCTTCCGAAACAGAGATTTGCTAAGCTGCACCGACGTCATACACACACCCATGGTAAACACGGAGGTAACGGAGACAGTTGAGGCAAGCTATGGACTCGTCACACGTGATGAAACATGGCAGCGCCCACGGGATCGCCGCGAAAAGGGTGAATAGAAGCCGTAATGTAATGGAATCTTTGCAAAAGTTGGCTCCTAGTAGCACGTACCGTGTGTTGGTGAGAACGTTGAATTGTGCGTCGTACATTCCTCGCAGGTTGTCAGCCGAGTTTGTCAACCCAAGCCGGCCGGCAGTGACTAAATAATTTCCCGTTTCCCCGTAACGCTATCAAAGGCCGCTTATCGCATGTTTGCCGGTAGAAAAATAGCTTTAGGTTAGGGGACGCAAGCCGCGCCCAAGCGTTGGGGGACGCAAGCCGCGCCCAAGCGTTGGGGGACGCAAACCGCCAAGAGTACAAAATAATACAAAGCGGGCACAAAAGAGCGTGGAGGGCCCACACTGGAGTTTGCGTCCCCCAGCGCTTGGAATGCGGCTTGAGTCCCCTAACTTAAAACGCCCGCGTTGACTTCGGAAACGCAACTCAATACAGAAAAATTTCAACGCTGCCTGATCGTCGCTGTTCGTTGCTGCCTCGTGATCAGGAACCGTCGCTCGACCGGGTCCGCATTGGCTCTGCAACTTTCAGGTTGAAGTCCCTGCTCTCGATACAAACCGTTGCGCGCACCTTATCGCTTCCCTCCGATAGTCGGCACGGGCGGCGGACACACAGCGAGCGACATGGGGGCTCCCGTTCTCCGCGAGTGGAATGTCCGCATGCCCTCGGTGACCGAGCGCACGCTGCGCGGGCTTCTGCTCGGCTTCGCTGTCGCCCCCTCAAAGCGCCCACGCGTGCTCGATGGCCTATGAGCGCCTTTTCGTTTCCGCCTAGTTTGTCGTCTATTCGGGAAGCGGAGAATGATCCCGGCCGCGGGCGGTCAGCGCTGCGCCCACTTTTGCCCCCAAACTGTGGATAGTAAGTTCACGACGGCTGCCGACGCGCGTCCCGTGTCTGTGGGGGGTGTGACGAAAGAAACAACGAAAGTACGGTTGTTGCGGCGAAGCTTCCAGTCTCTAATTGGTCGGGATTGTTTCGTGTCCGGGGCGCTTACACAAAAGCAAGCGGCAGCTGGAAGGCCTTGTGTTTGAGTTTCCGCGTAACAAAATCGTGTTTTCTCGTATATTCGAATTACAGTCCGATGCTATCATGTTTGCAGGTTGTGTGTAAGTCGTACTTTACAAATTGTCTGACGCATCTTACTTTGAGAAATTCAATTAGTTGAATAACGCTTCTGCGCTAGGCGGAGGGCCTGCAGGAATGAGGATGTGTGCTGCGCTTAACGTTACCGTCACCTAGTGGCCGCGGCAACCCAGACCGGCCTGAAACGGCAGCTGCCTTTCAGTTTCCGCGTAAGAGATTTGTTTTCTGGTATGTTCGAATAACAATCCGAAACTCTCATGTCAGCAGCGTTGTGTATGTCGTATATCACGCATTTTTCTGACGCAGTTTGCGTTGAGGCATTCATTTAGTTCAATAATACACTTGCTCTTGGCGGAGGGCCTAGAGGTATTAAGAGGCATGCTGCACTTCCGCACAGTGCATGCTCGCGTGACGTACGTACGCTTGTGGTGGCGATGCTTGCCTAACGTCGGCAACAGCTTCGCAGTACATCCACTTTCACAGGACGGAATGGAGAGGCGGATTTTTTTTTCTTTAACGGCTGGTCTTAGCTTGTCCGGTTTACGGCAACAATGTGGCAGCCGGGGTCGCGTTTAATGGTGCGCTATAACGCAGCCCCCGGTGAAGCGGTCGTAGTGTGCTGATGGTGAACGCGTGAAGTGTTCGCGGCAGCGGCGAAGCCTGAAATAGTTGCTGCATTTCCTCGAACTGCTCAAATCCGCTGCTATACAGAGAGAAAGAGCAAAGAGTATACGGCACCGTTTCACGGATGGCCGTTCATTCGTACGTCGTCCTCACCGTTGTCGTAACTCGCTGTTTACGCTATAGCGGCAGCCTCGGGAAATGGGCGTGATGGTATTTCACGCGCGTATTCTATATACAGAAAGCGAGAAGGACGCGTGCGTATGTCGTCGTCGTGAAGTTCTGTCGGCGGCCGTTGTAACTGGAAACCGCAACCGTTCCTGGCTGTAGGAAGAAAGCAGATTGCTAGTTGTCGACCCCCCCCCCCCCCTCTTCCTTCCGGCTCGCCCCTTCTTTTCCGGCTTTAGAGCGGTGCTAGCTTGCCGTATGCATACGTACGGACGCGATGCGCAAACACGCACTAGAGCCTTGCGGCAACGTGCCGTTTCCTATCATCGGGTGGAGGTGGGAAGGTGCGGCTCCCTTTTTTGATCGTCGTCGCGCGAGTGGGCGGGCGCCGCGTTGTTTGCCGTCGCTGTCCCGGTGACCCAGAGGAAACGTCGCCCCGCTGCCGAGTCTCGTCTCATCGGCAGCGGAGGCGGGCGACGCAAAAAGCGCTCGCTCGCTCGCTGATCCTTCCGGCGACCCAGCGCTCGGTGCATGCGCTTGCGTGTTCCCTTGTGTGCAGGAGAACTATAGTCTTCAACAAAATGGCGGTTTGGACGTGTTGCTATTGCATTTTGACCGTAGCGTAGCAAGCGGGGAGGGACATCGTGAAGCGCTGCTGTCTGTCAGCGGTTGTCTCGGTCTCTCCTTGTTTGCTTCGCTGGTATTCTCCCGCAGCTGAGTACGACAGTTAGTAATTGAAACCGACAAGTCTCTAATGAAAACGAATCTCCAGGGACATGATTTCGCATTACTACAGGCGGTAAAAACGAACGTTGGCCTAATGGCTGCTGTGTTTTAGACGCCATCTGTAGGCGGCCTCTTGTCATGTTTTTCATACTTTTTGTTATGTTGTTTTTTCGAGAGCCCTATTTACGACAGTTCACTTTCTCCCGTCGCTTGTCTTCTTGCCACTGCAATGAAATAAAAAAAAAAGAGAGAGAGAGAGAGAGAGAGAGAAAGAAAGAAAGAAAGAAATGAAATACGCCTTGATTTACTTCCGTCTTACGGTTCTCAGACTTCCTTCCCACCTCCACATTTCGGTTATGACATCGCCGCGCTGTGTTTCCGTCCCGTCTCTTCGCTTCTTCGGTGGAGCGCGCACTTTCTCGCGCCTATCTTCGCTGCTACGCGTGATGGATGGGCGCAAACACGTTTGTTTCCTAACTCTTTCTTTCTTTTCCTTTCCCGGTGTCACTGGCGTGTTTTCCAGTACCGCGGAGACGCAGCTATCCGGCCAGCTTGTAGTATACGCTCTGCCGACAACAACGATTTCGTTATTTTTATTTTTATCTTCCCTCCTCTTCCCTGTGCGCCTGTATGCTCGCGCTGCGCGCGTCTCACGCACACATAAAACTGTGCACCATAGTTAAAGCTACTAGTGTAGAACAGCACCGAGGTGGTTGTATAGGGCGCACAGAAGAGGCTATATCGGCTGCATTTTGTTTTAATGAAACATCAGCCTGCACGATGTCTTATTAAATCAAAATGCAAACAATTCGGCGTTCGTGTAGCCCACTTCTCTTGTGCCAGTGTCTGCACGCCTTACCCCTTCTTTGCATTATAAATCTGCAAGCCCGCACTTCAGATTGTTCTTTCCAGTTTGCTGGCGTTTGTGTCCGTGTCCTGGTATTTCACCGTAAGTGCAAGGACGAGGGACAGTCGCCAAGTTTTGAGGAACCCGCCGGGGTTGCTCAGTGGCTACGGTGTTGGGCTGCTGAGCACGAGGTCGAGGGTTCGAATCCCGGCCACGGCGGCCGCATTTCGATGGGGGCGAAATGCGAGAACACCCGTGTACTTAGATTTAGGTGCACTTTAAAGAACCCCAGGTGGTCGAAATTTCCGGAGCCCTCCACTACGGCGTGCCTCATAATCAGAAAGTGGTTTTGGCACGTAAAACACCACAATTGTTTAAGTTTTGAGGATGGTCATTGGACTGTCGCATCGTATGTTGCTTTCCATATAGTATAGGGAGAACAAGAAGTCATGGAGATGTTTGAACAGTCACCTTGCGAAAGTTAGCTCTGGGTCTCGATGGTTGCAGCAAGCCCGGTGCAAACCTTATCGAACACTTCTGAAGGCTCCTGTAACACGCCTATCGGAAAGCTCCACTAGTCGTCAACCAGATGTGGCGTATATACGACGTTTCCTTAGCGTGGCATCTCCCGGCGTCGCCGCGTACGCCTTGGCGCTGATATGCTGATATACTTGCAACTGGCGATTCCATTTGATCGATATACCTCATTGAACATATTTCGGCCTTATCACAATGAACGCGCCGCTACCACTCCTTAGGCGCGTGGAGAAGTACTCTCCGTGCGGATCGCACATCGACTGTTCCGCCAAGCAGGAGGCGAGCTATGCAGAAGAACGCGTTCCATATTGGCAGCGCTTGGTTTTTGAATGATTTGCTGGCATGACGCCTGCAGCTGCAAATCGCTGCACACATTTAACGCGACTGTGCCTCGTGAGATGGAATCGCTCGCGTGCGCCTTCTCGCAGCACGGCGGCCGAGGATAGGCGGCCTTAATAAAAACAAAGCGGATGGACTGCGATGGCGTGATTTATTGCGAAAGGAAATGGGGGGGTGGGGACGATTGGGAAAGGAGGCGGTGTGGGATTTGCGTCGATCGCGCGCAATTCCGCCTGGGCGGCGCTGTTGGCGTACTCGGTTGTCGGCGCGAGCTGTGTGTTGTACGAGACGAGGCTTGCTTGGAAACGTGATCGCGCGTCTGTGCCATGGATAGCGACCCGGTTCACTTTGGGTTCGTGCGGTGTTTGTTTCGGGCGGAGCCGGGAAGCGATTGTCAGCGTTCGCTGAAACTCTCACTCCGCTTCCTTCGTCAAGCCGAGAGAGAGAGAGAGAGCAACATTATATGCCGTGCCTCCGGGTGGAGTGTGTGGAAAAACAAACGGAGCGAAGAGCAAAGCTGGATAAACAGTGACGCAATATTGCTGCCAATATGCCGAGAGAAAACTGGGTGCCGCAAACGCATGTTCCTCAGCGTGCGCGCGCTGGCGTACGTGTTTGTATACGCCGCCTCTCCGCTTCTGTGATTGAGATCCGAATTCTCGGCCCCGCGGGATCGTCGTGTGTCCCGCTCACCGAGTCTGCGACGATGTGGAAGCGTTGATGACTCTCTTCGCGCTGTTTGAAAAGAGAAGTTGATTGGTTTTCGAAGCACCGCTTCTTGTTTACACTGACGCGGCGTTGCCTTCAAAGTAAGCTTCTGTACTGCATCGGCGAAAGCGCAATGACGTTGGCATGTTGAGTCCTGTGTTGCGTCTAGCTTAATGGAGTTGCGGTAAGCGGGCCATTATATAGGACGCGCTTTCCTACTCTTTGTGACTTATCATTTTGCGTCGCCAGCTGGTTATTTTTGTTAGTTATGGATCGATTCTTCCTCTCCGGCTGTAGAATTCCGAAGCTATACGCGACTGCGCGTGTTACGTGCCTGGCTTATCCCAAAGCGTCATTGTTTCAACTCGCGCAAGCAGAAATGACATGCGTGTTGTGGCAAGTAGTGAGGCTAGTCATGGTAGTTTGATCTTCTGTAACATCGTCAGCGCGTACACGTACTTCTTGTGATTCAAAGCGTGAATTATCCGACTTGACATTGCGTCCTAAAGCAGCGCAGTGGACAGTGAGGGGCACCGTAGTTAGGCGGCTGCGGATTAATTTCTACCTTGCTCGCAAGGAAGAAAATCGAAGTAAAATTAATGTTTCATATATACGACTCACTAAAACGTCTGCGAATTTATGCATTCAATCCAAAGGATGCCCGGAGACATGGCAACTTCATAGACCGTTTTTTTTTTTTTTTCAGCGTACGTCGGGTCGGTTATAGTTACATTTAATTTTGGCCAATATGTATTTCGTACTGCTGCCGCTGTAACTACACTGGCCGTGCTATGCCGGATGCGCCACATCTCATCAGGTAACCGTACTTACGCAGCTCTGTACTCGGCTCAGTCCTTGGGAGGGAGAGCACCTGCTGGAACCTCGAGTGCCGATGGCCCTCTCTTGCGCCCACGGAATAGATGAGGGAGCGTGTACAGCGTTGAAAGTGGGTAGCTGACGGTAAGGAATTTCGAGGGTAATAACATCGTCGTCACTGCGCGGCGTAGTGACCTGGAAGCGCCGACGCCACGCGGCGCCACGCCGTAAACGCGGCGGATATGCGCTCCATGTGGCCACTGCCACCCGATTGCGTGTGGCTTGCAGGCAGACCGCGTGCGATGATGGGTCAGCTTCCTCGGCCCACCTGTCTTCTCGGTCGGTTGTCGCGAGCGTCCCTCCCTCTCATATATTGCGGAACACCGGCAGCGCCTGCGACGCGTCGGTGTCGCAAGTGCGGCAATTAAAGATGACCTTTCCTCCTCCTCCTCCTCCTCCTCCTCCTCCTTGTGCGTCTTTCCCTGGCGACCCCGCGCGATGCCCCGCGCCGTGCTCCCCTCGAGTCTGCCGGTCGCGAGCATGTTCGAGCCCCGAGAGAAGTGTTGAGTCCTGTGTTGCGTCTAGCTTAGTGGAGTTGCGGTAAGCGGGCCATCATATAGGATGCGCTTTCCTACTCTTTGTGACTTATCATTTTGCGTCGCCAGCTGATTATTTTTGTTAGTTGTGGATCGATTCTTCCCCTCCGGCTGTAGAATTCCGAAGCTATAGGCGTGTAGGGCGTGTGTGGAGGCGTTTAGGATGTTGGCGAGTGGCTCGGAGTGGGACGCGCGTGCCGGTGGCGGATGCGACTGTCACCATCGGCCACTACAGGCGCTTGTGCACGTGGAGCGCAAAGCGCCGTGATCTACGGGTTCGGTGACCAACGCGGCGATAGTAATTCTCGTAGCTTTGTGCACATTCGCGGTCGTAAAAACGTTTGCACAGAGATGCAGTGGTGTTTATTATAGAGCGTCGCTAAGCGCCAGTAAAATGTGACATATAGCGCAAACACGTTGTGCGCAACCGCAAGCAGACGTTGTTGCGCCATGCGTCTTTAAGCAGCGTTGAGAGGAGAATCTATGTGTGTTTTTGTTCCCGCTGTTTGGAGTCGGCGAGAGCGGGAGTTCGGTGTTGGGACACCGCGGGAAAAAAAGAAAAGAGGAACCGCAGGCTTTCGCCCTTATAAGTGCCGCCCCAACTGCTAACGTTTCTCCTGGTCCGTCTCGCGCCTTGTTCGATCCTAAGCAAGACTCATCGATTGGATGTCTTGTAACAAACCACTGCGATGGTGGTGACAGAAGTTATTGACTGTGTCACCTTTCCTTCTTTCTTTCTTTGCCTGAACTCTGTTGAGGCAGATCCCCTGCTTACAGGGTTGCGTAGAGTACTTGAGGCAGCACACGGGGAAAACGGCGAGCAAAATGCAAGCTGCAAAGGCAGATGAGGGCAGCGGTTGTTCCGAGTTGCGAAAGGAAGAAGAGGATAAATAGACGGCAGGGAAGGTGCTGAGAATTAAGCGGGCACTAATTAAGCGAGCGCCTGTAGGCGCCGGCCCGCTTGGCCTTGAGAGGCCTCAGCTTGCGCCCTGCTTCCTTGCGGTTCTTCTTTCTCCCGTGTTTTTGCGATCTTTGTTCTCCTTTTGGCACTTTCTCCGTTCCCCTTTCCTCCACCGTCCACTTGCACAGCCATCCGAAGCTGCGTTCTTTCGCAACACTTTAAACTTGAGCCGTCCGGTGCCCCCCTTTCCTTGTCACCCCTGGGCTTCGATCGTGCAACTGGAGGACATGGCGTTTTTTTCTTCCTTTTCTTTTTCTCTCTTGGCACGGCGATGGTTCTTAATGAAGCTTCCCGGACGGATGCCTCGCTTTTTGTGGCACATTCGTGTATTCGTATAGTCGCTGAATCCTCTCGTGGGGTCTCCCTCGTGGCAGTTTATAGCTAAGCTGCGTGCTCGCCTTTGTCAGCACGCAATGGTGCAACGAGTTCGCGCATTGTCCTGTTATTTGGGCAACACACACACACACGCAGACACGTCCGCATGGGACATGCGCGCTCGTAAAAGTGCATAAATATAGCTACAAGCGCTAGTTCGTAAACGTCGCCTTCTGTGTGGTGGCCATTCGTATCGTTTTGTTTCTCCGTGGAACCGTTAATTAGGCGCATCACGGCTGCAGTGTTCCTGTGGCTGTGTCTGGCAGGTTTGTGTTATTGGTTACATGGGCGCTAAAGAGAAATACAAAGTTAAGCTAGATTCGTAAACTACAATGTAGCGACACTGAAAACGCCAGTCGCAATGCGCGAGCTAAGCTAGCAAAGGCGCAAAAACGACGCAATCCCTAAGCTTCCGCACAAGCTACCTGTGACGTAGTGAATTTGGATGCCGTCTGCTCGGGACTTATCAACATTTTGTATATATAAATTTACTACAGTCGCTTTCTAAGCGAAAGGAATTCATCCCAGCGAGAACTTTCAAGAACTTTTGTGGCGCACGCCAAAACACTCCGCGATATTCATGCACATATACTTACCTGCCATCACCATCGTCATACACTACTGCTTCTTGTTCTTCAATTTCTTTCTCTCCCATAGTTTTCCTTCCTCCTTGTCTCCCAACGCTGAGTACCAGACTCACAGCATAGTGCCGTCCGACCTCTCACCTTCTCTCTTATAATCTCTCTCTCTCTCTCTCTCTCTCTCTCTCTCTCTCTCTCTCTCTCTCTCTCTCTCGCGCGCGCGCGCGCGCGCGTCGTAATTACACTGACGTACTAGCCCAGCGGTGCCCGCGCTGGCAAAATTTCTCGTTTATTCTTTATGTTGGTAACCAAGCAAGCATTTCCCGCCAAATAAACGCAAACAGTCGTGTCAGGATACCTAAACGCTTCTAAACCGACTTAATGTTGCTCTTTAATGTCACTAGAGTGTGTTGTAACTGCGGGCTGGGCCAAGTATAAAAAGGAGATCCGCGTGAAGCGTTGTCGACAGTAGAAGCCCAAAAGCAACTCAAGCCCTTGCTCCTGTTACGGCAAGGTCTGCCCGAACAGAAGCTAGGAGGGGCTTGCGTTGCGCAATCTTTCTTCAGTTCGTTCTCCAGTGCTCGCTTGTTACCAAAGTCACTTACAGCTCGCCTCCCACATCTGCAGCAATCTCGAAGCGCCGTACCGTTTGTTCCTCGTCTCTTTTCGGCAGGACGCAGGAGAGGCTATACACGTGTGCTTTCTGCTATATAGCATTCGCTCGGAGCTGGTGGTTGTTACATTATTGACAGTGGCAGTCCGCGCGCTCGGTCTTCTTTCCCGCCGCCTCTTCGGGTTAATCAGGTCGACGAACCCCGGTTTGGTGCGCTTGCCTCGGTGCTGCGGCTCGCTTTTAGGGGAGGTTTGTGCCTTTTCGGCAGCGTGTATCCCCCACGTGGCGCATGCGCGCACCGACGTTTACTAAGGGCTCAGTGTAAAAGTTGATTCTCTCTCTCTCTCCACGTGGGCGGGATCCGCCGCCGAACGAGAGATGATGGCATTCCTTTTTTTTTTTTTTCTGGGGGAGGGAAGGTATTTTCCCGTCTGTCTGCGCCTTCATTAGTCCTCTGATGCATCGGGCCTGACGCTGCAGTTCGTTCGCCGTTGCTGCGTGCCTCGCTAGTTCCCTCGCAAGGGACGTGTATGCTCGTTTGCGAAAGACCCTCTTTATGGGGGAATGTCATCCCGGAATGGGGAAAGGTCGTCGGATGCGCCGACGGCTGTTTCTGCGCCTCATCTTGCGGAGCGCGCAATAAGCAGTATACGCGAGCGTTCAGGTATACGAATGGAGCGCCTGTCTCGCTCCCATAGTTGCTTCGTTCTGTCTGTTTTTTTTTTTCTTCGTTTATGTGTTTTCTCGCAAGCTTCGCGATCTTACGGAAGTTCACAAACTTTTGCCGTATCGCTTTTGTGTAGTTTCATGAAGCGCATGTCTCGATCGCTCTGTGCGGGGGCAGTTTTCGGTAGCTGTGCGGGTGCACCTCCATACATACAGGTTCAATCTCTCGACATCGATGGTGCGCTACGGGGTGATTATTCTTTTTAAAGATTTGCCGGAATATTTAAAAATCGCTCATTGCAGATAATACAGCTCTTGTCCTGGATTGTCCTGAGAGGCGGCCATTACTTGCACGAGAAATCGGAACACGCATTAAACTAATTAAACATACTAATCAACTTAATTACTTTACTGCGCATATTGCAATTGGCGAATTGAAGCCGGTGAACTTGCAAGGAGTATCCACTTGGAATGTGTTTCCAAAATGACACCAGTTTGGAGATATGCGCCATCAAACACGCCGTAAGAACTTGCAAGGAGTATCCACTTGGAATGTATTTCCAAAATGACACCAGTTTGGAGATATGCGCCATCAAACACGCCGTAAATATGCACTGTTGTTCTGCTTAATTTTTAACAAAACGCTCTTTTATGCATCGGAGTACGAAAGTGACTGGAACGCCCATATATTTAGTCCCACAGTTTGGGAAGTACTATCTCAAAACTGGCATCATCCTGGAGATCATTTCAAGTGGACACCGGCTACAATTCGTAAAAATTGCAGTGTGTACCGCAAAGTTATTTATTTATTTATTTATTTATTTATTTGTAAAATATCTTACAAGGCCTCTAAATGGGGCATTGAGTAAGAGGGTCATGGAATCAAGTAAGCACATACAATCTCGTAACAATATGAAGGTAGACAAGAACACCAGCCAAGTGCACAGCCTAAAAGTTAGAGAAACATATTTAGCTACATACAGCTAAAAAATAATAAAATAAATAAATAATAATAAAAAAAGAACTGTATAAGGTTATGACAAACGTATTACAGTGCAATAAGAAAAGGGGAAAAATAAAACCAGACAGTGAGTATGATAGCAATGGTTAACAAGGGTTAAGCGAGTTGAGTGAGTGCCTGAATTTTTCACGTTCAGTTGCCACAACTATGTTATCTGCGAGGCTGTCCCAGAGACGAATGGCTCGGGGACTCGCGGACGAGTTAAATGCTTCAGTTTTACCATAGATGCGCGTGAAGTTCAGGTGATCGACCTCGAAGCGCCCTACCGTTGTGTTCCTTGTTTTTCTTAATTAAGAAGTTTATTAATGAACTTCTGTTACTTGAATATGTGTTTCGATTTCTCGCGCTAGAAATGTCCGCTTTTTCGAATGATCGAGTTCAGAGACAGGAATGACGCCATCTGTCACAGGTGGTTTTTAAAAATTCTAGAAAGCTTACGAGATGATCACTCCGTATATGCGTATAAGACCGAGCGCAGACTTCCCTGCCAAAATCTGTTGGAGAGAAGACTGGCGCTGTGGTTGTTCAGCTGCCGTGGCATAATGGGCAGCACATCGATTTGTCTGATTTTCGTGCTTGTGGTTTCAGACTTTCGTTTAGTTTTATTTGCTGCGCGCTTTGTCTGTCTTTTATCGGGCAAAATTGCGAGAGTCAGCCTTTTAACGCACGAAGACAATGACTCGAATTATTGCAACTCAAAAAGCATTAGAGAGTTTACAAGCCCCAGAGATGGCTACATGGGAGCAACGAAAGAGAAACTCGACTTTTATGTACTGCCGGATATATATATATATATATATATACATATATATATATATATATATATATATATATATATATATATATATATATATATATATATATCGGTGAATACGATCAATTTGCAGAGTCGCGAGGTCATTTGAAACTAGACGGAGCGAGTTTATTGAAGTCCACCTACTTTATACCCACTATTCCCGTGCTGACTGAACACGTCGTGCTTGCAGCTCCCGTAAGCACTATAGCGCCAGATCTCACCCTCGTTCTTTCTGTCTTTCTTTCTTTCGTTCTTTTTTTTTTTTTTTTTGCAAGAAACTCCGTGCCGCATAGGACGTTAACACGTGTGCAGGCTGCGCCGTCTCCCGCAAAACAAAACAAAATACATAATGATAATAATGCGGATAGTAAGAATGCGGAACATGGACAGCGAAGTGCTCGCTTCGGACGCGCGTGTGTACACAGGTCGACGTTACGCTAGCTGCCGCAGCCTGCGCCCATGCCGGGAAGCCGCACGTGCCGGGAAGGCAGTTGTGGGGAAGATAGGCGCCCCCGCCAAGACGAAGACACCCTGGCGTTGAGGCGCGCGATTGTTTCCGCCGGGGGCGCACACGTCGCCGCGTTTTCGCCCGCTCGGAAACGAGGTGACGCATTCCGGCGCGCTCGGCGATGCGCCGCCGCGGTGACCGGAGAGGGGAGGAGGGGTCGTTGGCGCTGCCGCTGGATCGGCAGCTCGCTGCTGCTGCTTGGCGTAGTGGCGGTTGTCTCTCTTTTCTGCTTTCAATTACGATGCTCTCGCGTCCTTGGCGTGTGTGGTTGCCCGCGGAGTCATATCGTCTCCACCGCTTGCCGCTTTGTCCGCCCGACCGGTTAACGCCCGTGTTTTCTTTTCTTTTTGTCTTGTTTTCATAGCCTCGCCGATGCATATCGCATCGGGCGATGAAACAACGACGGCGTTCTCGTGTTTCCGGTCGCTAATCTCTTGCGTCGGCATAAATTTGTGTCTTCGCGCGCTCCGGCCGTTTGTCTGTGTCGCGGGTCGTGACGGATATATATATGTATATGTATATAATGTGTGTGTGTGTGTGTGTGTGCGCGCGCGCGGAAGGACTTGACTGTTTCTCGGCTGTTGCGCGACCAAGTTTCTTTTTTTAACTTTGCGGTGTTTTGTTACTCTAGCCCTTTAGAAAACGTGCAGAACTGATCGAGATGCATTTAATGCTGTGTTTTGGCGTCTTACTTGGCTCTTGCATGCTCGAAATGTCGACAGGTCGTGGCGCATTCCAAATTTTCCTTTACGATGTGCCTGTTTCTGTGACGAAGAGACGCTGCGTTAGGCCTCGGAACAGCATTTATGCAAACCTCGACCTGTATATGCACCCTGCACGTCAGAACTCGCTGTTGATGCTTAAACAAAACAACGACAACAACAACAACAATAAAGTAAGCTGTAAATGGTCACTACTTCAACATTGATTCAGTCGTGTTACGATCGGCCTCTGCCAGCCCGCTGTGACGAATCTCTGTGTGAAGCCAACAATGCGCAGAGAGCCAAGCCGCCTTCGGACAGCCCAACGGCGCCAGCAGGGCTATCCACGTTTGGCGGACCAAGTATTGTTAGTTGGTTCGCTGTCCCCTTCACGGTCTAATTGGAGCAAGAGAACTCCTGGAAAGCGGTGTTTTACGTCGCTTTCTCACGGGCCCCAGTAATCGTCACTGTCGTTTGACAGACGCGGCGGCTAACTGCGGAGTCAGCTTTGGGATCAAGAGGCGCCAGCTTGAGTCAAGCGTGACAACCCCTGTCTACGAGGACCCTCTCCACTCGGTGTGTTCAGTGAAACAAAAACGCGGGAATGAGTGTGTGATCTCTCACCCTAAAGGTGGGTCGACTACGACTACGACGACTTTGGGCGGTCCGATTGGACGAAGGCTGGACGGCAGTTTTCCCTCACCTAGGTATCTAGGGAGGACAGAGGGTTTTTAAGCAGCCGTTTTCGGTTGTTCGGTGTGCTTCGTTTGCAGTCTTGCTAGACTGATGAAATGTAACGTTCTCCTGTCTTCATGTAGATATTGCAAATAAATTCCATACTCCTAGTTCTCGATGAGAGCAAGTTCTTCCCTTCAACCACGTCCCAAGCGTGGATGAGTCGGACGACGGCATGGGCCCGCTACCACATTTTTACACGCCCGACTACAACTCGTACAGTCGCTGACATTGACACTAAGGCAGGGGTCGCCTCTGTAGACCTCATTTTCTTTTTATTTAAGTTTTGCTCTTTTTTTTTCGCACTCACAAATTGAGCTTATCGATTTTCGGACAATGAGGTTGTGTACATTCAGTGAAGAGTCTCAGACATGCGGCACGCGATTGGAAACAATAACCATGCTCGCGATTGACTATTACTACTCATTGGTTATTGTACCACTAAATGCGAGTACGGAATATTGATTGGAGAACAGCTATGGTGCATTTTGCTGCATATAATAGAAACCCATTAGTTGGTTCTTTCACGACATGATACAGAGAAAGAAGGGATACGCATAATCCAGGAAAACTTATTAACCAAACATGTCGCTAAAAACCACAACTTATTACATTAGCTGCGTATTTTGTTGTTAACGGTTACTTTTGTTAAACTTTCTTGTGGTACTCTGACCTCGTCTCTTTCTTGTACTTCCTCATTTCGCTCTTTGCGTCAGTTCGACCTAAGCACTTGAGGAATGCGTATGCGGCATGGTGATGCGACGTATATGAAGACTAGAATGCTAAATAATAATATTAAAAATAGTAGCCTCTGGGCGTCTCGTGGCGTATAGTTAGTAGCAGTGAAAACATGGTATATCCTCTTCGCTGCGTAACTGACACCCTGCAGCACGATGGCATGTGTCGAAGCAGAGTTTAACCTGTGCGCCCTTTTTAAGTGGAAGCTACATTTCTGCCACATGAGAGCACTCCGATTTAGGATAGGGGAACAAACCTTGCTACAGCGCCGGTGACTCACGCTTATGGAGCGTGTAGCAGCACACAAGTCCGGGTCGACAAGTCCTGTAAAACGCATGTTCGGTGGTGGAGAAGCGGATGCAGGGAGTGATACGCGTCGCATAACCGCCGAGTTTTTTATGAAATAAGGATGCTATATTTCGGTGATTGCGAAAGTTACGCCGCTATATATTGTAGTGGTGTAGCGCGAAGAACGAAGACAGACTGAACATCGCTAGCGCTGACATATACAACTGGTGGCTTATTGGAGGGAGGGAAATATGTACAGGACAAAGACGGGAACAAAACAAGGTAGCGAACGTGACAAAAGCAATTAAGACTGCGGGTTCATCAGGCACCAAATGAGGCCATGACCGTTGTTCAAGTAAACTACCGCTTGATAGTGAGCGCTCGTGCGTGTGTCTCTGTCCCCTTTCTCGCGCTGTATCCACTACCAGATAGATGCAATACCAACTAGCCCAGTGTCGCACCCTTTTGCAGGGATTGTGTATATGTGCCGCCATTTCGTTCATATCGGTGACGTCATAGTGGGGTCTAACTCAACATGGTGATTCGCACGCTGGCTGAGCTGCCATACTTGACACTTCTGTATAGTTTCAGAGTTCTCCCTAGCGGTTTATTTTTTGCAGGAAACTCTGATTCACACCGTCATTGAACGACTGCAGCGTCCTATTTTGTCTGTTTATTTTTAACGCAAAGTTCTCTCGATGACACATATAGCTACGTTATGTGCTCACCGTGTCGAAACAGCGCTGCGTGCGCTTGGCAGCGCGTTGTGGGTCCTGTGGGAGGCCTTCGTGCGGCGTTCCCATCCCGTCGCGTTCCTCGAAGCAGTTTCTCCACTTTGGAGCTGGCGCCTGCCGTTGACGGTGCCGCGCTCTCTGCCACAGGCACCGTGGTGTCGTCGTGCTGGCGTTCTCTCGATCTCCGAGCCACAGTTCACGTTTTCTCTCTCGTCTTCGTCTTTTGCATACGCGCGGCAAGTTTAACAGGTTGGCCGGCCGCTCGTGTGTATACACGACGAACTTTCGTCCGCCTATAACTTGCCGTGTACACTCGTCGCTTGCGTTCGTGCAGCGGAGACCTGTCGCTCGGCGTTATTAATGGCGCTTGGGTTACGTATCGGGAAACAATCCATAGAGAAGGCGCCTGCGGCTTCCAGTGGGAACGGGATCCCATAGGCTGTCAACGACAGTCGCGCTGTAAGCGCGAAGGAAAAGTGGAGGCGACTTAAGACGGAAATCCGGCGTGTTGGCCTCTTTCCCTGTCGCGTGCAGGGGCATGTATGTACCACGATCGGAAGAAGAAGAAGAAAAAAAAAGAACATGTTGCTTTCACGGACTTTGACTTCGCTTTGTCTGTTTGAACTGGGATCGCAGCGTGTGCGGTCTCTTTAGCGGATGGAATTAGCGTGATGCATATGAAACACGTGGATTAACTCGGGGCCGGCTCACCAGTCAAGGAGTATTCCACGTTATTCAAAGAAGCTCTATTTCCTATTTGTTCGTTTCGTTCAAAGGTGTTTTACATTGGTGGTTTGAGGACATCCGCTCTGGTCACATCGTAATTTCATGAACAAGGTTCAGTTCAGTTTATTTCCTTGAGGACCCCTGTGTTAGGTGTATTACATAAGGAGTGGGATTACACAGGTTGCTATATTATTTGAATGCATGTTCTGTTAGCCTTTTCACCAACGTCGATGGACAACTTATAGATGCAACTTGGTGGAGAAGGCCCTTCCAGACGTTCCAAGCTTCATTATGCAAAAAGGCGAGGCGTGCTAACAGGACGCAAGAGAAGTGGACAACACGAACGCCGCATTCGTCTTGTCCACTTCTCCTGTGTCCTGTCTGCACGCCTCACCTTTTTGCATAATGAATCCTTACCAACTAGCTCAGCTCTCTGTCGTTCTAAGTTCCAAGCTTCCTTCGTATGGAAGCTCGGACGTTTAATAATTCTTAAGCACATCATTTTGGTTGGCGTCAGTGCAGGCTAGTGGAGACAGCAGACCCGATTTTATGGCGTATATAGATTGAAGTGGCGTTATTGTAGGCGGCAGCTATCGAAACAGACCTCTTCCCGTCCCGGGTATATGCCAAGCAATAGTCCTGAAACAGTAACTTCAGAGTGTTTTGCAATGATTCATATAGGTCACAAGTTGACGCGCGCTTAATGCTATGACCTCCTATGAACAATATGTTAGGCTACCACCCAGGGCTCGACATTGCTCGCTATAACACTTACGCAGTGTGACGGCGACAACAATAGAGAGCTGTAGTTTAGGGGGAGCAAGCGGCTTGCGTACGCAAGAACTAGGGGCGACGGTACTGCGCATGCGCAGACCGCTACGTCTAGGTCTGCGCATGCGCAGTACCGTCGCCCGTAGTTCTTGCGTACGTAAGCCGCTTGCGCCCCCTAAACTACAGCTCTCTAATGAGAGCAGCCTAACGTGGCTGTTTCGACTTGACAGTCCTTTCACAACATATTCGTTTGGCAACAACCTGTCACTACTGG
The DNA here is from genome assembly GCF_050947875.1 of Dermacentor variabilis. Lineage (NCBI taxonomy): Eukaryota > Metazoa > Arthropoda > Arachnida > Ixodida > Ixodidae > Dermacentor > Dermacentor variabilis. The sequence goes on from NC_134572.1 coordinate 81,343,327, forward strand.
GGTTGTTAGGTAACAACCTGGTGACACCTTGTCAGGGTGTCACCTTGTGCAAGTGACGACGGCTTATAGATTGAACGAATGTTCGTTACTAAACTGACTAGATTAGCGTCAACGTTCTGAGTGATTCTGAGCGATGAGAAATCGGTGGAGTAAACGAGACGAGTTCTTTCCCACACGACGCAAGTACTACCGCACAGCGCGGCCTGCTGCTTCTGACGGGACGCTAAAGATTAACATAGGTTATTGTGATATACTATTCTTCTAAAGTGCTATTTGCGTTTATTTATGGGGAAATGGGTCAAGACTGGCGAAAATGTAGAGACAACGTCACTCGTATTTAATAAAGCTGAATTATCTTGTCTGAACATAATATGAAGTTCAATTATATAAAGAAGAAAACTGGAACCCAGCCGTCTGTGTTTTAACTTAGTGCCCAAACTACGGTGCATATTATGTGAGCATGTTTCACAGATAATTGCGGCGTTTTGACGGTGTTTGCGGATCAATTTCATGGTGGTATCGCATATTTGTGGCGTTTTTGTGCCGAAACGTTCCTGCAGTTTCCCCAAGGTCAGTTCTGCTTATATTCAAGCGCAAATTAAACGTTTTTTTTATTATTGATGGACACTTTACTATCCTCGAGGATACACTGTCAAAATTCTTGACCTCACTGGGACTCGGTGATATATGTTTGAGTTTGCGTCAATCTCCGGGTTTAATGTTTGTGTTTGTTCGTGCCTTAGCAGGCCTGAACTCCATGTTATGACTTACCCGCTTGGTTTGCAAGTATAGCTTGTCGATGTGACTTAATACGTTTTTAGGGCTCTTTTGCAGTAGCAAAAAAAGACATTCTCAACGTTAATCGAGGCTTGGTGAACCAGTAATAATGAGAAAACGAGAAAGCCAGGTGGCGACCTAATGAATACATTGTTGCGCCAAAAAAAGGAAAATAAGGACCTGGGAAGGAAGAGTACGAAACGACAGATTGAGCCTTCCTTCCCAGGTCTTTATTTTCCTTTTTTTTTTTTTTGCGCAACAATGTATTTATTCCATCCCAACCAATTCGCCCAGCAACAAGTTCTACCCAGGTGGCGACGCAACTTCGAAGTTTTCGAACCAGCTCGCTGGGGACTCCAATATCGTCCGTTAATTGCATAACTGTTGCATGAATTGTTAACAGTTCATTGTTCATCGACAAAGGAGGACATGTCAATGCACTCTAAGAAACTGCATAGGCAAACTAGCGAGTTTTGAGCTACGTTTCTGAAGTGAAACAACGTTATATAATACGACCAAATGCCTTGAAATCTGTGACCTCACGCTGACCTATATTCTCGCACTGATGTTGCGGCGCGAAATACAAGGAAGGGAACTTTGAACTTTTCCAGAAATAATCAAACCTTTCCGCGCCAAATGATTGCCAGCGTGACTCTCATGACTTGTGACTCTATAAGCCTAACTGACGGTTGCATAACAACGGTAGTTATTCCACGATAATGTTTGCTGATGGCAACACTCTCTTCGCATCAGACACGCGCGCGCTCTTCTTAACGGCGTTTGTCGTAATTGCAGACATTTATAGGCCTTGATTGCCCGTTGTTCCGCCCACTGTACGTGTCGCTTCGCGATGGACTCTCGGGCGCCTTTACGCGTTCGCCTGCGCCTCTGTACTCGTGTCCTCGTTTTACCCTTTAACACGCGACGTATTCCGTCCCGCTTCCCAAACTTTCGATTTCTGATGAGGGGAGGGGGGGGGAGGTTAGTCGAACCACAGGCGCTTATTTGGTCGCAACTTGCTGACAAGTGTTTGCGTACGTTAAGTCTCATCGCTGTCCCCCCCCCCCCACCCAACCCCTCCCCCAACCCCCCGCCAGTCTGTGTGCACACACACACACGGCGTGCGCCTCGGGACTTGCTTGGCCTCGACGCGGGGGAACATAGCGGACGACGATCGAGTGTTTGCTCGCCGCCACTGCACTCTCTCGCGCCTTGTTTTGCTGCGCTGTGCTCATCGTTGTCACAGATTTTGACTATAAGGTCTTGTTCACTGGGCGCTGAGATTGGGCGCGCCTTTGTGCACGAGTAAAGAACTTCGCGCCGCGAACAAGGCTCGTCGGTCGGTTTGTTGACGAACCGATTGTCGCTGTGCCCTGACATGGATAAGCACCGCGGAATGTTTCGCTCCGCCGTCCTTGCGTATGGCGGGCATTCCCGCACTGAAAGATGTTGAATTATTAACATACTGTGTATCAATAGAGAGCGTTTGATTAAGGAACGCAAGCGGGTTGAGTGCGTAAGCGGAATGCAAGCTTGCATGCGTCCCTGACCTATGACTTTAAGTACAGACCCTATTGACTTCCAGTAAAATCTTTTGTGTGCGAGCTCGTGCATGCATATATATATATATATATATATATATATATATATATATATATATATGTGTGTGTGTGTGTGTGTGTGTGTGTGTGTGTGTGTGTGTGTGTGTGTGTGTGTGTGTGTGTGTGTGTGTGTGTGCGGGCTGCCGGGAGACCCACTGTGGGCATGCAGTTCGTTATGTTGAAGCGAAAGAACTTACGTGCGCGTGCAAACTGGGCCGCGCTGTATTACGTAATAGGCGTGCGCGTGCAATTAACGCTCCGCGCGCTGTGTGCAGCGCCCTCCGCTGTGGGTTCCCAGCATTGTGCATTCTAAGCTGCGTCCGCACTGTTTACTCCACTCACCTGTGTTTGTTTACGGTGTGCCTCGAATAAAGTAGATCTCCGTGGCGGCTTTCCAAAGAAGCTGAATGCGCGAAACCTTTGACGCCGCTGCGCTTTTTTTTCCCCACCTTTCTCGCGGCGCGCGCATTTGCCCCCGTGCTTTGCCGCGGTAAAAAAAGACTACCGGTTACGCGTCCCTTACTTTTCTACGCCGAGTGCTAACGTGAATGCCCCGTCTTTGTTGAGGCTCGCCTACGGCGAAGCGACTCTCGCGAGTGGCGCGCGCTCAGCAGCGGCTTGTGCCAACAAACCAATGGATGTATCGCAATGGCACGCTCGTTAAATACCCACGCATGCGCGTGCGGGTAGCGTTAATTTGCAAACGAGGCTTCGTCTGCGCGACCGCGCAGACAGACGTAAAGTCGTCTGTAGCGGTGCGCGGCAATTTGCATGGCGTCCCCGAGCCCACACGCTATACATGCGCCCGGCGAAGCCGAAGCTCGCGCCTGCGCGGAGATCGTCGTCGTGCCTGCGTGGCCCACATGCATGGCCGCTGGGCTCGTAAAAAAAATATGTATATGTGCTTGTCTTTTCGCGCCCCCGCGCACGTGTCGCCGTGGTGCGGCAGATGACGAAATGCCGGGCGCCAGTTTGACGCTCTTGCGGCGGCGGTGCGTCTGCGTACAGCTATGGCTGCCTTCTCTTTCGTGCGGCGTCTGGGGTCCAACGCAGCGCTTTAATGAAAGGCGGTGAGAATGTTAGTAGGAGTAGGAATCTCAGTGACTTGGTTCGCGTCTTTTGTTACGTCTTTGTGGCTCTTCGGCGCCGTCATAGAAGCGGAATACGTGGTGAATGCGATGGTTCTCAAAACGAGCGCATCGCTGTAAGATCGTTCGTGTAACATTTCCGTTTCTGCGTTGCGTTTGATCCTACAGCTTACAACGTGCTTCCTATTAGTTTCTTGGCGAGTCGCTCGTAAGAACTACATCGCGCCCCGAGTGATTGTGAGTCCGGGGAAGCCAACCGAATCCGAGAACGAAAGACTCTTAATTAGTGCGCGGGTTGAGCCGTTAATTGATCCTTTAGTTCAGCCGTGCATCACGATGCAGTTATGCAGCGCGCACGCTTTCATGCGAAAAGGAAGTGGCGTACGCGCGTACTTTTCCCGTTACGAGTTTGTCACCGCCGAGTTAAATGTAGCGTGGTCCCAGCGTATGATGATACCCTATAGCCGCTCGTCAAGTGTCACATCTTCTGTTTTTCGACTACGTTGCCGGTTTGTCGCAATGCGGGCATCCTGCCCGTCCGTAGGGACGCGGCGTGGCCTTCCTCCACCTCGCGCGCGTTGAAGAGGGCACGACAGTGTCGGGGCGCAGTGTAGACCTGTGCAGAACAACCGCGCGAGGGCGCAGCGAATGCACGCGCGCCGTGCCGGCAGCGCGTGCATTCCGAAGGCACCGTGGTGCCTTGGCGCGGGGGCATCGCTTGTTCGCATTAGGCCGGCGGCCCTGCATAATAAACGTAAGGGCAGTATAATTTCTCCCCCCGGGTGCTCAGTGTCTGCTAGCAGGGCGCATTAGCATGCGCCTTCTAGCTTGGTCGTCGCACCGCGCCAGCCCGATAACGACATGCGTCGGCGGCGCTCTCCCCCGCCGACGAGCGGCGCTGGAAGAAGAGGTGCGCGAGCGCTGAACCTCTGGCACAAGGTCGCCGCCACGTCTTGGCGGATGTGCGCCACCGGAGGACTGCATCACGTGGGTCCGCCTAAGTTTCGTGTCGTTTACTACCTGTCTGCGTTGCCGCGGGTGTCTTCGTGTACGCCGATGTGGCGGCTGTGGCGACTCAATTTCCCCGCAGTTTATCGTATATCTGAGGTCGCCCGAGTAATTCCGCTGACTGGCGCCAACATGTGGAAGATAAAGTCCTCGACGGGTCTACTCCTGTGCATATAATGTATTCGACAATGTTGGTACCTTACGGGAAAAAGTATTTTCTGCCTGCTTGTCTGCGTGTATGTGCTACATTTTAACGTCGAACATAGATAACAAAGTGTCTGTATAGTCATGATAACGTTCACCGAAAGGGACACTAAAGGAAAGTATGAAGTCGAGCTGGATCGACAGAGTATTCGTCTAGAAGTCTATCATCGTTTTCTGCATGTCAGTATATCAATTTTTGCCTAGGAAATTGCCGCCGAAGGGTCTCGCTGCTGCTCCCCCATTTGAACCTCCCGCGCCAAAGCGGAGGACATGACGTCATCTCCACGTGACCACCCTCTATGCCGTTGCTATGTATTTTGTAGACTCCTTATATAGCCTTATATACGAAGTGTACTGCTTGGCGGTGTAGGCGTTCAGCTTGCGAGACTCACTGTGTGGCTTTGCTTGGGTTCAGGTTACCAGTTAGTCGCTTGACCCTCTGCAGCCGGAGCCTGCAGGGTAGTCAATTACCGCACGTTGCCGCATCGTACGCTGTAAACATACAAAAAGCGATGCCGTTGGCAGTGGCGGGTTGCAGCCGCTTTCTGTGAATCAGAGGTACTGACGTGACACATGGAGAGGTTCTGTAGTCGACAGCACATGGCGCCACTCCGATTTTCTATTTTCGTCACACATTCGGTTTCAAAAACTTCAATCTAGCTTCACTTAATATCCTTTAGTACCTCTTTAATTATTCGTCGCAATTAGTGTAGAAAGAGAAAAATTACATGTAGTTAACTACGCAGGCAAGTGGCCCTGCATAAATACGCATCGCCAGCAGCCATTAAAACGAAAAAACAAAAAAGGCCCGACGAAAAGGCCGTAGTGATTTGTGAAATGATATCGCCCTCCGCCCGTGACGCGCGGCGGTAACCGATTTTATCCGATAGCAACGGAGACGTGCTTTGTGCAAGACACGTCAGCGCGTGGAGGTAATTTGACGTGGCTGTGAATGTTTATAAACTGTCGTGTACTTGTACTGATGTGGGAATGAGCCGTTCAGGAGGGTGGCCGAAATTTCTGCAGCTACAGGGTGGCCTTGTAAGATAGCGAATTCGACGCCAAGTCGCCAAGCCTGGCACAGGCCTGCACAGAACGCCCACAGTTCGTGGCGCGCCTCGGTGTGCGCACGTCAAGAGGCACGTGATGCGCCTTCCGATAGGCTGGTGAGTGTGTCCGTTTCGCGGCGCGCGCACCTCTCATCTGCGGTGCTAAAGACCGCGTAATTTCTCGCCGTCTCCTCGTGCCCTTGGCCCTGCTACCGCTGCCGCCGGGCTAGGGAGATACAAAACTTCGGCTCTCGAAGTGCCACACTCCCGCCTGACTTTTCAGCGGGGAGTTGTGGCACCTTTACGGAACGCTGGAAGGAGCATCCAGCGTTTGTGGTGTAACCCCTTCGGCGCACTGTTTTCACCATAGTTCCCCGCAATATTACCCTGGCGCTGCTATTGTTCGGCTACCGCGAGAATGATCTGTTGTACATGAATTTGTCTAATCTATGTGTGCTTCAGACACTCTTGTGGCGTTATTTAGTAAATATTATCTGCCTAATTTTCCAATCGATGATATAGTTTTCCAACACGAGCAAGGCAATAATGTTATACGCACGTGCGTAATCAGTGCGAATTGTTTCGTTCGTTATGCAATATTTCGTTGAAAAGTATCGATTTGCAAAGGCACGAAGTCGTTGTGGAGAAAACGAGTCAGTAGAGGGCTAGGTGTGCGAGAGGGGTCTTCTTGCTAAACAAGTTTGGACACAAGCTGTATATAGGGGCACCATCCTCGGCCATTCTATTCTTCAGTGGTCTTGTCAACAGGTTTCTGCATTTTCTTGACGTTTACTGTTCGATTACACTGAGTGCCACTCAAGCACTCAAAAATCCGCCCGCTGCAAGTGCGCGGCAGTCTTGAGCCTAAAAATCGCAAATCATAACGTCTTTACGTGCGTTTTGATTACCCCAGAACTTGTGTAATCTAAGCCCACATTGAACACGGGTTCGTAAGAAACGCATTCGTTTTAGCACTTCTTTTTTTCTTCTATATATTTCGACACCACCTGTCAGCATGACGCTCTTACGAGGCGTTCAGAAGTGGGATGTCAGTGACAGCAGCAGACTCGATGGCGGAACGCTGTCGATGGGGCGGAGTGCGAGGCCGGGAAGTGTTTCGTGGCTGGTCCATCAAGTTGAGGACGTGTCGCAAGCGCTTAACCCGGCTGTCTGTCTGTCTGGCCGGCCTCTCGGAAGAAGTCGGCACGGCAGTACGAAGCCTGCCTGCCGTGGCGGCGAACGAGCAGGCCAGACGCGTGGGTGGCACGTCGCGTCTGCATTTAGCAACCAGTACTATTCGTATCGGTGCGACGACTTGTGGGACGGTTCTTCGAAGATAATCTTCCCTGTAGCTTGGTTTATAAGTGCGAAAACAATGTGGAACTTCTTGACAACCCTGTAGCTAAATTCGCTCCCGATTAGCGTCGAGGATGCTTACGAGACATGTCGTATAAGGGCTTTAGACCATGTAGCGGTGAGAGATATATTATGGCTGTGAGAATATATGCGTATTATTCGTAGTGATATAGACCTCTCATAGCTACATGTATTGAAGTCCGCACGTCTGATAATTCGCCCTCTCGAAGGGGCCATTGTCGCCGTGGCAGAAATCGCACCAGCTTGTTACTTCTCGAGTTGCGCACATATCCGACTGCGGAAATGTGCGCCCGATTGCGGAAACGACCGCCCGCTTTCGTCAGTTGTTCACGAATGATTCGGCGCATACCAAACTCCGGTTCTTTGACTCCACAGCTATATGTGACGACTTTCGGTAATCTCAATTTCCGTTCGTAAACAGGCACGTGCAGAGAGGCAAGCGGGCACGTCGTCTTGGCGGCGGCGCCCGCGAATCGCACGAGGGCGCGTCCGCGTTCGACACACTGCGTGGGCGTCGCGCCTTCGCTCGGCTGCTGCGCTCTTCGCGTCGAGAGCGCCGCCGCGTTGCTTGCTGCCAGCAGCAGCCCCGTGGCCCGCTTCGCATTGTGCACTCCTCCCCACCCTTCAGAAAGCCTTCCCTTGTTGTTTCTTCAGCTCCTTACTGTGTCTCTTCGCTCTTTTCACCCCCCCCCTCCCCCATTCCATGTCTTTGGAGCGCTGTATTGCAGCAGCGGTGGTGGTGCGGCGGCCTCGTCTCGTTATTTCTTTTTGCTTGTCGCCGTGTTTCTATCGCCCGCGCTTGTCCCAGCCGGATAGGCCGTCCTGCCCGTCAGAATGAGGAGGGGTGCGCGCGTACTCACGAAGGGGCTCTGACGACCGAGCAAACAAGCGATTGGCGCGAGCAAACATGTTGAAAATGGGCGGCTCTGGCACGCTCGGCGTGAGCGCCTTGCCTGCCTGCCTGCTCTCCACGATGGAGCGGTACCGCGCGGCCCGCGTCCTGGTGCAGTCGGTCGGTGGCTGCGGGGCGTCGGCGCCTTCTCGTGTCGCGGACGCCTTTGAGTGCAACGGGTTCTCGATGTGCTTGCTCGAGGTTGCCGGGGAAGACGTGGACGCTCTGCGTCGGACGCGGAGACGTCTCTATCAAGCTGCCAGGGGGGCTGGCCAAGGACGCCGATAGGACTTGGCGAGGCGGTGAAATTTTGAATTGCTCTCAGCGACCGCACTCGCGATGTGTTTAGTTGTTGACCTCCCTGTTTCTCTCCCTCGCTGCTGGCACGCCAGGCGTGGCTGTGCATTCGCGTTAGAAGTCCCCTTGTTGCGGCGCCTAACGTTAAGGCATGCGGCAATCACGTCATGTCGGTGAAAGAAAGAAGGCAAGCATCGAACGGACCGCAACATGTAGGGCGGCAGCGCATAGCGCGCTCTTGACCTGAGGGGGCTGGTAAACAATGTTCAGGGTCTGATGAGCTCCGTTGGAGTATAATCCGATACTGGATTGCCATCTTCTTGAAGCAAAAGCCGACCAAAGCCGTGCCCTTACTTCAGGCGTGCGTCAAGCGTTCTCCAGTGGCATCGATCTTCTACTGGTCGGTTCGGAGCGCTCCAGACAGCACCGCAGGCGCGGCGCGCATTCGCGCTTGGCTGATGTCGAGGGTCCTCATTACGTTTAGCAGGTCGTTATCGACCTTCACGTCCCGACAAGGAGCGCTCCGACGCACCCTTACTTAATTAGGACGCGCGCTCGAGATCTCCCGAGGAGCGGTCACGTGACATCAACCATTCTTGCCCGTACGGTCCGTTTTTGGGAAGGTGGCTTCAGGAAACGTTCAAGACTTGTTAAATGCAGTGGCTGGCATTACAACTAGCCGTACGTAGGGAACGCACCGGTAATCTGTGCTATGCGACCGCCGACCATGCGTCTCATAGGAGTAGAAGAAGCTGGATGGGGGCGGCAGCGGCTGTCTGCGCGGGGTGTCGGGGACGGGCGTCACAGTTCCGACCGCGCCTCGTGGCGCCTTTGGAGCGGGCCGGGGCGTTCCGGCGGAATTCACCCGTGACGCCCTGGATCCGGAACAAGCGCCCCCTCCGTGCGTTACCTGCGGATGCATACAAGAGCTCTGTGCAGTCGTCGCGGTGCACGCAGCCTCCCCTTTGCTATGGCTGGCCGGGGCGCCCAAGAACAACAGCCCTGCGACAGATGACAGCTCCGCTTCTCTCTTGCGCTAGCGGGGGACTGCTATGTGTGTGTGTGTGTGTGTGTGTGTGTGTGTGTGTGTGTGTGTGTGTGTGTGTGTGTGTGTGTGTGTGTGTGTGTGTGTGCCTGTGCGCGCCGTGTTGTAAAGGTTCTTCGAAGGTACTGCGCTGTGCACTTTGCAGAAACCTGAATACGGCGTACGTTATACTTTTGGCTCATGGCCCATCGGCGTAATCGTTACTGAAAGGGATATTTCATGAGGCCACGTTGCTGTGTTCAGAGACAAGCGTATGACACATCCTGACGAGCCTTCGAACTCTGAAAATATCGCATAATAAAGATAAACAATACGCCTCTATCGGTGTCTCTCCATTGCGGTGAAACACATCGGCTCGCCGAGTAGCGCTTAGCGTGGCCAATGAATCTTCTATGCCCAAAAGATGCGCCTCGTACCATGCCTTCTACGGGAGAGTTCCGAAGTACTCGAGTCTGCTGTCTCTGTTTACTTATTCAATTAATTTTGTCGCGTAGTCCTGCAATTCACGTTGAGAAGCGCTTAGTCAAATCTGCCTCAACACGCAATTATACACGGTTCTTTCTTGAGGCAGCGTGACGCTGTTATTGTCGTGAAGATCACGGAAACCAGCTGTGTGATACATAGGTTGCTTGACTGTAGATTAGCTGACAAAATTGCGCCTGGGCGAAACTCGGCTTCATGCTTCAGCGACACTGCATCGAATTATTTGAAATTGAGCCTGTAACTTGTCACTTTGCTCCCCCTCTTCCTCTACTTTACTATTGTCATTTTTTATGATGGTTGGTTCTGCAATGCTTCTAGTGCTGAACAAGGTTCCTGAGAACTGGGTGTGAGCGTAAAATATAGGAACTGGGTAGAGGGGTACATGTTTAACTTACATTTTATTCGGCTTACGCGTAAGAGGCAGCCACTGTGGCTTTTTCTTCTTTACGGGCTCAGGAAGCGTGTCCAAGTAGGCCTTGTTACCTTCATGTGCGCTTCCGAGGGGGTGTCCTCGCGCTTCGAGATTCTGTAGTCTGCTGCGAAAGGTGGAGCCCGGGGGATCGGTCCTCGCTGGAGCAGAACAAATGCGTGTTGCGCCGAGCGGCCCAACCTTACCAAAGGCGCGCGATGAGTTTTCGCTGCATTGTGCGGCGACCGCGCACGGGATGTATACGCGCTCGCCTACGATGCATAAACAACGCGAAACACTGCTTCAGCATGAGGCTCACAGCTCTGATGCGTTGCTTCAACCGGAGGGCAAGTGGAGGCGGGCGCACCTTGATTGCCTCTCTGGCGGAAGCCTTCGCTCTCTCTCTCTCTCCTTTGTGTGTGTGTGTGTGTGTGTGTGGGTGGGTGCGCGCGCGCGTGGTTTTTGGGTGATGCAGGCTTTTTTTCTCGTTGTCGTGTTGTTTTAAACTTTATTGAAGGACGAAATAATCAAAGGTTAGGCTCTGTAGCAGGCTCTTTTGGCCACCGACCACGTCGTTCTGCATAGGTGGTTTCTCTTCCGATAACTTATGATCAGACGCGTTGAATTCGATGCCGTCATCGGGAGGGAATCCACCTGGGAGCGCAAAGGGCCGATATCTACTATTTCGAGTCAGCCCAAGTTTGACATCGCGGGCTAGCTCGATTTCTTTCTTTTATTTATTTATTTATTATTTTTTTTTTTGCACACCGAGTATCCAACTACTAGTCACTGTTACTGTTTCGTAAACTTTGCGAGTTGGTAGCTGACATTGTGAAGCATGTTAACAGCGCTATAGAAAGACTGCCTCCGCGGAGAGCCCGTCCTTGCGCACTTGTCTCGTCTTCCTTACAGTGTCGCGAACATATTTCACAATGCCAGCAACACGCTTGCTTTAGGCCCCGTGCTCAGCCTCTCTCGTTGAACGCTGCTACAGCGCTTTGGTAGAGCACAGCGTTGGTGCGCCTTAGACAAGCGTGACTGGCTTTGTGTGTACTTCCCATCTTTTTCTCTTTTGGGGCAATTAATACACCGCGATATCCCGCGTCGCCAGGAGTGTTTTTAGGAGCGGCATACAAAAAGAAATTGCCCTGTTCTTGCGGCGGCCGAGCGTGCGTGTATACGGGCGTGATGGCGTTGAGAAATCGTGTTGGGAAGACAAATGCGACCGCGGCGCCGCCGGCACCTGCGTTGGTGTATATTACACGCCTCGCCGTTTCGTTGCCCGGCGCGAGCGATGTTCGTGCCTGCGTCGTGTTGTGGTGGCCGGACCGCGGTGCACGTGCTCGCGGGCGGCTTGTGCTTCGCGAAAATAAGAAAGAAAGGAAAGGGGTGCCGCAGCCGCCGCCACCACTCGTGGACGTCATCTCGTCGATGATGGATTCGCGCTCGAGCGCGCAAAACCCGCGAGCGAAGCTCGTGCGGCTTTGCAGTGTATGGCACCGGCTCTGTTCCGTGCCTGCGCAATATGGGCGCCACACCCATGGGCTAGTGCCGTGGTTGGTGGACAGTGTATACGTACGACCTGTGCAGCCTCCGCGCTTGTATCCTGAGGACCACGACCGCTAGCTGTGCATTTATCGCCCCTCCTTCTTCTTCTTCTCTCTCTCTCCCAACAGCGAGGGGAGAGGGTGGGAGAGGAGGGTTGTTCGGAGGGTGGAGCGCGCGTTCAGAGCGGCTTCGCATGGAGTAGCTCACCGACGCGACTTCGAAAATTGAGCTGTGGAAGATGTGGCAGTGTAAGTCTCCTCCTCGTTTCACACTGATCGACTCTGCGCGATAAGCAACCGTTTCGAAACACGCCCATTTAGGCTCACGTTAAAGAAACCTAGGTGGGTCAGAATTAATCCGGAGCCCTCCACTCTCTTATTGTCCCAGTGTTGCTTCGGGACGGTTGCACCCCGTGAAACCATCAATGGTGAAGCACGCTTCGGTTGGGTCTTCGGCGTAAGTCATTGCGGAACGTAAAGTCAGCGCGGCCAGGCGACGCCACGCCGTAGATGCGCCGGAACTCCGCCGCTCGCTGTGTTTCCCGCCTTCGGCGTTGCGATCCTAGCTAGTAAGGCGCTGCGCTAAAATATTTTAGTGATATTTAGGAGGAAGAAAAGGACTTCGCAATGACACGCAAACGCTCAAAGCGGATATTCTGAGTAAGGACACCACTGGCAAGTAGATGTATAGTCGAGAACGGGGAGAGCGTGTGATATCAAATTCGCAGGTATACAAGTTTTGACGCAAGACAAACGTATTTGATAAGCGTTGATGAGAGGTTTTTGTTCTGCATTGGGTGTACAACTCAGGCGATGATGAGTGCGCTGGAGGAAACAGTATACGATGAAGGCTTCGAAAAAAAAAATAATTCTCAGTTATTATACGTGCCAAAACCACGATAATCATATGAGGCACGCCGTAGTGAGGCACTCTGGAAAAATCATGAGCCATTCCACCCTGTGAAGGTGTTTGACCAGCCAAGCTGTTTAGCACATGACACGGTGTAGACACATAATTTTGGAACGAAGGTACGAACTCATTTATTGTCTTGATAGGTGGTCATCGTGACGAAAGGATACGCACACTCGTTTATTCTCTTGATTTGTGGTCATTCTTTCACTCGTAACTGCAATCACACTCTTTGATACGGTCAAATCGGTGCACGCACACCGCTGGGTGGTCGCTTGTGCCGGATCGGTGTGGCATCGCAAGGGATGTCTCCGACACTGAACGCGTAAACCGCTCCCTTTTCGGTACCGACACATCCACACTGCGATCACCGACAACGACAACAGGGGTAGTGTCACCGCAGCTAATACACGCAAAGTGAGTAGCCATGAACCTTGTGGGACTATGAGTCATTGCATTTTTTGCATGGTTGCGGGGGTATGAGCCATTTAAAAATAATTTAGGCACTGTTCGTTTCACTTTGCTGTTTGCGTGTAGCCTCTGCCTTACCCGCCGTGGTTGCTCAGTGGCTATGGCGTTGGGCTGCTGAGCACGAGGTCGCGGGATCGTATCCCGGCCACGGCGGCCGCATTTCGATGGGGGCGAAATGCGAAAACACCCGTGGTGCTTAGATTTAGGTGCACGTTAAAGAACCCCAGGTGGTCAAAATTTCCGGAGTCCTCCACTACGGCGTGCCTCGTAATCAGAAAGTGGTTTTGGCCCGTAAAAGCCCATAATTTAAATTTAGCCTCTGCCTTGTATACGGGGCAATGGGCTGTTGCATTTTTTCTTGCTTACGGGAGCATGAGTCATTGATGATGATAGTTTTTGTGCCCTAGCCATGTACGGTCTCGCTGTAATAATTTTTACTACCTGGGTATTTCTAACGTGCGCAAAATGCACGGTGCATGGGTGTTTTGCATTTCGCGCCCGTCGAAATGCGGCTTAGCAGTGCAACACTGAAGCCACTATGGGTCACTATATACGGCCGGTCATGGAGGCACGTAATGTCTCGAGTCTCGAATTTTATTACGATAGCAATCACGTGGACACTGCAAGCGAATTATCGCCGTCGCCGCAAGTCTCTGCAAATGTTTAGTTATGTGTATGCTGTATGCCTTGCGATAATGTTATGCCGTGCTGTCTGTATATGCAGTTTATATTTCTAAACTATTCTATCACCAAATTTGCTCATGCCAGGTCTTACATTGCTCAGTAACTTATTACTCAGGGTTTTGAGAATATCAGCCCACAAACAAATGTCATGAAACACACCACTCACCGCGCATGCCTTCTATCATAAGTTTTCTCAGACTGTTGAATATTAAGCCCAAACATTATCAGAGCTCGAGGCTGAAAGTGGTGTAATTTCGCTTGCACGGCTCTTTACGGGCAGCGCATAGCACGTTAGAGGCACAACACGGCTTTTAAGGTAGCGAGAAATTTTGGCGCACCCGCGTATATCGCGTCTGCGTTAGTCGGACCTATATACGTGTAGTTAGAGCAACGTTCGAGAAGTTCAAGCGCAACGCCGAACCTTGCTATTGCAGTCAGTGCCTCGCCCTTGTGACCGAAACTCTTCTTTTTTTTTTTTTTTTGGGGGGGGGGGGGAGTCTCCCCGTTTCCGCAGCGCCTCGTCATTTCGTTGTGAAGTAACGAGAAGTCCGTGCTCATGCCCCGCCTCCTTGCACCAGGGTGTTGCATCTCGCCGCCGTTTCCGGTCTCCGGTCCCGTGGAAGTTTAGGCGCGTCGTTCCCGGAACCTTGTAGTTCTGTTAGCTTGCGCTTTCCGGTTGCGCGGCTCTGCGCTGTGTCCCGAACACCGCGTCGCATCTCGACATGGGGCGCTCGCTCCGCGTGGCCCACATGGGCGCGAACTTAATTTATACACGCGTCGGGGCTTCCCAGCGTTGTCGCCTCCCGCGCGGCGCCGCGTGTGGCCTGGCGCGCGCCGCTCATGCGCACTGCGCGGCTTGTTAGCGCGCTGACGCCAGAGGCCGGGGGCGTCGACGGAGCGTCGAGCGCTAGGCGCCGAGCGCGTCCCGCCGAGCGCACCGGGCAGGCGGCCGTGCGCCGCAGGGACCGCGGCCACGGTGATGCATCGGATGCTCCGATCCGGGATGGAGGCCGCGCGCGCGTCCGTGGGACCTCGACAAGTCTTGTTACGCTGTTGAGTACGAGGTCGCCGGTTGGACTCCCGGCCACCCCGGCCGCCGCACAGCAGGAGGGCGCACGGGGGAGACGAAGTTTATAACTGGGAACGGTTAGTTGCAGGGGGCTGCGCGAAACGTCACCCAGTTCGGCGGCACCCCGAGAACGTCGATAGCAGGATTGAGCACGGTTAAGACTTCGGCACGACAGCGATGGCGCAAAGGATCGATAACGTGTCGATTCGCGTGCCACGAAGTTTTGATGAGGTACAAACCGCAGCGGAAGTGTGAACAACGCGCCTGTCTCCGTTCCCCATAGCAATTTCAAGTGGTCCGATATGGCGCCCCTCAGAATTACCCCTGGCGACTACTTCTCGCAGTTAAGCTCTGCGATCAGCCATCATTCGCCATTACTAATATGCGTGATGAGTAACTTGGAACGAAGAACCTGGTACATAAATGTTTATTTTTGTATATACACTGGCAGTTGCCGACAGAACCGTGTAAGCACAGGAGTCAACCCGCTACATTATATATCTCGTTTAAATATTAGAGTATATTTCAACAAGAGCGCAAGAAATAAATAATATATATATATATATATATATATATATATATATATATATATATATATATATATATATATATATATATATATATATATATATATATATATATAAAGCTGGAAATTGACAAAGGACGGGCTTCTTTCTCGTAGGTGTTATATTGAGCTTTTCTTTAGATGAGGGCGTAAGCAACTTGCCCAAATATCTGTTCTATTAGACTACTATCGCGGGCATCTTTTAGTGTGAATGAAGGGGAAGCTTGGTGCAGGTGCAAGACTTGTGCACATTCCAACATCGTTTGACAGGGCTTTTTTGTTTTTTGGAACAGATGTACTGAATCAGTGTAGCTGCCACGGGCGACTGCTTCGAATTAGCGCAAATGCGGAAGGGGGAAAAGAAGATGGAACAGCAGGAGAATAACTGACATTTAGTACCCAGTGGTGTACTTCGTCTTATTAGGCTGTTTTAAACAAGGTGTTTGTTTCCCCTTCCTCAGCTTAGCTATAGCGCGGATGATAATGCGGGCTTCTTTCTTTCTTTCTTTCTTTCTTTCTTTCTTTCTTTCTTTCTTTCTTTCTTTCTTTCTTTCTTTCTTCTATATTTCTTTCCTTGAGCAACGCTTTTACTTGTGCGTTTTTTTTAAATCTCCAGCTTTTTTCTTCACTACCACAAAAAGTTGTCTGCGAGTACCAAAATCATCCCTTTGCTGATTGTTGTTTATGTGCGCGTTTGTTCTCTTGGACGTAAGTATGTGGCTTTGGCAGGGTAACCTACAAAACGATTGACTGGAAGCTTAAGAATAAACCGGCGCAAATACACGGGGACAAGGAAAACAACTGAACAACACAGGCCTGTCTTCTGTACCTTTGCCGCATGTTTGTTTACAACGTGGCGTCCGAAGTGAGATTCGAATCCACGCCTACATTCGGGGTCACCGGACTCGGTATAATTTCTGGAGCGCCCTTATATATCGAAGACTCGTTTCTGAGAAGCTCGCGTAGTTCGCCGCCGCGTGGTGTCTGCTTTATTTCCTGTTAACCCAGTTTTAATAAGTATATATTTTTCAGTCGTCGGCGGTGTTCCGAGCACTTCGGAGAAAATGTATAATCGCTGTTCTTTCTCACTTTACGACGAAATGTGCCGATCGAGCGTAAGAGGCGAATATCGATCCCAATAATAGTTCGGAGGAAACCTAGTTTCCTCTGAACGATTAGCGGATCGATAAATTGATGGCACGCCAAGTGTTCTGACGCATGACTCGCCATCTGAAAAAAAGAAAAGAAAAAAAGATCACGAACCTCGCTTACGTCGCTGTTCTTGCTCGGTTCAGCATGCACTTGCGGCTTTTCATTCATTCATTCATTCATTCATTCATTCATTCATTCATTCATTCATAATGGTGGCGATCGAATTACCGTTTACCTGCCAGCTCCAAAGGTCAAGTTGCCGAGGCTGACGCATACAAAAGCCGCGCCCTGTGCCACGTTTTGTATTTATGCCCTGCGGTACGCCCAGCCGCCCACGTGTCTCCCTATAATCTTGCTTAGAACATGCATCTTTAATCCAGCTTAATTAGTACACCCGAGAACTTGCAATGCGAGCTCGTTAAAACGCTGACGAAGACTTTTCATGCGTGCTGTCGAGCATCCCACTTTGTCCGAGTAATGGACTGTCAGCAGTTGACACAATTTAACTTCAACATTCCATAACTGCCAGGAGAAAAAAATAAATAAAGAAAAGGTTATTTATATAGTTTAAATTTGTAAATGTATATATAGTTGCCTTTTTTTTTTTTTACGTCATCTACTATCCTCTCCTTTCTCCCATGCGCCTTTCCCTTTCTGCTGGCCGTTCAGGTGTCAATCGCATCAACTAAACGCTTTACAGTGCGACCAGCAGGAATTATCTTCCTCCACCCCTTTTACCGAATAATAAACAACCGATTCTCTCCGGAACATTTTGTGGACGAAGTGTTAAACGTAAAGATTGGTAAAGCCCTGGAAACAATATACGACGTATGAACGCCGTTGTCACAGGGCTAATTGATAACCCTCTGCCACGTCACCCTACCTTTTCCCTAACTCGCCGATCGCGCGGCAGCCTTCGTTGCCGTTTGCAGGCAACGCGTTCCATATAGCTTTCACTGAAATGAACATACATGTGCAAAACTACTCCATTTACTAAGTAAAACGACATGTTCCCGACCGTCGGCCCTTCAGTCGAGCTTCTTGCCACTGTTGGAGCTACACTGTATATTAACATAATTCCCTATCATGCCGCTTACCCGCCGTGGTTGCTCAGTGGCTATGGTGTTGGGCTGCTGAGCGCGAGGTCGCGGGATCGAATCCCGGCCACGGCGGCCGCATTTCGATGGGGGCGAAATGCGAAAACACCCGTGTGCTTAGATTTAGGTGCACGTTAAAGAACCCCAGGTGGTCAAAATTTCCGGAGTCCTCCACTACGGCGTGCCGCATAATCAGAAAGTGGTTTTGGCACGTAAAACCTCAAATATTATTATTATTATCATGCCGCTTAATATCGTTACACTTAGCGTTACACTAAGTGGAACATCATCTAGCTTCACATATATTCCATCAGCTGAGTGGAATATATTTGTTCCTGTCACGAACTCGCGCAATTCTACGAGGATTCGTGCAGAGCGTGTCCGCTCCCGAGCACGGTTCTCTCCCGTCACCAGGCCACGGCTGCCACAAGACTCGATCCGTACTGAGTTCGAAAAAACTTGGCTCAAGTTTCCAAGCAAGAGTTCAGGCCTAACTGCAGGCACTGCGAAGCATTAACCGTAGAGGAAGACCACATACTTTGGGGGTGCCCGTTCAACCCCTCGCCAAAGACGATTCTTCGGCAAGCCCCCATGCTGGAAGCCTGGGAGTGTGCGGTCAAGACGGATGTCCCAGAATGCCAAGTCATACTGGCAGAATGAGCTAACCGCGTCGCGGCCACATGACATCCACGCTGCCAGTGTCTCAACTGCGAATTTACGCATCCAATAAAGTTTACTGCTCTCTATCTCTCTCTCTCTGAAAAAAAGGAGAGAGAAAGAGAGCAGAAACACGTGTTTTTTTTTTTTTTTTTTTTTACTTAAGTGGCGTTTTTTTGCAACGATATTAACAGTGCAACCGTGAACGTCTGCGTGACCAGTTGCCCGAGCCGTGGTCGGCGGCGGAGCGTCCGTGGGCCGATCAGGCTCGTCGCTGCTGATTGATCGGCCCCCGGCGGTTCCTCTGATGCATTGGCGGCGGCTGCCGTTCGCTCAACTGCCCCCTCGTCCGACCCCCGGTTCTCTTCACGGGACCCCGCGGGAGGCCGTTCAGCACCCCCTCCCCTCTCTCTCTCTCTCTCTCTCTCTCTCTGCGGGATGGTGTCTAGCGCAACCGCACTTGTGGCGTGCGACGGTTAAGTTGCCCGCATGCAGCTTGCCAAACCCATGTGCTGCTCGTTGTTGTACGCGCATGCTTACACACAGGACGGTCCGCTTCTTCTCGCCCGGTGTGTCGGTCGGTTGGGTGTCCTTGCGTCCTTTCACCGATCCTCCTCCATCCAGAGATTAAAAAAAAAGAAGGTGCCTTTTTATGGCACGCGCCCCGTAATGCAAAGGGAGGCTGGGCTGTTGCTGGCGGCTACGGGACGCGCAACGAAGTCCTCTCGAAGGTCGTTCGAAACGGTCTGCACCGCCCCCGTTTCTGTTCCCTCTCCATCGTTTGGCCTTTTTCCTTTCTTTTTCTTTTCCTTTTTTTAAATTATCCTTTCTGCTCGGACGCGCTTCTGTTCTTTTCTTGCTGTTGTATACAGCTTTCCGTAACCGAATGTCCTCGTCGTCGTTATTTGGTCGCGCCGTCAGTGTGCCACGCGCGTTTGTGGGCGTTCTTTCTTTCTTCATTTTTCGTTTGATTTGCTATTTATTTTTTATTCTCTCTATCTCTCTTTTTGTAGCACGTGTACTCGGGGTTCTAAAGGCCCGTCCCTGTTTCCTCAGCGCGTGTTTGCAGCGGCGAGCCGGACCGGGCCCCGCTGCATCGGGCACCGCTAGCTATGCGCCGTTTCGCTGTTTGCAGAGACTCTACGAAAGCTTTCTGTCATTCTACAGCCTAGAAAGACAACGGCTGGATGCAGTAGTGCGGGAAATGAGAAGACCGCAGATTTTCGACAGTCTTTCTGTGCGGCTGATTGCAAATTTACAAGTCAATTATCTGGGCTTCAAGCCCGATAAGCAGTTATCTTGTTTTAGAGTGCAGGAAGTTGCCCGTCGTATTTTGAATCAGCGCATTTTTATGTTAGCATTAGGATTGTCAGAGAGAAAAAAAGCTGTATGTGTGTAAAGTGTGGGGAGCCGTTCACCTGGTAGATGTAGATAGAGGTTGAAAGATCTTATATATATATATATATATATATATATATATATATATATATTACAGTTGCTCTTCGCTCCTTGAAGAGGCAATAGTTGTGTCGAGTGAGTTCCTGAACAACTCTTCGCAATGTGGTGAACATGGTTTAAATCGTGCATCCGGGTGCTCCTTAAACGTGCGACAAAATGTTAACGCATTTTTCTCGCATTTACCGCTAAGTCGCCACCGATTTTATTGTTTCTAACACAGTACAGCGATAGGACACGCGACCGGAAGTTTGTTTGGGCGCAGACTCGTTGCTGGCCACGGCGTTCGCAAAACCGTCTATAGCCGCCGCCGCCTCCGCAGCGAGCGGTAGCGGCAGCAGCGCGTGGAGCGCCCGCTTGTCCCCCCGCGGTGCGGCCCAGCCGTCAGCGGCGCGCACAATGGTTCCGCCTGGTCGGAAGCGGCCCGCGCGGGGTGGCTGCCCAGGGCCGCGGCACGCGATCCGCTCGCCGGCCTCGCTGTGTGCGGCACCGCTTCGTCCCCCCCCCCCCCCCGTGTGTGTGCGGCTCGGTTGTGGCGGTCGGCTCGCTCCCTGTTGTTACGCAGCTGCCCCGCGTGTGCCCCACAAGGCGCGCGACAGGCGCCGTTTCTGCTATGTCGTCCAGGGACGCGAACCAACGGACGCGCGACTGCGACCTCGCGTCGAACGAATCCTCCCCCCCCCCCCCTGCTCCTGTGGTGCAGGTATAGGAAGAGCCCGCTGGGAGCACACGGAATTTAGCTTTGCCACAATGCACTGGCGGGGCTGGAGAGCAAGCTGGTTGCATGGTTTCGAAGGCCGATGGCTGGCAAGGAGGATTTAGGAGCCTGTGTTTTTAAGGGGGTTGGCAAGAAAGAGAGAGCGGGGAGGGAGGGAAGCGTCGTCTGGAAAGTGCTGAAGGTCATCTCGGCGGCAAGCGCGCTGCACTGAACACGTAAGCGTGGCAGTAGCTACGTTTGCATAAATGCGAACTCTGGTCGAGTCGAGCCAGAAAAGAACGTCGTGGGGTTCATGTGAACGCTATCGGGTTGGCCCTAGGGAGAGTCGAGGCGAGTTCCTGTCAACCCGCCTGCAACGGTGTGGGTTGACTACGTTGGGCTGACTCACCCGAACGGCAATATGCGTGTAAACGTGATCAGGTCGGGTGGATTATCTCGACTTCTAACTCGACCCACTCGCGCCGGTTTTATGTAAAAGAACTGTCAACTAGGGAAGGTGCCTGGACGCCGGTTTTGCTGGGAAGTGATGGAGGTGGCGACGCGTTCTCTGGTCGCTGAGCGCTAACGTAATTGAACTCGCGGCATTCCTTCTTATCAACGTCACTCACCAGTCTTCGCCAGCCATAATCAATCAAGGGCTTTACGCAGATTATGTTGGACGATGTTCGAGTTCACCCATATGTGCAAGTCTCTATGTAGCTGTGATATAACCGTATCGCGGCAATACAGGTCGAGACAGAAGACACAAGCGCTAACTTTCCACTAAAGTTTTATTACTGGCACAATACTATTGTATAGATGAAAAGCAATGCGCATGAGCTATACCACTTATGAGCATAAAGGGCAGAAATAAACTTTCAGTCGAAAGTTAGTGCTTGTGTATGTCGTTTCCATTCTGTCTCGTCCATTGTTTTCGCGCTACGAAGTTACATCATTGAATTCCAACGAGCCCGATCTCCAGAATTGTTAAGCTCTGTAGCTGATGTGGTTGAGTGATTATGGGTGAAACGGCTTTGGTATTTTTTTTCCTCGATATACGCGCGCAATGTCTTTTGCGAAACGTGGCTTCCAAGGAACGTGTCGTTGGCGTGATGAGCGTGCCCGCGTATATTCACTCGGCGCTTCCTTGAATAGTCGCACCGACACCGTTGCCTGTGTGCGTGTGTGCTGCAGCCGGCCTCCTTTGCAATTCATGATGCGTGGAAGCCGTGACAGACCCCCCCCCCCCCCCCCTCCCTTGCACAGACGTATTCCCGTCGAGGGGCCTTTCCTTAAAGAAGTCCTCGTTAGCGCTCTGTGAGATATTTGTATATGCGGAGGGGTACTGAATTTCACTGCTAGCTTTTGACTCGCGGAAGGTGGTGAACTTCGCGGTGGAATTGGAAACAAACCGTGATCCGCGAAGCTGGTGGTGCCATTCCTGTCACGTTTGGTCTTTGCGCACGATTGTCACATTCAGCAGTGCGGCGAGCTTGAGGTCAGCCATGTTTCGTAGGATGACTTGAATCTTCAGTATAGGTACTATGTTATATGTTGGGCGAGTTGGTGCATAGCTAATGAAGGTATTGTTGCGTTTGTGTCGTCTCCATTTCTCTTCTGTATGTTATTTTACGTTGCGCCACAATACCTTTATTTGGATCTTCAGTGCACGTGATCGTGACAGCCGTTTTCAAACCTTCGGGGCCTGAACGTAGCCGGCTCTGGGCTGCACAGTGGTCGGCACTATCTTGGCACCGTTGCTCCAGCCGTTGAGACAGTGACTGTTATCGTTGTCACCTTCGGTAGCCTTGCTTTCCCAAGAAAAATCCAAATGACTCAGAAAGTGAGAGGGACCCACCCAGAAATAACAATCCAGAATCAGCGGGATGCTATAATGAAAAAACAAAAAACGCAAGGGTTCGTCAGCAAGGAAGCCTCGCAGTAGGGAAATTCACCCTGGTCCGAGGATGCCACTGTGTTTTCGTCGCAATCGCTTTACCAAATGAACTAATGAGGAGATTTACAAAGAAGTGGAGAAGAAACTTGACCTTCTGTTGACGTCTAGTGAGGTCGTATACTGACCCTCTGTTTATGCATCTCTTTATCTCACATCGTATGGTCCAACTGCAACTCTTGAAACTCGTATTGACGCCGACGTTTTCGCATTTATTTGCATTTTTTCGCTTCATTCAGTGCTATATTCAGTGAGCGACTTCTTTTAAGAGTTATATGTGTTTGCATTCGTTTACCTTCGCAGACGCCGTTCACACCTTTAAAGACGGTTCTTTATCGCCCTACAGCTTGCATTGTCTTTATTTATCTTCGCTTGTATCTACTGCACTTTGTGGCGCATATCAAACGTTCAAATTCGTTTTTTTTTAATCTTCTGTGTGGTATTAGTTGTGGTCTGTTGTTGTTGTTCTTGGTTGTGGCTGACGGGTCGCGACCTCGGAGTCCTTTATTAGCGCACTGTAAACAACCGTGTACCTTTCTCTTTCCAGTTTAGCAGCGGCGTGTGTGTTACCGGAGGTCAACGACTCACGCTGTATTCCGAGTAGGGACCTGCTCTTTCGGACCGTACGCGTGTAAAAGCGCACCTTTAGAGACGGTCGAAAGGACGCATCAGCGTGCACAAATATGGATAGGAAATCTTGTGCGCGCCGCGTGTATCCTCTTCCTGAGCGCCCGGGGCGGCGACTGTGAATTTTCGAGACGGTCTCGAGTGGAACGTGGCGCGCTCTTTGACGGCGCAAGGTTGTTTCGTGCCGCGTAGCGCGTTGCCTTTGGCTCGCAGTGCGCAGTGCACGCACAACGCACAAAGCCCTGCGCAGCGCAGCGTCGTACGACCACTCCAATTTCGTCGCGTCGATGCGTTTCATGCTCGCACTTCGCAGAAAGGGGGAAACGCCGACGGCGTGTTCGCGCGTGTAGGCGGACGTCACGGGCGCGCAGAAGGCATGCCGGTGTGCGTGCGCATTTCTCTGTGTGTGTGTGTGTGTTTTCGCAGCGCGACGGGCAATGCCCTGCACTGTTTACCGTTTCTCGCTATTCAGAGTCATCCCCGATTGGAGTTCTTTAGCCGCGTTTGATCGGCCGTCTGCGCGCCGTATGCGCCAGCTATATTATAGGAAGGCCCACGTCGTTTGACAGGGCAGGGAGCGTTTATTCACTGCGACCATGTCCGGCGCTGCGTGTTTTCGCAACGCACCGTCGTTAAAGGAAACTCGTTACTGCGGAAAGCTTTGCGCTGTTCTGACAAAAAAGGCGTTCGCTTCCTTGTGTTGTTCGGGCGCGCATAACGTTCACTTGCGAGATTTGTGCACGTATAAGGTTTCCATATGAGTGAGACACTGGGCTTTGGCTGGTTTGTCGTGTGCTTTTGCAGATATGCGGAATCAGCAGTTTCATTTAGTAACGCGCCGTTGGAACCGACGCAGTGAAGTCGGAAAATGGAGGGCGCTTTCAACATTGATTTAGAGGCGCTGAAAATTCACCGTACACGTCGGCATCGTACAGAAGAGGAAGTATGTATAAAAGCGTGTGAACGAGGCTGCCCGCAATGTCGGTAAACAAGGTCGCTTGTTTCTCACGATAACGATGATGTGGTGAAGTGAAGCACCTCTCCAGCGAAGCAGTTCGCCGAGTGGTATCCGCGGGGCTGTCAGACGCCGCTTGGCGACGACTGTTCAAAGCCTTCCGCTCCCGCGCAATGCTCAGAGAAGACGGCCCGGCTTCGCACTCATCCATGGCCAAGCTCGCACTGACCAGGGGTGCGCGGCGCTCCGCTTAGTCAGGCTCGCGGCGAGTCACGTGGTCAGGCGGCGACCCAGCTGCGGAGAGCGCATGCGCCAAGCCGGCGGTAGCGACGGAGCTCGGCGCGGCGAGTCACGTGATGAGTTGCCAAGGCTACGGCGCAGCTGCGGTCAAATGAAGGTCAAATTCGCGGCGACGCCGAAACTCGGCTCGACGCGGTTAGTAAAGCTTTCGCTTAAAAAAAAAAATAAATAAAAGGCGCGCGTAGTGAAGACGCCAGAGAGACAGCGCTGACGGTGGTCTTCGCAACGTCCCGTCTGTTGCCCTCTTCGATTCCCTTCGGAATGTGCACCAACCAGCCCTGTTCATCACACCTTTGCCATAAACCGTAGTTTTCCATGCGCAGGCGATTAAACCAGTCTCGAACCGTCCTCCCTTGGGACATTAATTCGATTCACCGTTTTGGAGCATTACCGCCCTTTACGTGGTTGCGGTGCGATGCATCACTGCCGAACTCATGGAATTGCGGCTATCGATGGGTGGTCAACCGGTTTGTCGAAGTTTACGTTACGTAATTAAGGATAAGCCGTAATTAGAATTAAGGCTGTAGAAACTATGGTACCAGTGTTCGGTAACTTCGTTAGATCCCGCGTGTATGCCCAAAAGGGGGCGCCTCAGTGTCAAAGAAAGTTATGCCCATCTAAGCGAAAGCAGGCACAAATCCGCTTCGGCCAGACAGCAAAAGCGAGTGAAAGAAGAAGAGGGATAATTGTTGAAACCTGTCCTCGCTTAAGTAGCGGAAGTTGCAACGCCATCGTGGGGAGGGAAGGAGAAAGACACCATAGGGATGGCGGGCGGGGGTCGGGGGGCGTTAAGCAGCGGCGGCATAAATAACCAGCGTAGTTATGGGAGTGCGCAATTATTTCCTCCCTCGCGTGTGCAGCCGTTGTTCAGGGATCTTTTTCGCGTGAGTAATGGCGACTCGCGTTTTTGGAGTCGGCCTTCAGCTCCCCCCGCTAACGAGACGAGCTGCGCCGTGCATCTGTTTGTTTTGTCCCTTTCTCCTAACCAGAAAAGACCGCAAACGATTTACTACTTGCGGTAATTTGTTTCGTCCATAACGCGAAGCCTTTGCAGTTCTCAGTGTAGTCTTTCCAGGTCGTCCCTATATTAACGCAACGTCGCTTACATTGTTTACCTTTATCTTGTTTCGCTTGTTAGGTGGATACCTTGTGCGGTTATTGCGCAAAGATTCGATCGGATGTCATTGCAGCAGTTGGCCAATTTGCAAATACTGCATTCATCATTGCAGTTGTCGTCATAGAAGAGAACTTAAACTTCACCAACTTGTAGAGTCCCTCGAAGGTTCCAAGCATCAGGCCTGTAGCTGAGCGCGCGTTTCGACGAACTTCGTCTAATGTGCCACAGTGCCTCGTATGGAGCGCGTCGCGCATCGCCTAACTAGCACCACGCGGATGGGCCGACGCCGCAGGACGTTGACCGGATTGTCTCGTAGAGAGGGTCGTCCTGGGAACGAGTGTCCGCTAGGCTAGAAGCTGTGGGTGCACCGGTCTGGCGAACTTTTGCATGGCTCCCGCGGGACCGGACCCCAGACGGCGCCGCGCCGCTTACCGACGGCGCGTGGTCTCTACAGCTGTACACGCTCACTGTTGTGCGCGCAATTAACCGAGTACTCTGACCTGCAACGTGTGCGGATGCAGTACACTACGCGCCAGTCCGCTCACAAATGAATGCGTGGCGGAATATGCACGGTTCGTGTAACGAAGCTCACTTTCGTATTCATCCAAACAAACCTCGATCCTTACTTTTTTTTTTCCCTTTCTTTCTTTTTTTTTTCTTCTGTGCCACGTACTGCCGCCGAGGGCAGTGCACACGGTGTTTCGCAAGACGGGACCCCCTTCCCCCTGTGTTTCTGCTGCGTGCGCAGACTCCGCCGGTAGGTCATTAGCGTCGTGTGCGCGCGTGCGTGTGTGTGTGTGTGTACGGAGGCACCATCGATTGGCTTGCATTAGTCCAGGGTTCACCGGAACGCCCGACGGCCCTCCCCTCCCGCGCCGGGGCTCACCTGAGTGGGGAGGGGGGCTCCTACGAGCGGTAGCTGGTTATAGCCTCGGGCGCTCGCAGGCGCGCGCCCCGAATGCTCGCTAGCTATTTTCAACACGGTAACCAGGCGACAAAAGGGGCCGTTGGCCGCTGCTTGCCCCCCCCCCCCCCCCGCCTTCCCTTCGCTCGCTGGCACCAGAAGCGGGTGGAGGGGTGTCCTGACCGAGCGGGTCCGTATTTCCGTTGCAGCTCGCTGCACGGTTCCTCTCAACAAAGTAGGCGCAGTTGCAACTCTGGAGAGAGTAGCAAGCGGGAATGCTTTCCTGAGATGTATCGATGTCCGTCACGTAGAACTTCGGCTGTGGGTAATCTTGCACTCTGCTTTTTTTTCTTTATTTTTCCTCGTTATCTCATCACGTCGATTGACCCAGTGGTGTCACTGTACTGGTCTGTGTTTTGGCAGAGCTCGATTGATCGCGTTCGATTTTTACTCTCCTTGAGCAATTCGCGTTTTGCGGTGCGAAAATTAGGTGTATACGTTCGCCGTTACTGCTGCGGTACATAAAGTACATCGTTGGCCGAGGAACGTAGGAGAGGTCAGTGAGAGTCGGAAGTGGAGGTACATCACAAATATATCAAAGTATATGAAGATGCGTTCAGTGTTGCTCTAGTTGAACAAGTGTGCGCAAGTTCTCCGAAATATACACGCGTATAGCTAGCAAAGCAGCGCTTTTCTAGTCCAGTCATCTGCCCAGTTAGCGACTGATTACGGCATATTATAAATAGCGTTTTACTGGTGATCACGATGATTCCTTAGTTTTATTCTCGGCTCCAGCTGGTGCGTTCCAATGAAAACGGAGTACCGTAGCAATAAGAAGAGGTGACGCGACGTATACTATGATTCTGTTGCACCGACAGGAACATTTCTGCGTACTTTACGCATAAAGCAGTCTATGAATAGGAATCCACACGCCAACATTAAGTTGTCCTGATAAACGAGAGCAACTGCAGTTGCATCATTGTGACGGTTCGGCGTTTTGCCGTCGGTTATCGTTACTGTCGGCAGTGCCGTGCTCGCTCGCGCTGCATCGTCGGCGACACGGCCAGCCTACGTCAGGCGCACCTCCGTTCGCCCAGTTAGGCCGCAGACCATTTAGAGGCCCGAGCCGCGGCTCCCGCAGAGAGCCCGCGCGGCGGGTACATTTGTCATGTCGAGCTGCCACTTTGCGCGGCCCTCTTGTCTCTGTGCCTGCTCGAGTTTCGTCATTCGCCGCCGCCGACGACAATGGGGCGGCGGGCGGATCCATTTCTCTGGCCGGCGGGGGCTGCCCGCGAGACAAGTGTACTCGGCACCACGTGGCGCAGCGTCTGCACAAGTGCACGCGTGTGTATGTGCGTGCGTGTCCGCTGTCGCGCCAATGGCCGTTCATTCCAGGACCATTTGTCTCGATCGCTGCCGCGCCCGATTACCGAGAGCGCCACGGGGTGCGCTTATGTCAGAGCTGCGTGCGGGTGACGTCATAAACGAGAACGAGCTCCCCGAGAATATTGACGGACGAAGCGCTTTGCTTTGTGCGTGGGCGCGGACAAGGCAGGTGTCGTGCTCGCGTGTGCCGCCTGTATATACGAAAAGGTGTAGCCTTAGTAGCCAGAAGGCAGGTTACACTCGCGTGTCTACGAGGAGCGCTGGTCCTCTGGGTGCGTGTGCCTGTACTGTATTCGTCTTCCCTTGCTGTTAGCATTGGTCTGTACGGTTACGGTGTGTTGCATTTCCTTCGAAACGGACGGCGTGTTTCGGGTGTGGACAGTATACTGCACGGAGAGCGAGAGCACTTAAAAGAGTCTGGCCGTGCCCCGTTTTCGCATTAGCCGTATATGATGGAAATACGGTATTCCCGTCTTGTACAGGTTCCGTTTTACTCGCTGAAAAAGTTATCTGTGATAGTCAGATGCTTTTCTGTACAGTAATGCAGCATTGATGAAACTCTGCTTTGTCTCTAGAGTCGTATACGTGTGCTCTAATTGTCGCTGTCGCATACCGGGTTGTGTACAGCATTCGGCATACACAACGTGCGTTTGGGTGTTACTTCGATTTGGATGGGAGTGAACACAGCGCTATTAGGAAGCAGGAAAGTCAATATAGCCGTCTATTTCAAGGTGCTATTAAATGCGGGTTTACGCCCTGCGCGGCGCTGAGATAGGTGACGCTGGTACAGGATCGACACACCAGCACAATATAGACGTTTTTCGCGGCAAAATTGCAGTGACCTCGGAGGTGCGTTTACCGTCTTCGTATATAGCGCTCTCGGCTAGTAGTGCCACGTAGGTGCGCACCTCATTTGCATATGATTTATGGTCCGCTTGTTATAAAGACGCAGAATGAGCGCAGGGAAACAAAAAACTGCTTGGTAAACCCGGATCGCGCCTGGTTTGCATGGAAGGTGCGGAAAGGAGACGTCGAGCAGCTGTCTTCTCACGCACGCTCGCGTGTCTGTACCACCCACGCGCAGGCGGCTGCTGAGGCCGGTTGGGTGTAACAGCCGCCACAGCGCTCTTGTGGCTTTCTGCATCGTCGACGTACGAGGCCATGGTCTTCGAGATCTTGCTCTTAGACCAACTTAAGTGTACCTGCGAAGGGCGTGCACGCTTTCTTTGTCACAAAGGAAGAGGCCCAGTCTCATGAATAGGCCCTGTCACAGGCGGAAAGTTTTTATCATCTTTCCGGGCGAGGGGGGGGGTGTCCGGTCTCTCTCTCTCTCGCACACACACACACACACACACACACACACACACACACACACACACACACACACACACACACACACACACACACATATATATATATATATATATATATATATATATATATATATATATATATATGTACTTGAAGAAACTTCGTGTGACCTCGAAGAATTGTTCACTGAAGCGACGGCTTTATATCAGCATTTGCAAGACAAACATAGTAGTAGTAGGAGTTAAAATTTCACAGCGTGAATCCCCTCGTGCCACCAAGAGACTGATGTCTCGGATGAGCCATGCGACAAGCGGATTCAGGTAAACACGTTAGGGAGATACACGTGTTTAGTCGGCGCCTGTGGGCCGATTGAGACCTTTTTATGCGTTATTATATGACTCTTAGCTACCAAAACCATCTGTCCTTTAGCGATGATGCATGGCGTGCACATCGCAGCGTCGCCCACGACGTTGTTTCCTCTGGCTCAGTTAAACTGTCCGGTCAGTCTCTGCCCTGGCTGTGGGAGTCAAGAAGTTTATTTCAGTTAATAAATAAATAAATATAATTAATTAATGCTTTCGTACTTTCAGTTTCCCGAAGGCTTTCCAGGGAAGGTGAGCAGGTAATTGGGCGAGCGGTTTCGTTATTGTCTGCAGTGGTGCGGCGTGAGGGAATTGCCGCGTTCCGACTATGATCCGTCCGATTTGTGAGGCTGAAGAAGCAGCTCGTCTTTGATAGGCCCGTTAGCGTAGGAGACTTTATGGAGAAAGGCACAGCCTACGGGGCTTTCGGCGTAGAGCGAGACTTGATTGCCGACTGATACATGCGAGGCGAGCGCATAAGCTGAAACAGCGCAACCAAACAAGGGCAGGCGAAAAATACGGGCAGTGGCGAAAGCGTCAGGAAACCGGCTGCGCGCACGGCGCCTTCGTGAGCGCGGGTTTTAAGTTGCAGCTGACAGCAGAGGCGGCGGCGTTGTGTCTGCGGTGTGAAAAGATTCGCAGGCAAGGAAGGGCGGGCAAAGACAAAGGCTTTGTTCACAAGTTCCGTTACGCAAGTCGCGGCGACGTATAGCGCGTATATCTGCATGGATGGCGCTGGAGGACTGCATTAACTGACGCAAGGGCCGCGTCGAGGGTGGATGAAGGGATGGCGTGCCGTCGGGCGAAATAAAGGGCTCGGCTTGGAACACGAGGCTTAACTGGACCCGGTCTCGAAAGTTACGTGCAGCACGAGTAAAGCGGAGGGGGGGGGGGGGGTGACCGGTTCGGCGACTTGTCGTACGAATCCTGTAGCAGGCGCCATATAATATAGTTCCTCAGATATTCGCTCGGCAGCGGGCAGGTCGCCAATTGTTAGTTGGTCTCTCTTTTCATCTTTTTTTTTTTGCCCTTGTTTGGCGTTTGCTGCGGGGCAGCGCTTTCATTTTCTCCTTAACGTTTACACGTATAAAGTTTCTCAATTGTCTGTGTTATTCGCTGTTTGTCTGGACGGTATAGTGGTTTCATATCAGTGCGGCACAAATCCCTAATGAATGATTCTGAGGACAACGCACGGGATGTTTGTAATTATTCCTCCATTTACTTTTTCTTTCATCTCCATTTCCTCTCTCACGATCTTTTGGTTTTCTTGCTTTCCTTCGTTCCGTTTTTCATACGTCAGTCTTTGCCTCAAGGAATGTATACATACCCTCGGAAAGAAAGAAATGACCGTCGGCTACGCAACGGACTTAATCCGCAATTGGCGCTGCTGCACAGCCCCCCCTCTCTCTCTCTCTCTCTCAGTCCGTGCATTGCACCACGAAAATCCGTTGTGGCTTCGACACCACGTGTACGCCTGTCAATGCTGCTGCTGAAATTTTCGATCGTC
The DNA here is from genome assembly GCF_050947875.1 of Dermacentor variabilis. Classification (NCBI taxonomy): domain Eukaryota; kingdom Metazoa; phylum Arthropoda; class Arachnida; order Ixodida; family Ixodidae; genus Dermacentor; species Dermacentor variabilis. Next base: position 81,374,284 of record NC_134572.1, read on the forward strand.
GTATGCCGTGAACTCAGGCCCCGCGTTCGCCCGCCAGCAGCCCCCTTTACGCAGTGTTCTTGATAAACACGGTTCGGGAAGTGACGACCGCGCTGAATCGTTCCCACTGACGTCCTTTGTTTATTAAACGGCGGAAAACGTGAAACGGAGCAATTTGTCGTTGGCAATGGTATACATAAAGAGTACGTCGGTCACCTCGTTTATCGTCGCTTTGCCAGCCCTGACCTGGAGGTGGAGGTCCGTGGAAACAAGACCCCTTTCTGTTGCCTGCTGCGACCTTTCGACGGACTCCTACGCACGCGCCACCGCACGGCAAACACCGCAGTCGAGGCGCGAGGTGCACAGATATCGCCAAGGTCACCATAATTTTCACGGGCACCAATCGAGCAGACGATGAGAAGCCCCCTGTGACGCCTATACGAATGGCCCGACGCTTGGTTGAGACAGATGGATTTGCGCGGTTCCCTCTTTTCGCTCGCTAGGCACAAATACGAGCGGAAAGGCGACTAAGGGACAAATAAACGTACATATTGCCGCTCAGTGTTTTAATGCTTAATGTAAAATTGGCACCGTCGCTCAGCACGTTGCTTCGGTAAGCGTTCACCGTTTGATAACCGTACCGACGTTAGGAGAGCCCAAATTCGGTATTCCTCGCCGCATGGCGTTACTCGCGTTCTCCGTGCAGGCGCCTGGCACGAAATGGCTTGTCGGGAATCTTTCGACATCGGGTACCACACAAATTCATTATTTACGCGATAGCGTTAAAGGCCCCGTGTCGCAGAAAATCCGGCGTCTGCGTCCAGCATCCGACGTCGTTTCGGCAAATGAATTTAGAGCCACGCATACCGAACCACGCAGGCCCTCCATGTTGCGCAAGGAAGTTACTGAACTAATTGAATTTCTCAAGGTAAAATACGTCAGAAAAATCGTGAAGTACGACGTACACACAACCTAATGATAGCGTCGGACTGTAATTTGAATGTATGAGGAAACATAATTCTGTTACGCGAAAGCGAAAAAAAATACGCAAACCCCCTTTTCCAGCGTTTCTACCATACCTTCGACATTTGCGCGCGCCGGCGCGCGCAAATCTCGAAGGCCATAGAGTGGCGCGCCCGGTTCCTTGCAACACTTCCAGATGGCGCTCGCCTCCGCCGCATCGTAGGGTGCCTCGATTTCCTCCTCGCCCGCCGCTCCGTACAGGGTGGAAACAATGGAGGAAGGAAAATACTTGGAGGGAGCGTCACGTGACAATATTGAAGCCTAGTCATAAAAAAAATTAGAGGAATGGGATGATGGGAAATAGGCACTCACGTGATAGGCAAGCGGCAGCTCTAGTCGGCTCGGTTTGGTTGCGTCAGCTGCGGGGGTTTTGGAATATGTGCACATAGCCGGCGTGGAAAACGCAAGCCGATGTTGAGTGAAGAAATTCAAGTGTGGGAAGCAGTCGAGTCTGTGTTATGTCATTCAGGCAAAGCACCGAACCACCACGCTGCTCGCCGCTTAAGCAAGCAGCAGACAGGCGCCAATGGAGCAGCGAACGAAGTCGTCGGCATTATGCCCAACAACCCGCGACGACCACCTCAAAGAAAATTGGTGGCATTTCGGGACGGTTTCAAGGAAACATGGATACTTTTCGCCCTGCAAACGTGTGAAGGCAACCAAGCCGCCCTTCCACAGCGATTCGTCGCGTTTGGGGGCACTTTCTGGGAAACAACATGTCTTTCGCCCCTGCAAACGTGTGCAGGAGCGCAAGCGAACGTCGAGGGTCCACAGCCTATTCCTACCCGAAGACCACCGCGCTCAAGGCGCCGGTGAGCGGGAGGGGCGGCTTCAGAGGAGGTCTGCTTACCGAGGCTAACAGAATCACTTGACGCTTACTCCTAGATTTTTTTTCCTTCCTCCTCGGCGGAAACAACCGCGTCGTCTACTACGGCGTTGGGCACGCGAATTGCGGACGCCGTAGTAGACGCTTTTTGTGGTCGCCGTAGGGACGCATTGCCGACACTCATGTGTATCCGCCCATTCGCGGATCCAACGCCATAGTATAGAGGGTAGAAGGTTTTCCTAGTGTCAAGACCGAGCCGGCGCAGCTGAAATAACTTGCTATGCGCAAGGCAGATGGCGCTACCGCCCGCTGGCGCGCGGGCGAGCGCAAGAAGCCCTTATGGGGGTAGTGCTCTCTGGTTCAGTCGGTTGATCGTGTGTGTGCTGCTGTCACTGCCTTGACAAGGCGTTAAAGTGCTAAAGACAGTGCAAACTCTGGCACAGGTTCTCTTGTCATTTAGATTCGATACGGACTAGCTGTAACATCGACAGCGTGCCGCCGCGGCAGGAGCAAATGCAAGCGTCACGTCGGGCCCGACCTACTGCGCCGTAAAGAAGCGTAGAAACGCATCTTGTACGTGATACCGAAACGAGAAAATGAAGCGGGACAAATTGCAGGGTGGGATGTCTTTATTACACAAGGTTCCATGGCAACAACATACTAATGCCTTTCCTTGTGCGAAGTGCCCTGTGCGAGGCTACCGACAGCGCCTAATTTTCAGCAGCTTTTTTTTTTTATCGCGGCGCTCTTTGTTTACTGACTTTACAAGAAAATGCATCCTAGTCAAGGCGTAAAACTTCATCATTTCTGCCGTAATTCCACGTCCATGCACCTCGCAGCTCACACCTTGAAGCTCACGTCCCTGAAGAAAATGCAGAAAGCTGACCATGCTATCTGCGTGCAGATTATTGCGACTGAAAAACACCGTAAATGCGTCCTCAAGCTTTGCTATGAGCTGTTAAATTGGCCTTGATGGATAAACTAAGCCTCCATGGTCAAAATTTCGAGTAAGCGAGGCATTGTTGTTTGACTCGGCTTGCAAAGATGAAGTGCTGAAACAAGTTGCACATTCAGGGCAAGGAAATTTTTAAAGGATTTTTCTGACAACATACCCAGCTACATAAAAAAAAAAAGTTAGTCTGCTGTCACTTTCTTTTTTTGTCTACACAGCCCTGAGGATCGCTGAGGCTGCTGTGCTCCTCGAGCAGCTCTGCATGCAGCAGAAGCCAAGTTTCCGCCATCCAGTATGTAAATTATCGACAAGTTCAGTTATTCGCACATTTTTTTTTTCCTTTGGGGACATAAGATGGTTGCAAGAGGGCAGTCACTACTTCTGCAGGTACTTTTGCTCCTTTTGGAGGCTTTGCGAGGCTGCAGGAAGCCAGGTTGTTGATAGTTATCAAAAACTGCCCAACTATTGGATGATCATTGCAACCGAAGCAGCTGGCACGCAATACCAAATACATTCTCCATCCTGTCTTGGCTTAGGTTTGCGGTCAACAAATACTTGTATTGCAGGGACGTGGTCAGGTATTTTACAAGCGGCAGTGTGCTTTGCAGCGTTACACGCAGCCCAAGGGCAGTTCCTGCACTTAAAAAGCCGCCACCATGCTGTGCAGCATATTCCACCCATTCGTTGAGAAAAACAATAAACTCATTCAAAAACTGTGCACTTCTTGAATCAGCACGTAGGCCTTTTGATGGTATTCTATACTAATAAGTCGAGGGATTTTCGCTTCCTTGCATTTATTTGTTTAAAAGTCGCTAGTCGTTTATTAAGCTGCCTGCTGAACTGGTTCAATATAAGCTTTCTTGACTATTTGCATCGTAGGCAAGTATTTCATATCGGACGTCGTCACAGTGCAGGGTTTCGAGAAGTACGCTTTTCCATACTGTGTATGTTGGCCAGGTGAGAGAGGCTCAATCTAACAGCCGGGACAAAGTAGCAATTTATCTCGTCCTTAGAACGTATCGTTCGTCGAAATGCCTTGAGCACACGGCGCAGGTTTCGTCGAGAGCCTTGTCATCTCGCTTTATGTTTCGAGCCCATTCTTGCAACCGATGAGGGTCGGACGGGGCGCGGAACGACACTTTTTCTTTCGACGTCTTTTAGCCGCCATTGCAGAGCGGCACGAAACACGTACGAACTTTTTTGTCGGCATCATCACACGTGCATCGAGAGGCACAAACAAATCACGCACAAATCCCAGCCCGCGCGCACTTGCCAACTGGCTGGGCGAACGGCGCGCTGTAGGGGTTGGGGACGGACTTTGGGATGAAAAGCTTGGGAGGTTTATTTTACATTATTTACAGTGAGACGTCAATGAACAGTCGTACAGTTATCACGGGCCGGCAGCAACTCGGACGCTGCGGCCCGCGGCAAGAAGTTCGAGAGAGGTCAATCAAGGGAATGCTCCAGGAATCTCTGGAATGCTTCTTTTAAACCCTTCGAGGACTGGAAGTCGCGTTATGTTCGGCCAATGGGAGAGTCCGCTCAGATGACGCCATTTTCGGCCAATGGTTGGCGCCCGTGTCGCGGTGTCACACCCGGCGGCTCTCTGCGGTCTTGCCTTGCAGACTTGCAATGCGCTCTTCAAAGGCCGAGAAGGGGGACGCTTGGGCTACATTGTCCGAGGGCCCACCTACTCCCAACAGTGCCGGGCTATCCCCTCGCTTTCTGGAAGAGTCAAGCAGTGAATAGCTACCGGCGGCGTACGAACTTGTTTGCACGTGAACTTGTGGCCTTCAACTTGTTGGCTCGAGCGCTCCTCTGGAATGTGCTTTCCGTGTTACTGCGCTTCTCAATTAGTTGTGCTGCGATTCGATGTGGTCTGGGGGAACTCGAAGTAGGCGCAGGAAACAGCTCCATATCTAACAGCGCCTAGAACAGCGCTGCCACAGCCGCTCGCCTGGTAGCTGCAGCGCCACCTACGCAGTGCATCCAAACTGGTTTCACAGGGGCCCCTTGAAATGGCGGCCGTTCACGACACTAGGAAAACCTTCTAGCCTCTGTAGCCATCGTAGCTGCCGCGGTTGTCTCCACCCTGTACGAAGCGGCGGGCAAGGAGGTTATCTAGGCATGGCATCGCGGCCAAGGCAGGATGCCGCGTTTCTACCAGAAAGCTCGTTTTCGTGCATAGCGTTCGCCACCAGCGCTTTCCGGTAAATATTACGCTTACACAAGCTGCAGTTGCCGGGAAGCGTGAGAAGCAGTGAGGGATCTTTGAATGTTACCGCGTTCCACTCTTAAAGGCGAAACCCAAGCCAAATTTTTGTTAAGGTCATTTTTTTTCTGTTTCGTTTTTGCCGCTGTCTAGCTGTGGCTAAGCCACCTGTGGCTAAGCTTAGCCACAGCGGAGCGGTGGGTGATTTTCACGCTTTAGTTATATGTTTAGTGTAGCAGAGCGGACCTTTCTTTAGACCTTTCGTGGTTACAGCGCCCTCTGGCCAAATTCAGGGTAATGAAACAAAAAACACCTATTGATCACTTTTGTAAAGTAAAACAAATATATATAACTTATTTGTCCATGAACTATATATCTAGACGTGCGCTTGTAATGCGTTACCCGTCCATTTTATCCAGTGCAATATAAAGCGCCGTCTTGGGGAACGCCACGTCATAGCCAGCAAGCTTGCTTTCTGCATCCAATCCAATCCTTTCTGATGCCAACGCTAGCCAACGCGCCGTTCAGGCAGCTTGTAAGTGAACCGTGTTGGTCGCTCCGCTAGCCCGCTTGCGGGTAAGCGGGGGGCGCATGCGCATTCGCGCCTCCGCTCCTCTCAGCTGCTGAGGGGAGCGTAAAAACGCCAAACTAAAACACTGTAATAACGCGCCTTCAGGTAATGCGTCGGCGCTGCCCTTCGGCATAGGGAGATGGGCGCCTATAACTATGGCTCCAACAGAAAATAAAAAGAAAGTTTGTCGTCTTTTCTTTTTTCCCCTTCGAAGTCTCCGTGTCAGCAGAAGTTTCGTAATAGCGAAGATTTAACTCTTCGAGGACTCTCTGCGTCCAGAGCGAGTGACGCACCTTATGAATGTGTTACACTCTGTACGACGACGCGACTCGTGCTCTCTCCTTCGTTTCGACTCGTACGACGGAGGAAAAAAGAAAGAAGGAAAGTCGGGAGAAACGCCCAGCTTTATGTGGTACCATCCAGCCAACCGGTGTTGAGAACGGAGGGCGTTGACGAAACAAACGGCTTTCTGCTGCTTTCTCTGACGCGTCTTTGGGAGTTCGCTCCATTAGCGCCCTCCTTTCGGGGTCGTTTTAATGAAGTTGTGTCTTTCGGTTAGTGTTCTGTAAGGTGTTCTCATGAGCTAGTCCGTAACATTCCATACAGTGAACAGCGCCAGATTCCAACAGCGTGAAGCTCAGACTAAGACAACAGAAGAGGCGAGACCAACGGGTGATATCCAATTGTATCTTACTAAGGTACTCTGTATTTCCAACTCATTCTATCTTCTGGATAAAAGTTGGTGTCTAAATGCCCGAATATGGTAGATCAGATGGCACTAGCGCTTGCGTCGTCTGCTCTCTCTCTCTCTCTCGCTCTGACTTGTCCGTGTCTATGCACCTTACAGTATTTCAATGAAGACGGTGTTCCATGGTTTTCCTTCCTCTGCCGCTTTGCCACCACACACCAATGGCGCGGAAATCTGTCTACGGAGTTCTTTTTTTCCTCTCTCTCATAGGTTTCCTTTCTTTCTTTTTGTCTTCAGTTCCTTGTGAACACCACTTGCCGTCGTCTCACAGCATCTGCATCTGCCATGATATGCTATGGTTGGCTTAGCTACACGTTAGGTATTTCCGTAGACAAGGCTTGGCCAACACTCGAAGCAAGACAAGGGTGAGCTTGGCTAGGTCAAGCGAGAAGGTTAACAAAGCCTTATAGGCATTCTCGAACGTTGTCGCTTGTCTTTCGCGCCACGTGCGGCGTAATGGCTGAAGCGTGGAAGGAACTTCAGTCGGTAGTCGTATTGCGATGGGGGCCCCTTTGCGTACAGCTGCGCTTCTCGGGCACGCCGCTGTGGCGTTTCGAAATTAACCTGTCCTACAGTACACGCTCGCACCGCGTCACGCTTGCGGTAAGTTTACCATTAGCGAACTGTTAACGCTAGAGAAATGCGGTGGCAGCAGCGTTTAGAACTGCAAAAGGTGTTGCGTTAACACGGGGGGGGGGGGGGGGAATGAAAGCAAGGAAAAGAGAGCGAAGACGGGCTGACGAAACTATAAGGAAATCATCTTATGCGTGAATTCATATGCGTGTAAGAGGCGGCCGCGCAGATTCACCAAATATACGATGCTTCATTTTCTAGAAATGCGTCTTTGAAGTACAGTGGCGTGCGAATCTTGCTAACCAGCAAAAATCAAGGTCCAAAAATGGGTTTGATCTGTCGTACGTCCAAGCGGTGCGTGCGGAGGACTGCCCGCTGCTTTACGGCGGGGAAATCCACAGCTGTTCCTCGCTTGCTGACCGTCTCATTGTCGACGTGTGACATAAAACCCCGCGCGTCGCCTAGGTGGCGGTGAAGTAATGATGACGTGCGTGTGTGAGTGTATGTGTGTGTGTGTGTGTGTGCGTGCACACTTTGGCTAGAAGGCCTACGCAGGTGCGAGTACAGCGCACCCTAACCAGCATAGTGCTCTGACAGTGTAGGAGAAATACGGTAATTTCTCGGAATACTGTACGCGCCTACGCAGATGCTGCGGTCTTTTTTTTTTTTTTTACGTTTCTTCCTTAGTAAACTTCAGTTAGACAGCGCTCGATCTGTACGCTTCCATTTTGTGTCACCATCGTTTTTCGCGCCGAATCAAGGAATGCTTCTTCGAACGAGGAACTCATGACGAAAGGTGCAGGACCCCCTAGCAAGTTCGTCCACGTCTTTTCTGTTTCGGCATCTATTCGTCCTCTACAGCGGCGCGCGTAAGAAGCGACTGTATTAACAGAGGTGGGCACCGAGCACTACCCCGTCGTCGCTGCTGCGTTATGGGCAGGTGCCTTCCTCGGGAATTCGTAATGCAGCCACGGTCGTCGCTGTAGCCTCGCAGGGTGCGCACTCTACCGGAGGTTGAGCGGCCGCACTGTGTGCGCGACCGGGATATGGGCGGCCGGAGTCGAGGCAGTAAGAGTTTAACAGCGGCGCTAAGAGCACTCCACTACAACTACCTCGCCTCCCCGTGCCCCCTTTCGGCCCATCTGCCGCAGTGGTGCTGTGTTGCGCGCCCACGAAGAAGGCGCGTAAGCTCGGCCGCCGGGGCCCCCAATGTCATTTATCTTTGGCCTGTTGTGTGTGTGTCTATATGGCCGCGTGCTCGCGCGGCGCAGAGTGGACTGCCGCCGCCGCCGCCGTTTACGGGGCTGCTTGCTTGCAGGAGCGCTGAGACTGCCGAAGCCAGCGGCGGTCACTCACCCGGCGGGCGCATCTCTTTAATTATATTTCTCCTTCCTCGCCGCGTGCTCGAGCGCGCGCGCCCGGCTTCTGCTCCAGAGCTGGCGCCGAAACAAGCTCTGCGAGGAGGGGAGTGCTCCCTTGCACTTCTCCACCCCAACTCGCCGCTTTTTTTCTTTCCCTCTCTCTACGTTGCTCTCCCGCTGCTGGTGCCTGCTTTTCTGGGCTCTCTCCACGTCGTATTTCTTCCTTCTTTAGTTTTCTTTCTCTTTTATGATCGCGCTGCCGAACTGACCCACCGCTGTGCACTGTCGTTGCATGTGCACGGAATCTCCTTCGGCCGGTTGAACGTGGGAGTGGGCCTGGAGTGGGCTCTAAAGGAGGGCCACGACGCCGGGTGTTCTTCGTTCCCTCAGATCACCGGTGAAAGTGGGCGTTCTGCGCCAGTCTTTGTCGTTGTGGCAAGGCGGCTGCGTACCGCAGCTGAGACCGCACCGTTCGCCGATTTACGCCCGAGCGGCCCATCGCCGCAAGCCGCACCGCACGCGTGCGGTCGCGCGAAAGATTGCGCGTATCAAACACTTGTGCACAAATTTCGGTTTACAATGTGTAAGGTATACACTGTGCACACAGTGTAAACGGTAATTTGTGCACAAGTGCTGGATACGTGCAATTTTTCGCGCGACCGCAGGCGTGCGGTGCGGCTTGCGGCGATGGGCGGCTCGAGCGTAAATCGGCCCTAAGAAAGAAGGACGCGTCATGTTGTAGTAGCTTCCGCCGTGGCTTTTTACTTCGGTCGAGTATCGAGAACCACAGTTTTGGCGACAAAGGGAAGAAAAAAGAAAGGAGAAATAAAGAAAGAAAAAGCACGGTGATAACGACGGGTAGTGTTGCATTCGGAGGCGATCTCACCGCTGCCTACCAGTTGTAGGGGTTTGAGGACGGACTTCGAGATGAAAACAAACTTGGGAGGGTTTATTTTACATTATATACAGAGAGGTGAGAGTCAAGTAACAGTCGTACAGTCATTACGGGCCGGCAGCAACTCGGACGCTGCGGCCCGCGGCAAGAAGTTCGAGAGAGGTCAATCAGGGAATGCTCCAGAATGCTCTGGTCTCTCTGGAATGCTGCTTTTAAACCCTTCGAGGACTGGAAGTCGCGTCATGTACGGCCGATGGGAGAGTCCGCTCAGATGACGCCATTTTCGGCCAGTGGTTGGCGCCCGTGCCGCAGTGCCACACCAGGCGGAGAGAGTCGCCGCTTGGTCCCCCTTGCTTGACCGCCGTCACAAAAGCCAGGTGGGGGCGACGCTGCCAGGCCTTCCCGGTACATCGCAGCCGTCTTGTTTCGGGACCCACGTTCCTTGCAACAATGCCGGGCTATCCCTTCGTTTTCTGGAAAACTCAAGCATTGAATAGCCTTACCGACGGCGCACGAACTTGTTTGCACGTGAACTTGTTGGCTCGAGCGCTCCTCTGGAATGTGCTGCGATTCGATGTGGTCCGGGGGAACTCGAAGTAGCCTCAGGAAATGGCGCCACATCTAACAGTAGCAGCCAGAAGCATGTTATATTAAACTGACCATTAGAGATTAACAGGTCATTTTCTTCTCGTTATAGTAGTTTTGAGTACTGGTTTATAACGAAACGAAGCCTTGGTGAATCGGAGCTGAAATTTGAACGCGATTAAATCTGCTTTGTACAGTGGGCTGTGTTGAGATACTAATCTCGACCCTTTAAATGGGAAAGTATTGTACAGGATGCGAGCGGAGGTCAGCGATTGTCATTGTAATTTTCCTTACCGTAGAATATGAAAAGCTTACAATGCGTAATCGTGTACTTACAACACAGTGTAATGTAATCGCCCATTTCTTTCCTTCTCTGACATAATTGTTGGAGTCTCGGGTAATGAACTTACCCGATCAAATAGATATCCTCGTTTCCTTCCATTTTTTTCACATTGCACAGTGTCGTGCTTTATATCTGCTGTCAGTGACAGGGTAGACTGCCCAGTCTTTGCCCTCTCTATCTCTGTTTTTCTTGAGTTGCTTCGTCGAATGTAATATCAATTGTAGCATGCTGCTAACAGTACGCCATTAACGAGGGCAATAAGACAACCGTATATGAATGACAAGACGAGCACACGCTCGGTGCAGTGTTTGCATCGCCTTGTGCCGCGTCTTCTCGCTATCTTCCCTAATCGTGCGCGAATCTCGACGAAGACCATATGAGCCACCCGTTGCGCTCTGCGATAGCGCTGCCGCTGTAGCTGGTACCGCCGCTGTATAAGCGCCGTGGCGTTCAGCTGAGGATGCGGACGCGTCCTCTCCTCCAGGACTACAGGACAAACATTGCGAACGCTGGATATGCGAGCGCGTGTGATCGCGTCGACGTCGTCCCCGCCTCTTTCTAGCAACGGCGTGTGCTAGTGCGAGCAAGCGTTGCACTACTTGGTTTCTCTCGCGTTCCCTCTACTGACAGGCGCAAGCGTTGTCGAGCGCCCTGGCCGCGGCTTGTGTGCGTCGGGTGGGCTGCGAACCCCCCGCCCCCTGCCCCTCTCTTCCATGCTGCACGGGCGTCCATTATGTCCCCTTCGAGCCAAGCAGGCGGCCTGCCTTCTGTGCCTGTCTGCAGGACGCGGGTGCGGCGAACGCTATTTTCGTCGACGCCGCCTGCCGCCTCTTCGGCGGCGGTGGCGTGCAGCTTCTCCGTGGTGCACGCCGCCGGCTGCGGCGTCGAGGAACGGCTCTTTCGGCCGAGCCGTAGCGCGCGTGAAAGACTTCGCCCTGCCGCACCCTGCCACTCCTGCGGGACAGTGCGTGGCAGCTTCTTTCCGGGCGAAGGACACTCGTCTTCATAGGGGTGGCTGGGCGGAGAAGGGGAACCCCCCTCCATTTTATTCTGTTTACTGTTGTAGATGGTTGTTTGGTATTCGACTTTTTAATCTTTTTCTCGCAGTCTCTTCTCCCCTGTGCTTTCGTTGTCAGTCGCACGGGCGTCGCACGCGCTTGTCGCCTCTGCGTCTGGCGTTCCGCGGTTGTTCGTGTAATGGGCGATAGGCCGCCGCGAGATGGAGCGCCTGGCAGCGGCGGTGATATGAAGAACGCGCGCCGCGGCTCTTGCGCTCCGGGGCGCCTGAGGGCTCGCGCCTCGTCGCTGCTACTCGCGTGTCTAGCTCAAGATGTTTCGCACCCACCCCTCTGCCTCCTCCCCCTTTCGCCCCCCATCCTACGGCTTATACTTCATTTGCTTTCGGAGAGGGGGCTCCTGGCGTTGCCGAAATTAAAGCTGAAGGCCACGCGGTAGCGGTTGCGCCAATTTCACGGCCGCACAGCTCCGTATGATTCGTGGCAGCACCTCCACGCGCTTAAAAAATACGGGGCAAGGTTGTGAACTCTTGTTCTTCTTGGTTGTGTGCGTGGAGTGAGTTGGATGGGCGCTTTCATCTGGGTTGCCTCTTGACACGGTCTAAATTTCCATTCCAGGGCCTCCTGGCTGCACATGTCGCCTCGTGATCGCGGCCATTGCGGGTCAGGGTCCGGGTCTTTTCCTAACATCACGCTTCAAACCCTAACATCCTAGGGGTATGAATCTGCGCAATTTGCGTAGGTTAGTTGACTGACGCCCCGCCATGCAGCGACGACACGAAACTTCGCCGTGTCGTCGCATATCGCCTGCCAAGAAGTGCGTGCAATCACAAAACCCGAGAGAGAGAGAGAAAGACAGAAGATGAAGAGAGGCTGAAATCACTTATGTCATCTTATGGCTGCTGTGTTGGAAAAGTTATTGGCGCTTTATAGTTGATGTGTTGTCCATAGGTGACCCAGGCCCCCCACACGCTGTTTGCTGCTCAGTGTGTCTGCATCCTGAAGCATGGAGCCTATACTGTGGGGAATTTCGCAGTAGGGCCAGTTGAAGACCTCCGAGTCATGATGAGTACGGCAGCCTCTCAGAGGGCGTTTGATAGAGCTATGGAATGCAGCTGAACTCAGTTCCAGCTGCTGCAGGATCTTGCGTTCAACGACGCGGCGTGAAGGATCGTCTCTGCTGGAAACTTGTCGCACCTAACTTTAAGTTCAGTATCACCATACGCGAACGATGAATCGTATCATTACTCGCGTTTCGCGTGTTTCACAGCGTACGTGTCAGGTGCTCACCCACCAGACGATGCCAGCCATAAAATTTTCGACGAAATTTTTCTGATCGTCTTTTGGCTTCAAATGGTGTCACTTTTCAAATTGGTCATATTCAACGGGATATTGCGTCATAAATGTAACAGTTCGCAATGATGATTTATTTGCGCTCCCATATTGCTTTCGCGCGTTTAGAAGAAAAAAAAGTTGTTTGTAAATTCAGGCCTATTAAAGCGGTTAGATAGCCATGAAGCGACAAAAGCGTCTGAAGCCACAAGTAGGAATATTGGACATACAAATCCGCGAACTACCCATCATTCCCGTAGTAGCTGAACGATCGCAGCGCCATGCTTCCCTATGCGTTTCCTTCCCTTCAGTAGGAAACTCTGCGGGATCCGAGATAGCGCGCACTCAGTTTTGACCAACCGCGCACAATCTCGGAGGCATAGGAAGAGCCCCCAGTAACCTGGTTGGTACACCGCCGCCCATAATAAAGCCCCTCCGTACACGTTTTCGCCGAGGAGGCGATGGCGCGTGGATGGCGGGGCTTTATTGAGGACGGTTCCAAAACACGGGGAAGCTCGCAGTGGGACCAATCCAAGTTGACGGTGCCTCGTCGACAGTTTTTACAAAGGTCTGTGTGCGGTCGTCTGGTTTTCAGCTTTGGAAGGACCGGGAACAAAGGAACGAATGGCGCGTCCAAGAGGGCTGTACACTCCCAAATCACTGGGGTGGGGATGGTAGTGCGTTGACTTTTGGAGGTGCTGGGTCCTTATCTAGCGAGACGCGGAGGCCGTTGTGGCAGCAGCGGCTTTGGAGGTGGCTTAGCAGTCGGCCGACATTTTAGCCTCCGTGAGCGTTCGACCTGTATGTGACCTCGGGAGCCCCGTGGCCATCCTTGAACGCGCCGTCGGGGTTTTTTGCGCACGTCTCCCACCGCCGAGAGTGAGTCTGCGTGAACTTTTCGAGTCATGTTCAAATGAAGGTATTTAAGTTCTTCTACTTTCTTTATCAGAAAAGCTTCACAGCAATTTCCGACATCTTCTTTGTTTTTTTGCTTTTTTGGTCAGTATTCGCGCGTGATATTCTGTCCCGTAACACAGGGGTTCACAGGGAGACAGAATCTGATGTGATCAACTAACAAGGTATGTACGAGGCTGTAGCCAATGTTTCGATAAGGAGGCTCATCTTTGCCGGGGGTAATTGCGCCACGGCGACGCAGTGGCTACTGCATTCAGCTGCTGAAGACGAGGTTGCGGGTTCGGTTCTTGGCGACGGCGGCCGCATTTCTACGGGGACGCAGTGAAAGAACGCTCGTGTACTTAGGTGCCCGGTAAGGAACCCCAAGTGGTCAAAAAGTAATCCGGAGCACCCTCCATTATGGCATTTCTCATAGCCCTAGTGCTGCACGGGGACGTTAAAACAAGCAAATAAATAAATAAATAATGTTCGCCGGGGCCCCGATAAAGATAAGTTCACGCGTCGAAATATTGGCTGCTTCCTGATACATCACGTGTTCGATCTTTACTCCCGCAAAGTGGATGCACGTTTCAATTTTACGTGATCGTATCCAAACAGAAATGCCGCCAGAGAAATATTTGGGAGGTCAACGCAGCACTCAATAGACGGACGTATGTTTTTCTGTCTGGTTTCCTCCTCCAATAGCTAGCGGAGCCCCAAGCGTGGTTGAAGGGCGCCAAAATGTGTCTTATCGGCGAAAGTGAGACGACAAATATGGAAACCGTTCGTGCTGTGAGACGCTGCGTGCGATCTTATACGAGTCAAATATTTTTGGCGCGACAGGTTATCCAATATATATATATATATATATATATAATTGTGTGTGTGTGTGGGGGGGGTCATCATCTTTAAGTTTCCCGGAATTTTTTAAATACCGCCTGTGGAAGGTAGCATAATTAGTGTCCTTCAGCTGGGTTATACGAAAAGGTAAAAAATACCAGCACTAGAAATCGAAATGCTTATCGAACTAATTAACAATCATTCACTAATTAACGTAATTACTTTACATATTGCAATTTGCGACTTGTAGCCTGTGAACTTGCAAGACGATCTGTCCACTGAAATGAAGTCCAGGCGTTACCAGTTTTGAGGTATTTCCCAAAGTATGCGACGCGTTTTATTGAAGAAGTGGAACAGTGAATATTTACTGCACGTTTGATGGCGCATACCTCCGCACTGCTGTCATTGAGGAAATTCATTCCAAGCTTTGCAAGGTTACCGGCTACAATTCGTAAATTACAGTAAGTGCCGTAAGATTATTTCATTGAAAAGTTAATTAGTAAAATGTTTTAATTAGTTCAATGCGTGTTTCGATTTCTCATGCAAATGATGTCGGCCTCCCAGAATAATCCTGCTTAATTACTAGAATTACGCTATCTGCCACAGGTGATACTGAGAAATTCCGGTAAACCTAGATGTGATCACTCTCGTGTATACGTATTCAGTACGACCGTGCACCTTTGTCTGGCGTGGACGTTACACAATCCCCTGGCCGCTGCTTCGCATCGAGGATACCGTTGCGTACGCACACGTCTTTGGAAAGGCCAGTGTTTCATCGGTATTCATGCTCGGCGCTCGTTCTATACACGGCGGCCGCCTTGAGCGCCTCTTGTGTGCACCTGTATAATACATCCGTCCGTATCTGCGGGTCCTCACGCATATCGTGGGCTTGCATTTGCTAGCTGATATGTGCCCTTCGCCGTGTCGTGAGCCATTTACCGAGCGTTCCATTTCACCGATGCGTTTACGCAGCTGCAGAGAAAAAGCCATGTGCTTTCTTTTATGCTGGTGAGGGCTGCGACAATCCTTCCGGATGCAGGTCAGCCGGAGAACGTCATTATTCTTTTGACGCTGTTTGCAACGCCACGTGAATTTTTTCGGCCTCTGCTTGTCCCTGCACCATGCTAACGCACTGTGCTCGTTGCTGTGATAGTCCCTTGATAGGATGGTTTAACTTATATAGCGGCTTTAGCTCCTCGATATCACTAGTGCATCCATGGTTTCCATGCGGGCGCCGTGTTCTTGCTGTACAAATAACGGAATGCTTATGTTATGGACTGTCTAAAGAGAAACACCCAAACAGTATGCATTGAATGCAACAGTATGCATTGAAAAACAGTATGCATTGAATGATAAATCAATTTTCTCTTCAGTTATTTGGCTTGAATGAATTTGCTTGTGACAAAAAAAAAATTGAGTTCTTGCGCATATTACGTCATGGTGTCGTCACAGAATTTACTTCCGTCCTTAATGTTCGCCCCCCCCCCGCTCCCCCCACCACACTCATAAACACGTACACCATTTCTCTCGCTCTTTTTTTTCTCATGCTTTTGGTAGTATTATTAGCTACTAGCAGGCGCTGCCAATATCCTTGACGTATGGAAGAACAGAGGTGCTATTCTGTACACTCGCTAATTCCTACATGTTGGCACTTTGAGCCAATCAGAGAAGGCGTAGCTGCCATGTGAGCCAATCAGCGCTGACAAAATGCCGAATCGCACAACATGGCGCAGTAAGACGGGGTCGAGAATTACATCCCTGGTGCAGGTAGTTGAATGTGGCGCCGCCAACCGTCTTTATTCTCTCCGGCGTTTCCCCTGGCATTCCGTTCTCCGCTCGCCGGAAGAGTGGCGGCCGTTTTTGCTATTAGGCAAGCATTATTCTGGCATGCGGTCTAGCTTCATTTAATATTTTCCTCAATGTGTCTTCAACGCTGACAAGAGGGTTTGGGGACCTACTGCTGTTTGTGCGAGGGCAGTTCGTGCCGCTAAGGCTGATGAAACTTTTGTCCGCTTGAAACTTGCGCGTCGCGCGCTCACCGTGGTTTACGCTGAGTGAGAATAATTCGTCGACGCTCTGGCGTAAAGTAAGTGCTACACGAAATAGCGCAGCGTGATTGCGCATGCTCCGCCCGCTCCCGGCTGCTCGAGCTTCTTGGATGTGGTGGCTGAAAATTGTGTGTGCCTCCAGCAGCTTTTGTACCGTCTCGTGGGTTCGTTAATTATTCACGTCATTATGATTGTCTTTCTATCTTTCCGAATGCCTTGTTAAGTGGTGTTTCTTCTTTTTAGTCTTTGTGTCAGCTGCTTGAGAAATTGGCGGAAATTAAATGGTTAAAAAGGAGTTGAATTAGTCGTCCCAGTCGCTTTATTGTGCGAAGTTTTTTTTCTTACGTGTGGCCCCTAGTGATGACCGTGCTTAAAGGGTCACTATACTGCAACTGAACGCTGCAGGGATCCTCAATCCGGGGGAGGGGGGAGCCTGCGCACTGTGGTGTTCAGCTCCGTCTCTGTGTTTCGCGCCCATAATGCTCCAGCGCACGCGTGTCTTTAGAAGGCCTGATTGTATGCTGTAGACTCAAGCGCCACCTCTCATGTGTAGCGCACTCGATAAGGCGCAGACTATGTATGGCCTTCGAGATTGTGCGCGGTGACAGGTTTTGCGCCAGCGCGCGCCATCTCGGGATGCCTTCACAATCGAGCGTTGAACAGAGGCTGGTATTTCATATGCAGGTTCAAGCATGGGTGAGGGTGAATTCGTAAACACTGATTTACTCTCTTGGTGTGTCGGGCGCCGTTTAACCGTTTTGCCGTCAAGCGTTTAGCAAACTCTCGCAAATTTCGTGGGTTGTCGTATTTATACATTACTGTGGTCGTAGCTGAAGTGTACAGGTTGGTGACACCTCTTCTGACCCCTTCGGCCACCCCTCCTGTTTTTTATTATTTTTATGGCGTATTGTATGTAATCAGCTAGCCTTTACTCGAATCGAATGTCAGTGAAAAGCTGGAGTACAGAAAAAGCTGAAAAGCAGAGCAAATATCGCTCACTGGCGCTAACGTTAACGCCCAATTTAGAAGTCCGCCGGCGCGCTGGCACTCTCGCTTTCACCGGATTGGCTGCTTTGTATGCTCTTCGAAGCGGTGCGCCCCCGCCTGACCTCGCGTCTGGCGGACCTCGTGTTCAGCATCTCATATGCATGGGCGCCGTCATGTTCCTTCTCTTTTACGAGGGGAAGCAGCGCTGCTCGTCGTCGGCGTCCACTACTACTCCTGCATCAAGGACATCGTCGCCTCTTGTTTCGCCGGGATCCTCGAAAGGGGCATATTACGGCGCTCGCACAGGCTTGACTACGTTCTCCTCAGGCATTCGCGCGTGCTTGCGAGCCTTTCATTCTTTTCTCCTCGTTCCTTTTTCTTGTATTATTTTTTTTTCATCCCCCACCATTTTCCATCTTACTTCTCCGCTCATTTAGGCGTTATTGCCCGCTCCGCTGCCGCGCATGGCTCGCTCGCGTGTGCAGCGAGCGGGCCGGGCCGAGCACACGCACGCACACATACTTCGTCCCGAGGCGTGTTCCTCTCTCGACGAGCCGTTCTTCTCCGTTTCGCATTTTCGGCGCTGCTGCTTGCCTGCCTGCTCCGTACTGCTTGCTTCCTCGCGCACGGTGCCTTGCTTTATTCTTTCTTTCCCTCGCTCTCGCGTGGCCATTTCTCCCCCGTCTTTCTATCTCTTCTTTTGGGGGGAGCTCTCTTTATTTTCTCTTTCAGGCTGTCGGATTTCGCGTGCTCTCTCTCCCCGCTGTTCTTCGTGCCCCAAGTGGAGAGCGCGCGCGACTGCGCAGGGTTCTCTCCTCCGTAGCGTCCTCGCCCGATCCCTCCTTTCGCGTTTTTGCTTGTGCCGCTGGCTAGCCTGCTTGACTGCAGCAGCGGCGCGGCGTCGTGTGCTTCTCTCTCGCCCCCAACGCCCTGTTCTCTCTCCTCCTCGGCTTCCTCGGCGCGCGGTGGCTGTCGGGAAGAGTTGAACGATCTCTAAACTCGATCGGGCTTCTCTCTGCCGCTGCTGCCGCCGCCTGCGCGCTCGCCCGTCGCTGGCTGTGCCGCCGCCGCCGCCGCTGTGTGTGTGTGTGCCCCGTTGGAATGGGGTTGCCTGCAGCGCACCTGTAGTAGCCTAGTGCTTGGGGCCCGAACCCGGGCTCATCCACGCTGCACACCTCGGATACACCTCCTCTCGCGAAGAAAGTGCTCTCTGACGCTGCTCCCCCCATGGATTACGACCCCTCTGGATGCCACGCTAGGTGAGTGCTGCCTGTCTAGCTGGCCTTCGGAGCTGGCGGCGCGCGTCAAACGCTGCTGCTGCTTGGGACCTGACCGAGTAGCGAGCCCCTGTGCCGACGCTGGATTTCTCGCACCACACGGGCGTCTCGTAGGCACAACCCAGCCCGCGGGCTAGCGCGTCTCTGGGTGCGTTGTGTTGCCCCCGTTTGGCGGCTGCGCCGCTTTCGCTCGCGACGAGCGCAGCGGCGGACCAAGCTGAGCGCGGTTCCTGTGCCAGACGATGGGTCGGTTGTGTGTGTGTTGTCCGCCCGCGGCCTGCGGCGCCCGGGTCGTCGTGCTCTCAGCGTGAACTCCGAGTTTTGACGTGCGCTGGCGCACAGAGGAAGGACCCTGCGGTGGGACCGACGGAGCACAAGCAAGCGAGCGAGCAGCATTTTGGGCGGTCGAGGAGTGTGTGGGCCGGTTATTTTTGGCAGTTCCTGGTGTGCCGTCTCGGCGTCTTCTCGAGCCAGTCCCAGTTAACCTCGCGATCGCGGCGATTCTTGTCGTTTCCCTTTTTTCAGCTTTTTTTTGCCACCTGGCACTAGGCAGCTCGTTTTTCTTTTCGTCACTACTTTAGGGACCTGGCAGTTTTTAGTCATGGCGATCCCCTCCGCACCCAGTTTTCTTTATTTTCTACATTATTTCTGCATTTCTTTACTTTTCGGTCTTTCATTCTTTCTCCCTCTCTCTCTCTTTTTCTTTTTTTTTTTCTGGTGGGACTTCGATTGACCGTATCCAGTGCAGCGTTCTCAGCCTGAGGCGACGGGTCGATACCCCCACTCCGGCTTTGTTTTTCGTGCCTCCTTTTGTTCCCAGCCTGAGGCGTCAGTGGTTTTTTGTTCGCTTGCGTCGGGGTTAGGGCCACTAACCTGCCGCTGGAAGCGAGCGTTTGTTTATCTGCCCAGAGAGCTGCGCGACGCGACGATTTGGTGCTGTCCGCATAAGCCTAGCTCGCTTCCTTCCGGTTAGTTTGGGCGAAGCCGTCCTCAAACACTAAAGCACCCTTCGAACTTCTGTGGGATTAGAGCGGCCAGGTTGAAAACGAATCCCCGTCCTACTCCCAACGATTGTTGATACTGGGTCTTTTTGCACAAATGGATAGTTGCGTAATATCGGGACAGACGCCACAGTAAGAAGGAGTAAGGACCGGAAAGTGAGGTCCGGAGCTCCCACTACTTGTCAAGGGCCACTGTGAACGGTATCTCTCACATCGTTTTGTCTACATTCTCGATCTGTTGTCGTCAGTCGTAGCTCGCGATAAAGCGCGCGCTGTCAAACAACTCGTGGTTCGCGGCGTTCGTTCGCGCCATTGTTTCTTTTTCTTCGTTTCTGTTGCTGGGAGAGCGGTGGTGGTGGGCGGCCCGTGCTCGACAGCGGAGGGAGAGGTCTCGCGTGGAGCGTGCTCTTGCGCAACTCTACGTCGAATGGCTCGCAGCAGCGAAAGGCCACCAGGCACGACTTCGTCAGTGCGCTGCAAGCCCTTCGTGCCTTCTGGTTCGAGACTCCGTTGGGGCGAGCGTGTTTGCTCCCGCCTTCCTTCTCTCTTAAGCGCTCACCCCCTTTGTCTACCCGTGGTTGCGTCGCGGACTCAGCGATGGTAGAAGCTGGCCCTTGCGCTTGCTTTTCCACTTGGCTCGCATTATTTTCTCGTGTTGATCTGTGTTGACACCGTCGATTTCTTTTTTAACGCGCTTCTCATTGGTCACCGGCGGTATTTTTTTTCTTTTTTGTTTATTTCGCGCCGCGTGCTGATGTTCATTGGGGCGCCAGGTTTACTGTCCCGTCAGGCGGCAATCAGCTGTTGGAGCGGTGGAGGAGGGACCGCGCCCAGCGAGAGATGGCGCCGCGGTCGCGTGCCACCTGCGCCATCCTCGAACTTAGCCAGCCATAGCGGCAGCTGTCAGCTCTGCCGCAACTATCGGCCTGCTCTTGTTTGAAACATGACCTTTTTTTTTTCTTTGTAAAAAATTGTTCTTCTCGCGCGATGTTCAATGAGACCGGTACTTTCGACGAAAAATGTGCTTTGCGGAACAATTGTCGCTGCTCTCATCTTGGTCAACGAGTTACACGACTTGAGATCATTCATTTCATTTAAAATCGACCCTATGGGCAGTGTCCTTGACGTGGTGAGTGCTATAGGTGTGTTTTTGATGGCGTATAACGGTGCGCACCTATTTGTTGGCATTGAGAGACAGCGGAGAGTGAGCCCGATGCCGAGTTGAGCTTTGTCCACGACGACCCGCTCTTATCCCGTTGGAAGTTCGCGCAGTAAATTTCTGCGCAGGTTACCGCAATTTCTATGGAGAGCACTGGCAACCTTTGTGTGTATGTTCATTGGCAAGTTTTCCAACTGTCCGTCGACGACAATATTGTCGTTTTGTTTTTAGTTCTTATTATGTACACACGGCGTTTAGAGGAATGAGAGAATTGCAAGCGTTGACAGGAGAGAGGCCGATTGCATCGCTTAGCTTTGTTTTCAAGCCATTGTTACAAAGACTGCATTATCATCCACCTGCCGTGTTTTTGCGAATTGCTTTTAGTTAGTGTTCGCACTTTTCCTCTCGGTTTCGGAAGGTTGTTGCCCCGAAAAAAAAAGAATACCTCGTCCCTGTTGCTTTCCCTTTTGTAACTCGAGGCCTGTCATACTTCCCCAAGTGCTTCAACTGGTCCCGTATGTGCCGACGTCTCGGGCTGTTGCCACCGGTAATCGCAAAACCTGTCCTCCTTTTTGGACCCCCCCCCCCACCCTCCCTGTCTCTCTCTCTTGTTTATTTTCAGGTTTGTTCAAAAGTTACTTAGGTTGCCCTGCTGCCGCAAAGTTACTGAAATTGGTCTCAAGGGATTTGTTTGCTGATGGCCTTCCTTCCGTGCTTCCGCCTGGTTGTCTTTTTCGCTGCGTGTTCGCATTTGCCATGTTATTTTTGCTATCGTTTGCTAACTGCGAACCGAGCTTGAGTACTTCTGTAGGCACGCGCTGTGACGCGGTGAAAAAGAGAGCACAGTGCGCGGCAATAACTGTCTCAGACAAGCTTACGTGAGCCGATAGGAGCGAGGTTGTTATATGTACATATATATTTCGCGTCGAACAGGTTCGAAACTCCATCGGCTTGTCTTAGATTTCGCTTCGAACCAATCTAGTTATGAGCATACGTTTTATGCAACTCTCTCGAGGGTACACAAGGTAAGGTCATGACCTGTGTCACAAGTACTATCTTTTAAATGTCAAATTTACTTTTCACAAAAGAAATGCACATTTTCCCCCCACGGTTCGGTCCTTAGTCCGCCATGTGTGCGCCATCGTCTGATCTGTCTTCGTTATCATGGCGTCGTTATCAGCGTTATCGTCGTCGTTGTCGGACAGCCATCGCTGTTGTAGTGAGCACCAAGGCTATCTTCTGTGGTACTCTTACGTTTTTTTTCCCCCATAATGTGCTTGTTTGAGCCGTACAAAGAGTCTACGAGACTTTCATAACGTGCTTATTTGAGACCTCCGCACCTCTAGATCAGAATGCCTATCCTCCTCCTACCCCCCCCCCCCTCAGGCATTCTACTCTCAGGGTCGAGCTCCGAACACTGACCTTTGCGCTGCCGGAGCTGCACCGGCCATGCGAGCGTGCAGCAAGCGTCGCCGCTCGCCTTCCGGCCGCGGTGGGTTGCACGTCCGCAAGCGGCGCAGGTTGCCATCTCGACACATCCGGTGCTATGACGTTGTGACGGCGCAGCTTGCGTTTGAACCGGCTGCGAATGATGTGTGACCCCGCCACCTCCTCGGCGTCGCGCAGTACGTTACGTGAGGTGAAAGTATTCCAGAAACTGATTTATATGGAATACGGTATAGCCTCTTGAATACCGTGGCCTACGTAGGCAGTGCACTTAGTATTTAACAGTAGCAGTAAATCAGGCTGGGCACCGATACATTAAAATCGTTGGCCTTTGGTTTCGTGCGCATATGATTGGAGGACGTTCGTAGAAAGCTTTTTCCAAGCTACTTCGGCCGGTGATAATAATTGAAGTTGTCGGATGCCTGCTGCGCTGGAAGTCATGCGTATTCTTATGCAGTCGGACCTCGTTATAACGAAGTCGCGTCCGACACAAAAATACATTTGTTATATCCGATACTCCTTATGCGCATGTGTTCGTTACACGTTGATATCGGCGAGTCTAAGCTTACTTCGTTATGTCCGACGTTCGTTGTATCCGTGTTCTCCATAGACTGTTTTTCAGAAAAGGAAACTTTGGCTGAAGACGATGAAGGCGTCGCAGAGACGTGCAAGCATCGGCCGCGGCATGTGAGCTCGCGCTGCAGCATCTGCCACCGCTGGTCGTCTCGCTGTGTGTGACTCACAGAGCGGCGAAGGGGTGGGGGGAGGGGTTAGGTTGAGTGCTGCGGGCGGCCGGAAGTCTCCGCCCGGCACTACCCCCTATTCGCCTTACTGCGTTTCCTTCTTCTAATTCTCACTGCGTTCTATATGAAACGTTGCGGCATCCACCTTTACCAGGAAGGTCTTGAGAGCGGATGAAGGGGGTTCTGTCTGGCGCGTGTGGAACCCTCCCCCATCGGTCATGCGTCCCGCGTCTGATCTGCGCCACCTGCACATTGGCGGCGCGTGCGACGTGCCTTCTTTCGCAAGTCGAAAAAACAATTTCTCTGCGTGTGTCACGCACGCATGGGCTATTCACACAAGGGGGAGAATTGTAAAAACGGGGTATCGCAAGAACGCAAGAAGACAGGCCTTGTTTCCCCTAACTCTTGGAGATTGTGTCTTTATTAGCGCATCGTGTAAGACAGGAGGGAAATGGGTCGAGGTGGCCGGGCTGGAGGGATGGCGCTTTTGCGGTGAAGCGGAGGAAAACAAAAGCAAGTCTGGGGGAGGGGGTGGATTGATTCCCTCCACTTCTCCCGTTAGCGCTTCCAGGAAGATCACCAGGTGGTTTGGATTTCTCCATGTGTGTCTAAGGTTGCCGTATCCTTTGTATACCCCCCCTCCCCCTGCCCTGCTGTAGCAAAGATGTCGACTGATTCCTTCCTATCCATTTGTTCCCGCTTCTCTTTCAAATTGTGTGCTAAGGCCGACGCGATGTGCGTGCAGCTAATTTCCAACATTTCTGCAGCCTGTTCTGGTGTGCGTGTACTAATGGCAAAGCGTATAGCAGTTTGTGCGCTGTTTACTTGCGGCGCCTGTTTCCATGCATATTTACCTAAACTCGGCCCTCTTCCGACAGCTTCACATCGCGTGTGTTTGCGTTGACTAGCGGCCGCGTGCGGTACGGGACCAACCATCGACTGCTTTCGTGGGAGTCAAGTGCGCTGAATTGCCGTCGTCGTTTTCAAAGTCCAACAAGTCGGCGGAAAGCACGCGTGCGTGGGCATCGGGTGGCTGGGGCGACGACATCCCTGTGGCCTTCGTTCGTGCCGGGACGATCGATGGTCGGAGGTCAAGCCACTTTTCCTCGCGCGCTCTTCGACTGGTTCGCCGGTTACAGCCTTGATGAGATCCGAACGGCTCTGGCTTGGCCGCTGTTGGCGCATCGCCCGCACCAGCCGCTGCCTTTTGCCGTCCATCTCGTGCGCGGGAGCCAGCTCGGAAAGCACTACGTTTCAGACAAGTCGCGCCTTGACTGCTCTGCACTACCTAAATAAAGAGTGCCGGTGTGCGGGACCTGCTCTACAAACACTTGACCAAAGAGACACTGCACGCGAACTATGACTTTTTTCTCGTTTGCACAGTCGTATTTATTCATTTATTTACTTATTAACGTCATTGTACAGCATGCAAACTGTTCCATTCCTCCTACTCTGTCCTCTCTCCCTGTCCCTTATCCCCCTCCCCCTCCTTTAACCCTACTTCCACTACTGACCGCCGTTCTGGTATCAATATATATCGCTGGACAGTTGCAATGCTATCACTGGTAATTTCCCTACTTTGCTTTCCTTCCCCATGTGCAAAAATAAACAATCAGACTACTACTACTACTACTACCACTACTACTACTACTATACTACTTCCACCACCACCCTCGCCGCCGTGCATAGAGCTCCTGAAGCGAAAACCTTCGCGCCACCAAGGCCGCGTGTAGTGTGAAGAGTCAGGTTGTCGGTGATTCTATCTGCGTTCCCCAGGCTGTGACAACGCGATCGCAAAACAGTGCCCGATTCCCAGTCGGTTTCTTCGTCGCAGTGCTTAAGCGGACCTCTCGGTCGTACATTTACGGTACTGTTAAATAGGACAACGAATTATTATTTCGCGGCTGATTGCCACTCAGTTGTGACACGAAGACCTCGAGAATATATATACCAATCTAGGTCTACCTAACGCGCCTCATGGAGCGCTTTTTTCTTTCTTTTTAGGGAGTTGATAATGCGTTGAAGTCAAGTTCACTTGAATGCTAATTAGGTGTGAAAGGAAGGAACCTTTGAGAGTGATTCGTACTGTACACTGTATGCTAGTACGGCCAGGCATCGTTTCCCACCAGCCGTAAGCGGTTGTGGCGGATGTTTTGCCGTCCATTTTGTGTCGTTCTTCACCTGCCGTCACTCTCTCTTGTTGATGTCGGCCGGCCTGATGCAGATGACCTGTACAGAAGTCTACCCGTTACACCGTCCCACTTCCAGAAGTCGGAGTTCTGACTTCATTGTCATCTCCGACTGGTGTGCCTCTCAAAGCCTTGCGTCTTTTGTTTGTTTGACACCTTGCACCTGGCGCGGTTCGCTGACTCTTCTCCACGAACTCCTCTCCCCGCGCTGATTGCTGTTAAGCGCACCTGTGACGCGTGCCGTTTTTATTTGGAATGCCAGGCTTGTGTGACCTTTTTTCCTACTTTTCCCAATAGCTTCGAGTTAGACGCTTCGTCTTCTCTGAATATGAGATATTTCTTGGGAGCCGGACTCGTGGAGCATTTTATCTTTCGTAAGAACTGTTTGGTATTGACCGATGCCTGTCTCGGCATTCCATTCAATATTTCGATTGGCCAAAACAGGGGCCGAATGCACCAAGCTTCTCCTTCGTAAGTGTCATTTGCTATCGGCCGGTCACTTTCGCTAATATGTCGGACTCCCCGATTGGTTAACATCTGCTCTCACGAACGATTTTATCGTAAGAATCTTTGCGAATATGGGCCCAGTTTCTTACGAGCCTTGCATGCGCACTGACGGATGCCCGAATGTGCACCCCATTTGGCGCACATAGATTTCGTTCTTTTTTAATTTGTCTTTGACGGCTGTATTATTTCAGATTGGTTGGCAGGGTCATAAGTCCTTTGACACTTTCAACAGACATCCTCAATGTACTTACAGCGCAAGAAATATACAGAGACATCCTCAATGTACTTACAGCGCAATAAATATACAGATACATCCTCAATGTACTTACAGCGCTAGAAATATACAGGGACAAGAAATAACACGTGCATGTCTCTGTCCTTTCGCTGTAAGCAGGTTCAGGATGGCCCGTCAACTAGGCCGGACGTTTACCTTTCAGCACAGAGCGTTTATAGCCTTGCCCTTGGGCGTATATTGCTGGCCCTGCGATGCTGGAGAACTTGCGTATGCGAGATTCTTCGGCAGGCCCTCTTGTGCGTGTTTGAAAGCGAGGGCATTACTACTTGCCTTTCGATCAAACTGAGTTAGTTCGAGCGCCGCGTCGGCTTCGCGCAGCGGTCTCGACTCTCGAGGCTCGCCGGAAACGGGACTTTTACACAGTGGTGGCCGAGCGCGTGCTAGCCCTCGTCCTGGCTTTCTCAAGGAGACGCCGTTGCTGCGGGCGAAGAAGCCTCCCGCAGCAGCATTGCCGCCGTCGCCTGGACCGGCCGGGCAAACGTCCTCGCACGCCGGGCCGCCTCTTCTCCACCGTCGTAGGGGCTTCGTGCTTTCGCTTCTCCGGTATTCTTTGCTTTCTTTTTGTTTTCCCGTCCACGTGAGCTGTTCGGAGAACCGGTTCTCCTCTGCCGCCGAGCATTCCTCTGGCGCTTGACTTTTTCTTTCTTTGCTTCCTCTTGCGCGGACGAGCGTCGGTCGCGTCGAGGTGAAGCGGGGCGTAGGATGGACCCGACTGCTGTGGACTGCCGCCGCCGCTGCTGCTGCTACAGCCGCACCAGCAAGCGCCGCGCACGCCGGGCTCTCTCTTTCCCTCCTCTGCACTGTGCGGGCGAGGAGAAATGCAAATGGCCGCTCGCTGGACAAGCAGCGGTCAGCACTTGGAGACCTCCTCTCCTGGCTAGCTTCGCCTTCTCTCCCCCCTCTTTTTTTTTTTGCTTTTACTTTTTTTCTTCAAACTGTTCTTTTCGTTCTGTTGTCCAGTTACGTTCGCAAACAGTTCGTGTTTTCGAGGCCTATTAGGCCCACGTGATTACTTGTCGAAGCGGTTGCAGTGTTTTTCTTCTTTTAGTTTGCTTATCTATCGTTTTCTTTTCGGCTGTTGCTTTCTCACTGCTCTCATTGGCTCCCGCAAGACCCCCCCCCCCCCTCTCCCGCTGTGTCCGGCGTTGTCGTCGGCTTGCCGTGTCCTGCGTTCGGCGTGGGCTACTTAACCTGCGCGGCGTGTGCGAGCTGCTCGGTGGGGGGCTTTCTTTATTATAATAATTTTTTTTGGTCCGCAGGGTCGATTAAAATTGTTACGGGCTAAGGCGACTAGGGAGAGGCACGGAGTACATAGACACTAAAATGGTTCCAGTTTGAATGCTGTGTGTTAGGCGAGACTGTTACCCCCTGTTGGCTGTGAACAGATTAGCTGTTGTCAGGGGCTAGTGGTAGTTGAGTAGGCGGAATGAACTCGATGGCTGAGCGAGATTTTTCGTATGACACTGTCTTCAATCATTCTACTGAGGTTGACAGCCGAGCGAGTTGGTATCAGTTCATACTGGAAAAACAGCGCTGAAGTTAAGGCACGGACCCCAGGAGAGACAAGCGCCGTTAAAGTAGAGCGAAGAACACCGATGAACCGGGCTGAGAGTACTACAGAAAAGTACTAACACGGAAGAAGGCTCTGAGCCCTTTCCGTGTTCCTTGCTTTAGCTTAACAGCACTTGTGTTGTTCAGTTTCTTCCTGTCCCTGCGTCTTAGTTTCTGCGCACTCTTTTCCGCCATGACTTCTTTTTCTGTGGCTCGATGTTTTTGTTTTATTTCTTCAATACTTACACGATTAACGCCTCCTGCGAAAAGTGACAAGATGCGCCTGTTCTGGTTACTACAGTGAAGCTGTTCACCTCTAGCCCCTGTTTGCATCCCCCGCATGCGTTCCCTCGAGGGGCACCCCGGCCAGCTTACGTCCGTATGGGCGACAGGAATGCGTGGGCCGATCCCGGAGATAGTGAAATACCAGGCCGACCAGCGACGAAGGTGAAGCAGGCTTCAAGCACTCTACCAGCTTCCAAAAATAAGTTTAATATCTTGGGTCCAAACAGAACCACATTAAATCCGGGGTTGTAAGAGAAACACTATATATATATATAAATATGCGAATGTTGTGGGATCGTTCCCCGCCTGCGGCATGTTGCTTTTTCATCCACTTTCATTTCCCTCAACTTATAATTTCCTTAATTCAATCAGTAAGTACAAGCGATTTCGCCTGTGTTGATCTTGGTGTCCCTTGGTTGGCAGAATTCTTGGCAGAATTCCTCCTCCTCCTCCTCCTCCACCACCACTTTTCTCCTCTCTTCTGCACCTTCTTTCACTTGGCCAGCGTTCGTGCTCACCGTTGTAACGACACCAGGTGGTTTGCTTTGCAACTAAGCCAGTGATCGTGTCACCCCGTTGCGGCGCGGCCTACGGAGTGCTCCCTCTCCACTTCAGTGACGCCTCTGGCGGTTGCAGAAGCCTGCTGCGCCCGACATTCGCAAAACAAGAGCAATCTGTATGGAGTGAGATCAAGAAGGGGTGGGGGGCTGAGTGGTAGAAGAGACCCCCCCCTCCATTTCTTTCTTTCTCTTTCTCTTTTTTGCCCCCCTGGGTGCAGGAGTTGTAAAAGCTGGCACCGGTACAGCGTTCTCGCGGAAACACGCTGTCGTGCTCTTTCAACTGCCATCTGTGCATCTTGTGCTGATGGTGGAGGGCTTCCGCTTGGTGTTTTCTCTCTTTCTCTCTCTTGTTGCTCGGCGCTTGGCCCACCTCGCATGGTTGAGCGCGTTGGAGAGGACTGATGTGCACTGCTTTCCCCAGGATGGCACGTTCTGAAACGCTTGCTGGTGCACGGTTCTATACCCCTACCTCGTCAGTTGCTCGCAGCGCAGCAAAGGCTACGGGTCGCGTAAGCTAACACGAACACTGCACTTTGTCTCAGTAGTTTCGTATGGCAGGGCCAAAGCCGAGAGTCATTCAAACGCAGATGCTTGCACAGGACGTTAACAACGCGTGGATGGGTACCTTTAGATGTGCTTGCTCGCCTAGTTGTTCTGGGCGCCCGTAGCTTGTACAGTACTGCATAGAACTGCTGAGGCCGAGCATATAGCGCCGGCAGCGTGCCTCGCGGAGGAAAGGACACGCACATTGTGCGTCGCTAATAGCTAATCATTTCGTGGTCCATCCATCCAACGGGTGACGCGCGCGTCGTACGATCAGCAGCAGGCAGTGCGACACAGTTCTCGTTCGTGATTGGCTTACACGACCGGCTGTCGCTGCAGTGCACGGACTTGTTGAGACGAAGTGTAAGTGCAGGCTCTCTGAAAACAGGCTAATGTCCTTTCTGTCGGACATGTGAGTTTACGAGAGCGCGGACATCTTTCTATAGTGCTAGAGCAGTTGTGGTGATCGTAGCTGTCCCCGCCCCCCTCCCCACATCCTCCCTTGTCCCCTTGACATAAAAGAAAAGAAAAATTCGATACCGAAAAGAACTCGTTTTTGTCCAGACATCATGCCTGATTTAATTTCCCGCATGCAAGATGAAGCTAAGTTGCAAAGAAGCTAAGTTCATCACCATCATCATCAGCAGCAGCAGCCTATGTTATGTCCACTGCAGGGCGAAGGCCTCTCCCTGCGATCTCCAATTACCTCCGTCCTGCGCCAGCCTATTCCAACTCGAGTCCGCGAATTTCATAATTTCATCACCCCACTTCGTCTTCTGTCGTCCTCGACTGCGCTTCCCTTCTGTTGGAACTCATTCTGTAACCTTAATGGTCCACCGGTTATCTAACCTGCGCATTACAGGGCCTGCCCAGCTCCATTTCTTTCTCTTTATGTCGGTTAGAATATCGGCTATCCCCGTTTGCTCTCTGATCCACACCGCTCTCTCCCTGTCTCTTAACGTTATGCCTAACATTCTTCGTTCCATCGCTTTTTGTGCGCGCCTTGTTCTTGAGCTTCTTTGTCAACCTCCAAGTTTCTGCTCTATATGCTAGCACTAGTAAGACGCATTTATTGTATAATGTGTTTTCAATGATTGTGGTAAACTTCCAGTCATAATCTGATAATGTCGGCCGTAAGCACTCCAACTTCTTTCACAGCATCGCCGTTTTGTATTATATTGCTCTTTGTGAGCGCGGTATCACAATACGAGGAGTTAGAAATCGGTGGTACGAGCGGGCTTTGGAAGTAGCTTAGTTTTCTGTTTTGCTGCATCATTCTGAGAGACTTGGTGCAAACCTTCCTTCGTGCCGCGCTGGTGAAACACCGGGAAAGCCCAGGAAGCAGCTGGTTTTCTCGTGCTTCCGCCTGTTGTCGCGTACAATTTTTCTCCCGCTTTCGTAATTGCGTTGCGTAAGCGTGAATGAGTCGTTCTTGGTATTCTCGTTCGGTTGCTTTTGCTGCCCTTTGCGTGGATTGCGGTTAAACGTGTTTCTCCCTTCATTCTGTAGCGAGCGCTCTGATTACTTGTGAAGTAGCGGCGCGCTACCCCCCCCCCCCCCCCCCCCCCCGAACCCTAGCGTTCTTGTCAGCGGTGCCTGCTTACGAGCGAACCTTTTTGCTATCGGGGCAACCCGCCACAGGGGGCTTGCTGGTTGTGTAGGATCGAAGCCTGCGACTTTTGCTTAACCGGTTTGGGCCGCAAGTGTCGGTACCTCATGAATTTCATTTCACGATAACGTGGCACCGCATGTTATAAACGCAGCGGCTGGCGTCTGCCAGTCGAGAACGTGATTATGCTAACGAACGTGTGCTTGCACGCGCTAGCACTACATCAGTCTCGAGCGCTAGAGCACGGCTTTTAGCTTCCGCTTGAGTGCAGATTGTTGTGAAACCGAGTATGGATAACTATTAGGCGTGCTCGACGAGTGGGAGGACCACTCGTAAAGGTTGGAAGGCGGTTTCTCGCCTTGAATTCAGGGGCCTTAAACCTTCCTACATGCGACGTCGTCACATGCGAGTCTAAATGTTACTTGAGGTGTTGCGAGTGTACGCGGCTGCTTTGCGGCCCTGCCTGAAGAGTGGTGTGGCTCGCGAGGTTATTTGGAAGGTGCATCTGTGTCAACGTCGCCGTACGAAGTGGTGACTTGCTTTGATCAGTCTTATGCGGCCTCACTGGGTCAAGAAACGCCGCTGAAGTCCCTGTCACTCAAATAAGCAATGCAACAAGCGTTCACGAGCGTCGAAAGTCGGTTAAAAAGAGAAAAGAGAGCGATAAAAAGTAATCTCAATATTTCCCGGCATAAGCAACTGTGATCCGATAAGTCTGACCTACCGCGAGATGGCGATGGTTGTGGCGATTGAACCACCAAATATGGCGGCGTTGTAGGACGTGTCATTTCGAGCAGAGGGGCGCGTGGGTAGAGACAGACGTTACGAGCATGGCCGAGGAGGAAACCGAGGCTGCTACGGGGGAGTCAATCGTCCCAGCGCCAGAACTCCGCGAGTTATTTCTGTCTTCTCCTCCGGCAGGGGCGACCTCGGCAAATCCCGCAAGTGCGCGCGTAATCGCGAAGTTCTCGCTGTTCTCGCCGAGGCGAGCTCGCACCGTGATTCGGCTGTGTTTCTTCTTGTCCATCGCGGAGCTTTGCCAGCGGAAGCCGGCATTTCTACTCTCTGAGGTGCCTTTTTCCTCTTGCGCTTCTTTTTCTTGCTTCCTTCCATTGAGCCCTTCCGTTTCAAACGGACACTGAAAGGTCCGCGGCAAACCGGCGGCACAGTCGTTGCAGTGCTTCCTTTTCGGAAGAGGTTCACGAAATCGCTGGGCTTCCTTGAAAGCTGTGCCCCGGACGAAAAAGAGAGAGCGTGCGCCGAGAGAGAACGAAAATGAACGGATACGCGGGAGAGACAGAGGGAAGCGTTGCTCTCGGAGTCTTACGCAGCGCGGCGCAAACCGTGCGCCGAGCGGTCACCGAGGACGCGCTGAAGACGCTCCTGCCTTGCCTACTCGCCACGCTCGTTCTTGTGTGCGGCGGGCATTTTCTCTCCGCTCTGCTGCCACTGCGAGTTGGGCAACGCGGCGCGCACTGCTGCTCCTCCCCGATTCCAAGGTTACCCCCCCTCCCCCCCTTCTCATAGCCGCCACTTTCAGCGCTGCTGCGGCTTTTCTGCAGCCGGCGCATCCGGTAGCCGGCCCCTAACCAGCGCTGACTTCGCTCTTTGAGCAGCCGGCGCAAGGGCGAGGCTGCGCGCGCGACCTGCACTGCACCAGCCATGGTAACTTCGATGATCGCACGAGTGATGCCTACTGCTTATAGACGCGGAGCTGATGTCGTTAGTACGCTGTCCGTATTAGACACCCTAAATCGCCCGTATTACACCCCCGTATTAGGCACCATAAATATTTTTTGCCCTCTGTGGGCACTGCGCAGGTGTACTCGGCTGCTGCCCCGAAAGATTTCCGAAACAAAACCGTGACCGCGTTTGTGCCTGCCAAGCGTTGGATAAGTCTGCATGCCTTCAACGGGTGCGCGAACTCTGCGAACTCGTCCCTTTCGATCGTAAAAGTTGTTCGCGAGGGGGGTCTTAGCGGCACAGTTTCCACATAGGTACCGCTGAGTTGCAATCGGCGTTGCAGAGGCGTGCACGGTCTTGCAACGGCGTAGACCCGCGGGGCACCGCAAGGTACGACGCAGGAAGTACCTGGCGGTATTTATGCCACGCGCTTCGAGGAGCCACTTTTCCTCATTCGCGTTCTTGTAGGCGCGAGGACAGGTAGTGGGAAAGAGGGCTAAAAAACAAAAACAAAAGAGAGGCGATCGTTCGCCGGGCATTTAAAGAGCTGTATAGGCAAAGGAAGTCTAGCCAATAAACTTGCAGGGTGTGTATAGTGGTGTACGAGGTCCCGTCTTGTCCGGACGTTCGGATGGCGTGTGGTTTCTTCGGTCTATACTTAGCGGTCCGGCAGGGCGGCACGTATGCCAGACTCGCGCTCGAGCGGCGATCGCCTGCGATGTTCGCAGGACGTGCGTGCTCTGTCGTCTCTGAATGCCGTTCGAGGCAGCTGTAGCGCATGGTCACATGCCGTTTTTATGCGTTTTGTTTGCATAGTGTGAGCGCATGTTAGAATGATGACGCAAATTCAGACTACCTGCCTTAGCTCTCTCTATTGGTATGAATGAGGGGGACTAACTCTGTCGCATAATCCAGTCTTTTGGGTTGGACCGTCCTCGGCAGGTACGGTGACACGTCCCTTTACCTCTGAAATCTGACTGTGTTATTGGAAGCTCGCCCTGTACCGTTAATCATTTATCACTCGGCTTAGCTGATCCCTGTGTGAATCGTTCCGCCATCTTGTGGAACCGACCTTAACACTGTTGGAAGCACCAGAGCGGATAAGTTGTTTCATTTGCACGAGGTGGATCATTGCAGTTTCTTTAAGCGTATCAACATTGGGACATACAGTAGAATATATGTACGTGAACAATTTTCACTGTGCTTTCGAATCACTTCTAAAAAGAATGGACTCTTGACGGTTTGGCCCGTGCGTCACGTGGTGCAGGTTTAGGAAAGATGGACTTATATAGGGTGAGAGAGTCGGGACCTTCCAGGGCAGTCATCCTTCTATTCATGCTTGCTTTTATTTCAAGGCGTCCGGCTCTGCTGCCCGCATGCCCGGCCATCGTATCTTCTGACCACGCGCTCTTTCTTTCCTCTCCGTTTTTTTTTTTCCGTTTTTACTTTTGCCCTGCGCCGGTCAGCCTCCCGCGATCAAGGCCAAATCAAATCCCACTGGCGGGGGGAGCGAGCAGCTGCCGTCCACGGATGGTGCGGCGGCGTCGTGATGCCGCGGGAATCGCTTCGTGGAAACGGCGGGGAGTGCTGCTCTTCTAACCGACGCGTTCTCCTCCTGTGCGTCTCTCCTGGAGGTCGGGAAAGGGAAGTGCAAACCAGGCACTGAGGGAGCAAGCGGCGGAAGGGGTAGTTTAGGTGCGCATATATATATATATAGGGGGAAGGGGGGTGATGGCGTGCATTGCGGGCGTTGGGCGCAACCGCTGTGGGTGCCTGGCTCGACTTGGATTCGGCCGCCGCTGCCGCTTTGTGGGACCACATGGCAGTTGAGGCCGCCAGTCCAGAAAGGCGCGCCGGCGGCTTGCTGTGCGCTTGCCGCGTCGGACGTTCGCGGCTTGTCTGCACGTGTGCCCTTGAAAGACTGCTCCTCCGGAAGGGAAGGAAAGAAAATGAAGCGTGTGCGGAGAGAGTCTTAATTCGGGTGTCCTCTTTGTTGCACACTTAATTTCTTAGTAGGCGCATTTGGCTTCCGTCTGCTTGGAGCGCAGCCAAAACGGTGTCAACTTTTCGAGCGTCCTTCTCTAGGGAACAGCAATTTAACCTGTGTCCGTGTGAAATTCGCGAGGCATTTCTCTGGCCTGCAGGAGGCAAACCGTTATTACCGTACTTGGGTTGCGTGACATAGGCAGGCGCAAGCCACGTGTTTCCAGTGCTACCGTACGGCTGATGCGGAGACACGGAAGGTCTTAAACTTTGCGGACTTTCCGAACTGTCCCGCCACAGATTCATTTCAACCTCCTTTCAGACACTTGCATCTTAATGTTAGGTCGGGGCTGCATTCGATCGTGTACCGTATCTTTATGTTGCCTTGATTGCTTCACTTCGGCTCCCAGCCTTTCGGTTCACTGTGGTGCCGGCAAAAAATTCAAAATGATATAATTTGCTCTTCATTATGTCCGCTGATAATAGTCGACCTTTTTTCTACAAACAAATGCAAGTCGAGTCATCAAGAACTACTTAACTAGACTAAATTTAATGTTGCTTGTCTGGTAACCCTTCAACCCCTAGGGCAACGACTCGATTGGAATGACGGACATCCTTTCACTGTGCACGAAAAACTTTGAGGCGACGTGCAAGTGGTGACGATTTCATTCGTAGTCCCACCTCAATTTCGGCTGCCTTCAGGCGATTAGCGCCCTCGAAAGAGTGTTACCTTCAAAAGTGATTGACAGAGAATGCGACTTCTGGTGAACCTAATGTCCCGTTATTGGTTCCGCAATGCAGTCTCAGTCTATAGCGTCCCCCCACCCCCCTTCCCCTCCGTCCGTGGCTAGGCGTAACCTCCGGGATCGGAGGCAACGGGTGAGACAAGTTCACTGTTTTCTACACCGAAAGCGTCGAAGTCGTTGTCGAAAAACGCTCTTAGTGTATTCAGGCACGGAAAGCACACTGTGAGGGTTGAAGGTTCACTTCCTGCTGTTTAATGTTCATTTTCCCTGCTTATAGAGAGCACCCGGCGTTATTCGAACGCATCGGTGTTATTTGTGGGAACCGCGACTTGATCGGTCTGCGTCAGAGTAACATCCGTTCGTTGGCGTTCGCACGGTTCGTTGACGTTACACTTTCGAGTGCTCAAATCAGAGACGCACGCGATGACCGGTCCCGTGGCGCTGACGGGATGTCGTCGATTGCTGAAACCTACCACTTGTGTGTACAGCCCCGCAGTGAATGACACCCCAGCCAGTTGGAAGTCCGCAATTCAGCGCCGTGTTTTACGGCCCGCTTGCGCGGCTCCTTCCGTTCGCATCGACCCCGGTCGAAGCACTATTGGCCGCAGCCGTTGTGAACGCAGGCCGGCTGCGCGCTCGATAGAAAAAAAGAAAGAAAGAAAGAAAAAAAATCATATATGCAATTGCGCATGTGACGTGTACTCTGGCCTGTCTTTTTTCACATGGACGCGACACTGAACCCGGGAGCGGATATAATTTACTGGGAGGCATGTCGCAGCTGGAAAAATAATTGTGGGGAAGGGAAAGGTGAAGGTTTTGTGGAGGCGGGCTGCATGAGGCTCTGGAGACGAGTTGTCAATTGTGGCGTCTTGTTGTGCGTGCCCAAGGGATATGGTTTTCCTGGCGAAGTAGTTTTCCGGTAAAAGCTTGCTGACAAAGGCGCCTGCTTAGCAACCAGTGGTGAGACTTCGCTCGAAATATGTGTCAGTTATGTGTGGTTCCTTCTACGCCGTTTCCAAACGACAAACGGTCGGTTTCATGTCAGGAAAAGCATGCAAAAGGGAAAAATGAGGTGTCAGAAAGATTGGTTTTGACTGAGGCATTCTATTAGTTTATGCGACTTGAAAGTTGGACTGTACGACTACGCTAGACCGCGGCCTCTCAGCGGGAAAAAAACACAATCATGAAATGCATGGAACCATGAGCACGAAACTTCATGGAAGCTTTTGGCATAGGTCCCTGGGTATTCGGCTAATTTAGCTAAATATCACTACAAATTCACGATTTAAAGCGTCAAGCTTGCTATTCTGCTGTTCCGTAAGGTTAATACTTTTTAGAAAGTGTAACCTACTTCATTTGGGCCTCAAATCTGAAAGACGCCGGTATTTTGTGGATGGAAATATTAATAAGCTTACGCATAGCTGTTGCAGTAAATTCAAATAGCCTGATGATTTAACGCGTTTTGCCCGCTTTCAGAACATTCATTTGCGGTTTTCGGAAATAACACTTGGCGTCGTGGCGGAGTACCATGTTTGCTTGATCTTTCCGAGATTTTCGACATTGAACCGTCCAATACTCGATGGCCTAAAATCTGATTTTTCTACCCTCGCTCGTGAGTAGACGGAATATGACATCCTGTACACAACAAATTTCAGCGCATTTAACGCAGATCGTTCCTACTTCAAGTGTGTCACGTGCGACTCTGAATTTGCAAATCGAGTTCGGCGAGAAGCTCTCTACACTGATTATAAAAGAAATGATGAGACAAAGAATGCACCGGTATATAAGACAGAGATCATTTAATAGGCCCTGAGGCGGTTCGATCTGGTCAGCGCTTGTACATCCCCAATGCTTCAGGAGTTGTCGAGCGCCTTGTGGCCAAAGGGCTTTCGAGCTTCTACAGCCTACTGCTGCAGCTGCTGCCTTTTGAGGATCGCCCTTCTTTCTTCGAGTCTCATGCGGCCTTGAAATTGGATCGTATTCCGTTGCATCGAGGCCGTTGTCGAGATACAAAAAGAAATACAACAATCGTCGGAGCATTGAAATATTCGCTGCACCCGTAGCTAGGAATGATGATGTTGAACACAACGATGTACTTCGTCGACGAAGGAATCAACTGTCGTGGGACCAACAGAAAGTGTTGGGGGTGTTGAGCGAGTTAACGCTTCGCAGATCGTGGATGTTTAGCTGCCGTAAGCGCCGCACTGCGTGCTCGGTCTCGCGCGCCGTGTTGAGTCAGCGGCGGACGTGAACGGGGCGCGCCGGTCGGAGCTCTGCGCCGACACGTGCTTGGTTCGTTCGCCGGCGGGCCGGCGCGTTGTTTAGCGCTCCCCCTTCCCCTCCTCGCGAGGCCGCTAACGTCAGCGCTCGGGAAAGGGCACGGCGAGGGAGAGGAGGGCACGATGTGAGTGCTCCCTTTATTGCGCCTTTCACAATCCCAGCTTGCCGCTTGCCTTCTTCCTTTATTTTCTTTTTGTTTGTTTCACGTTTCACCTCTGACGGAACTCGCTCAGCGACAAGTTCACTTTGGCACCGAAGCGGGGACGCGCCGGGGCTGTTCGACGCCACCGCGTGTGTCGCCGGCTTGCTTTGCTAAAGCGTGCGACGCGGTGGCAGCAGTGGGCGCAGTGCAGGCGGCAGCGACGACTCCGTGCGGGGTTTATTGGCATTGTCACGGCGTGTGCTCCGGTGACAATGCGCTCGTGGGATGTGCGAGAAGTGTGACTCGCTTGTCGATACGCCTCTCTATCTCTCTCCGTCTCTCTTTCTTTTTTTGTGTATATTCTGCGACCCCGCGCGGTATCTTTTCCTTTTCTGTCGTTTCTGACAAGGACGCCGGCGATAAGCGACCGTATGGCTTGTAATCGCGGGAACGACAATAAGTAACTGCGTCGTCTGGATCAGCTGCGAAACCCGAGTGTCCTCCGGTGCTGGAGTGCGTTGATGGCATGAATTTGTGTAACTCTTGATTGAGCATTGTTTAGAGCGCTAGTGACTGCACTTGTGACTTACGCCTAAATCGTGACGGAATGGACGCGACTGTTACAGTCCCGAAAGAGGAAACTTATCGC
Organism: Dermacentor variabilis; assembly: GCF_050947875.1. Taxonomy (NCBI): domain Eukaryota; kingdom Metazoa; phylum Arthropoda; class Arachnida; order Ixodida; family Ixodidae; genus Dermacentor; species Dermacentor variabilis. The sequence goes on from NC_134572.1 coordinate 81,412,117, forward strand.
ACGGCGTTCCGTGCGCACAGATTTCAAGGTGGTGTTGCAGAAACGAGCGGGAATAATTAGAATGAGCGCAGTCGATTAGCCGAAGCTGCCACGATTGCTATAGCGAGCAGCAGCCTATAGCACAGGAGCGTATTTGCGATTTCAAAACGATCTCCGCATGCATGAATAAATGTGCTCGGTTGACATTTTCCAGAGATAGCGAGGCGCACTTTGGCGGATGTTGCAGCTACCGCAGCGCTCGGGACATCAGTAGATAACTCAGTGTCTCTATAAGCGACTTCCTCTGGTGTCTTGAAAGAAATTATACTTGGTGTTTTTATGCTTCGAAAATAAATAAACACATAATAATAGAGGCTGGGAGGGTATAGTCAAGGGACTGCATGGATTTGGAAGCATAGAGAAACATCGAGAGATAGCTCACTATTGAAAATTGGAGTGACTAAATCGGCGTACATTAGCCTAAATACTGCTCTGCAGTGCATGGCAGGACACAGAAAAATCATCCTAGGTGGTGGACAGAAGAATAAAAAGTGCAGTTCTAGGGATCTTATCGGCATAATAAATGTTCAAAGTGATAAAAACGAGTGTTTCACAGAACCTTTAGCCTCGACTGGTAACGTAGGAAAAAAAATAAAATAAAAAATATTGCTCTATGTGGAGTAGGGTGAATCGCAGTTCCGGGAGTAAGCGTGTATTAATTACTTTTTGGTGTTTGGATGGGCGAGGCCAGAGACCCGACATCCACTTCAAAGTAAGGGACCTTTGGACGACCTTTTCCATGTTCGTGTGGTAAATCGATTCGCCTTAACCGTTGCCTTTATGGAAGCGCAAATCGTAAGAATATGAAAGTGACATATATATTTGCATGTCAAAAGTTTCAAAGAGAGACCATAATCGTAAAAATGGCATTCCAGAGCGTTAAATCTCGTTAACGCAATTTCTAGACTTGCGAGTGAGACTGGAAGGTTTCTTATGTACAGCGATTCTTTCTCTTAAGCCTGGAAATGTTTTGAGCGGGGGAATAAATGCGTTTTTTTTTTTTATGTGTAAGCTTTAAAAGGTCTAGCAGATTTATCCTATACAACTTAGACGTCTACTTCTTCTTGTGCGACTATAATGTCACGAACGTGGTTGTAGGCAGCAATTTCATGTACGCCATTGGCGGCACTGTGTCTACTCTACATTCATAAGCTAGTATAGGATGTAAGCTCTTGCAAGTGGTGATGCGCATTACCATTGAATGTGCCCGCTAATTCGCGCCCGCAGAATGGACTTATGGGATTTTCGCTTATTTGCAATGTTTGGGCTCAAGTTGCTTTAACTGGTATCAGTGCTATGACAATCTAGTCGTTCATAGATTTCTGGAAATGTTCCGCGATACTAGAAAACCAGTATTGATTTGCCCCCTGACTCCCCCAAGAACATGGGCTTCCATGGGCTTTCTCTCTTTGTCACTATCTTTATGACTCTGATCTAGAGAATGCCATCTGCTGCTCGTCCTCGACCCGCCGCTGTGGACTCATGCGCAACTTGTGATATTCGTGATATTCCTGTTATCTTTGTTTCTTGGCCCTTCGAGTGAATGTCCCGATTAAGGACTACAGGGAAGGCGGATCGCTTGAGTGAGGGCTGGAGCTTTTCCCGGCGAAACGCGGGAGCTTATAGCCTCCGTTCAGTACCCTCGTGTCGTTCCAGGCGGACGGGTTCTTTTCTTCAAGCCGTCTTTTTCCCTGCGCATCTGTGGAAAACTTGGGACAAGTGAGAAGTCCGTTGTTCTGACCGACAGATTCCCTGTCATGGTTGGTAGCTTTCGTTATTTGTTCGTTAAACGTTAATTTCGTTAGCCGTGTTCACTCAAGCTCCGTCCTTCCTGATGGTTTGGCTTCAGTAGACAAACCTGAAACGGGTGATTTTAATAGCTTAAACCTTATCGGCTTCCTTGCTAATTGCGTATCTTTTTTTGTTGTCCTTTTTACCATGGTGTGCATCAACGTCCCCCGTTCTTGCCAGCCAACCGTTGTGCTTAAAATTGGGTCCCTGTCGCGCAAAAGCAACTAGCTTGGTAGAACCTAGGTATAGTAACTCCGGTTCGACGTAGTCAAAGAACCGCATATGGTAAACGAAAGTGCCGGTAGTGGTAGAGCTGTCCATTGTTGCATAGAATTTGTAGGAAAAGGGATGTATGACGCTTGTAACCCTATCTCAGGCCTGATGAGCGCATACATCAACAGCGCCATACAGGATAGCGGAGATCCATCGCGAAGCTTCTCCCGTAGCTCGGCCGCGCCTCGTGCGAATGTCGTACGCTTCGGGTTTTGCACGATGGTCAGGCACGAGGAGATGACAGGTCGGCATCGGAACTGTTGCGAATCCCTCTGCTGGACTTGTCTCTGAACGGTGAGCCGTAGCCTCTCGTAATGTGGCGCCGCCGTAGTCCACAGGCGCGTGTGTTTTTTCTACTAAATTTTCCAATATAGCGCTGCAATCGAGTATTATATACTGGTAGTTGTGCTTGTTTGTTCTTGTGGCTGCATTTGTTAAGTTTTATCTTTCTACATTCCGAAGCGATCGTGTTACTCTATTCTAAGCGCATGAAGGCAATAGGTTCCTCGCACATGTATGCTCTTTGGGTTGCGCTTATATATGTATGTATAACGCAGTATATATGGCGAAGAAAAAGGCCGCGGACTTAGTAAATGCCTCGCGTTTGCATAGACACCTGAGCTGTCCCGCGGCTTTAGAAACGAGCAAGGCCTTTAGCGTTTTGCCCCGCATCGATCTTACGCGCATCGCGCTAGGGCAAGGCCGCTGACTCTGCCTCTGTCTGTCGCCCCTGCCTCGCTCCATCCCCGCCGTTCTCCCTCCTTTGGAAGGCTCTCTCGCTGGCCTTCGTAAAGAGTGCGAAGCTTTCACTTTTCCCCCCCTCCCTGTCTCATTTTTCTTTTTCTCCTCTGCGTCCTTGGGGACACGCCTACCGTCCGCCGATCCCTTCTTCTTCCGTTCTTTGTGCTTTTTGTTTCTCCCCGTTGCTTGCGCAAGCGCCCCTGCCGGCGCCGTCCTCGTCGCTCCGCGTTATCTAACCTTTCGGCTGTGATGTAACAGGCGGAGAAGAAAACCGATTCGCACCTAAGGCGGCGGCCCTGAGGAGAAAGAAAAAAAAAGAAAAGACGACAGAGAGGCCCGACCTCCTGCTGCTTGGAGAGCGCCGGTTGAATGGAAGGGTTGTGTGTGAGCCGAGCCCCGTGCTCGACTGACCGTCCGGTGCGCGGGCAACGATGACTCGGCGTGGGCGGGGCCGCGCCGTGGTTCACCCGATATGTGGAACACGTGGCGGGCATTTGCGGCCGCCGCCGGCTCCGGTCTCTCCCTCCTCGGCGCACGTGGTTCGTTGTACGGGTTGGTGTGGCGTTACGGCTCACCACAAAGGCGCGGCGGAGGGAACACATGTAGTGGACCACTTGGGCGAGTTGTTTCATCTTGAAGGCGCGTCGAAGCAGCGGGATGGCCCGACGACGAATAGCGCCCACAACAGACTGACGGCCATCTGGAAAGAGCACCAGCAATTTATAGTCTGCTAATGGCTGCTGCTTGTTCCAATGAAATTTGGTTTATAGACAGCGCTAGTCCGGTTGTGCATATTTTTTTTTACCTCCTACCTTCGCGTTGCTTTAATAGACATTGTAGGGAGCATTCCTTGGAGGGCGTGGTGCGCGGCACTCGACGAAACTTGGATTACGTACGACACGGCGGCTGAGTCCCTCCGCTGATCCGTTATGTGCCGCCGAGTTGTATCGTGCGCGAGCACTTGTGGGCCATAGAGTTTCATACAATAATTAATTATTGTACGAAACTCTGGCCGGTATTTTGTAGCGATGCCTTTTCCGATCCTATGCTTCTCCAGGCTTTTCGCGCTTGGCCAGTGGTCAGAGCGACGGTCTGCCCACCTTATCAACGGGATCAGGCAGCCGTGCGTTGTGGATGATAAGAATAGCATAGAATAAGGCATAAGGCATCGCTGAAGAATAGCGGCCTCTATGTAGTGGTCGACTTGCCACCATTTTTGCGTCCTCCTGTGTGCGGCCTGCTGCCCGAGAAACGGTACGCGAAATTCTGCAAGTGCGCTTCGCCACGCATCTCGTTTCACCTACACATGATGGCGGACGTTTCCCCAGAAGCGCAAATGAAGCAGGAGCGCTAGGGCTGTTGCCGGTATCTCCCAGCCACCATCTCTTCCTCACTAAATGCTCGCTGTTTGCGAGCCTATCCTCAGCTCAGTCGTGCCGTTGGCGGTAAGGGCGATCATTTTGTGTGGGACAACCTAATAGCGTGAAAAAGCCTACTTTCGCCGTTCCGCGCGTCACGGCATTCTCGCCTGTGGGGCACTGCAAGCTCTGGCGCGTCCGAACAGGCAATCGAGTCGCCGGTTTGTCTGCGGGAGAGAGACGCTCGTTGCGTCACTTTCCGCTAGCCCACATCGTCGTCGGTAGGCAGAGCACGAGAACAAAACGAAATCCCACGGCTGGTATCCTCCTCTGCGTGGGCGAACAAATCTCGCGGCGCGCGCGGCTGGCCCGTGCGCGTCGTGGCGGCGGCGGCTTCTAGGCCGCGCCACTGGCGTCGAGCGCGGTTCATGCTTTTCCAGCGCCCATGGGCGTCATTCTGGCGTCGTCGTCGCCGCCGCTGGGCGGTGGTTTACGGTCTGTCCCACCCCGCCGTGTGGGCGTCGCCTGCTCGTAAATTTGTGCCGCCGCCGATTCTCGTTTGCAGTGCGCGCGCGACGGCGGCGGCATGTCGGTCCTTCGAAGCTGCGGTGGGAAGTCTCGTATTTTCATTACGTAGCGCTCGCTTCTTTTGCCGAACTCGCTCCAGCGCTTTTTTTTTTCTTTCTTTTGTTCGCATTCCCCTTTTTTTCTCAACGCAAGAGCAGCGCCGGCCGAGAGAGACGGGTTAGACGGGTGTATGTGTTGATGACTTCTTCGTTTATCAACTGTCGCGCTAAATCTTCGGTCGCGCCTGACGACGCCCTGTCAAATGCCGTGCGTCACGGCGGGAATGGTGGCCTCCACGTGATTGCGGCGGTGCCCCGTCTTCCCACTTGGCTTTCATTGGATCGCGGTGGCAGCGCCGCTCGCGCTTCTTTGCGTTACGTTTCGCGATATCGCGCGGCGTCGCCCTTTCCCACTTTTTTTTTTTCAAAGCAAGCTCGTTCTCTTTTTTTTTGTTTGTTTTTGCGGTGCCCTGTTCGTGCCCTCAGAAACACGCGTGACCGTCGCGCTAGTTCACCAGCAGCGCGAGATTCGAATGATAATGAGCGCGCGTTAGTCACACGCCACCCAGCGCCAGAGTGCGTCAGAACGATTCACTCTTTTCTGCTTCTTCGTCCCGCCGGTTTTCGTTTACGAAACTTTCTTTTTGCGAGCGCTTTACGGCTTCATCTCTTTCGTAATGTCCTCGCCTGATTAGACTTGTGCGTGCGATTCCATGCGCAATCACTGCTCATTGCAGGTAGCGGGTACATTTTGTTCAACTGTATTCTCATCTGAGCTCACGTGTAGCGAGACCAACATGAACAGTCACACGTGCCTGCACTACGAACACCTGAGGAATACCTTCCCTGAGGAAGCCAGAGTGAGGTTGGGGCGTCCAGAACATCATAATACTTACGAGAGAGCAGCCTCACCTTTTTATGTTTATTTGCGTTTGTGGCGCTGGAAGAAAAGGGTCGTTGAGCTTTATTCAGATTAACTTCGCGCAGCTCGTTATTTGGGGCGTAGAAGCAGCGCTGCACCCTGCGTCTCCTTAACCTGTTATTCCGTTTTCGCAGGGCTCTTTAGCCACGAGAAACGGTTACTTGTTTCACGTTTCAACTGAAGCCATAGATTCATCAGCATCATCATCATCATTTAAATGTCCGCTGCAGGACGAATGTCTCGCACAGCGATCTCAAACTACCCCTGTCTTGCGCTGGTTGATTACAACTTGCCCCTGCAAATTTCCAAATTTCATCACCCGCCTAATTTTCAGCCGTCTTTTCTTCGCTTCCCTTGGCGCAACCGGTTATATACCACACGCATTACGTGGCCTGCCCAGCTCCTTTTTTTTCTCTCTCTCTCTCTTAACGTCGATTAGAATATCGGCTATCCCCGTTTGCTCTGATCCACACCGCTCTCTTCCTGTCTCTTAACCTTACGCTTAACATTTTTTGTTCCGTCGCTTTTTACGTAGTCGTTAATTTGTTCTCGAGCTTCTTTGCTGACCTCCAAGTTTCTGCCTCACATGTTAGTGACGGCAAATTTCACTTATTCAAATTGCGCGATCTCTATCTTGTGTGTTTGAAGCGTGGGGCAGCCGCAAGCATGCAGATAAAAATAAATGAAGTAAGCGCAGTGGTGGGTAAAAATAAAAAGCCGAGTTCTTCGTCGCTCTGTTACTGAGTGGCATTTTCTTGCGCGTTTGCGCGACTCGCAATGTGAACTGCTTGCACGCTTGCAGCACCCCCGCGCGCATGTTGTCCGACGGCTGACGTGGCCTCCGAGATTGGTGGTGCTCTATTGGAGGCTATGTTGCGTCATTGTGGTGCACGCTTTCCACCCGCGGACGCCGCCGGTGGCACTGCGTCGCGTGTCCTCCAACGTGCTCTCTGCGCCTCCGTTCTCATTACGGTTGTGAACCGCGTCTACCTTCTCTGCGTGCGCCCCGCTGCAAAACTCATTTCCTCCCACTGCATTACCTCGGCGTCATCAGGACACACACACACACACACACAGAAGCGCTTTGAGTCGTAACCGGGGGTATTGTGAGGGGGCACAGAACAGAGGAAGCGAAAGTGAAGAAAGAGGCAAGAGTTGTAATTGCGTAATTGCCGTGGCTGTATGCAAGGCTGGTTTTCCAGCGAAGTCGTCATCTCCAGCCGGCAGCAGCCCGGTGGGTTAGGCGCTGTGCCCGCACCGGCACCGTCGCCTCCTCCGCTCGGCGCTTCCACCTGGCCCTCGTTGCGAGCGCGCCCCGTGCCATGCTTTGCGGCGCGTGGTGCGCGCATGTGTATCTGTCGGGCCAGCTGCCTGCTTGCTTGCTGCTGCCTCCGGTGCCAGGTAGCTGCGCGGTTGGTCGCGGGCGCACTGAGCCGTGCAAAACCGCGCCGCCACGCTCGCAGGCGGTGGTGTCGTTGCGTTGCGTTTCTTTCTTTCTTTCTTTCTTTCTTTCTTTCTTTCTTTCTTTTTCGCGGGAGACCTTCAACTTGGCGGTCCTCAGAGCTTCGATAAGAAGAGAGAAGCAGAGCTTCTCACCGGCACGAGATATGGGGGGAGGGTAGGCAGGGAAGGGACAGGTTGTCGAGGCTATGCACTGCGATCTCCCGGGAAAGCAAGACCGGGTGGGAGGAGGGAAGGGTGCGGCGGAGGGCGGCTCCCGTGCATGAAAAAGCACGGGACCCTCGGGTGATACTGGGGGCCGGACGGGCGCGGGCCCCGTGAGCTTCGTCTGGCGGCGGTGGCAGCGTGTGTCTCGGAAGAGCTGCTGGTTCGGTATTCCACCCCAAAGCCAGCTGCCCGACACCGAGCGTCGTACGCTGAACGTGTTCCAACGCGTGATTCATTTAATTATTCGCTTTTGCTGGCCGGGTATTTGACTCGCAGCATCCCTCCCGCCTCAAGCCTTCTGCGTTTGATGCTGGCCTTGAGGCGCGTAGCCGCAGTATGCAGTGGCTGTGACGGAGTGGCAGCGGTTAAGTGGCTCGATCGAATGTCGAATTAGATGAAGGGTCCTTCTTTCTTTCTTTCTTGTTGACTGTGAATTTCAAGGCTGCCGTAGAGTCCCGGCTGCTGCGGGCACGTTCCTGTGGTGGCGGAATACGAAAACGCTCGTTTACCGTGCTTGAGGTGTGCTTTAAGCGACTCCGGTGGGCAGAAGTTAATCCTGAGCCACGTAGCTCGCGTAACGTGCAATGCAGTCGGACTTCTGCTTATTATAGCCGCGGGCAAACAGCTGAGGCCATCGTCCGGCGTGCGCTGTCTGGGCCGCAGAAGAAACAATGATTGGGCGCCCAAGGGGATGTCGCGCAGCGTGCAGCGGCGGTCGTCTTGCGGCACTTCCTGGTGCCTGGCCCCCCCGCCCGCGTGCACGCCTGCTGTGTCGCGCCCCCATCGCGTTCTACACCGGCGGCCACCCGCTGTGCAGGAGCTTCGCCGGCAGTCGTGCCCGACGAGGACCCGCGCGCGCCCTCTGGCCGCAGGTTCCCGACCGTTCGGCGTGGACCAGACTAGCGTGCGAGGCCCGGTGGGCCGCCGCTTAGGCCGTAAAGTCCCTGGATGTTCTTGATTTTCAGCGTATCGATGAGCTTCGTTATATATTCACCGCTTTGAAGACTGCGTAGGCCAAAGGTTGCGACTCTCCAGCTGGTATACATACGGCCTCGGTTTCTCCGTTCAGCTTTAACCCGCACCTTACGGGCCCTGTAATGCCTCGAGCTTATTGCCTGGATCTTACCTCGTTGTCCCGTTCTCTGAACTCGCCGCAGTGCGCTCCGCCTGAGGTTGTATATCCTGTGATGGCGGCTCCGTTCTTAAAGAAGTTAGTCTTCTGTAGACGCTATGTTCCTGGTACGAGCGGGGCGCCATGCTCATGTGCGGAAGTGTTGGAAACAGCTTTTCCTGAGGTCGCACGCACCGTCTTCTAGCTCGTACCAGCATTTATGTCCGCAGGGTTCAGTTTGCTGCAGCAGTGCCTTTGTGGTATCCAGGTGAGCTAGTTTGGTTCATAGCTAAAGCCAGCTGAACAGCAGACAAATTGCTGCTGAGGAATGATAATGACATGGCTAAATTTATTACAGCAACGACTTTTCTTTATTGATATTTTTTATTGTGATAGATAGCACTTCGTCACCTTCATAGATCGGGAGAATGAGCGGTTACTCCTGCACACTCGCAAATATTTTTGCAGTCAACGTATGTGCTCACTTACACTCATGTGAAGTCTCTCACTGACTCGCCGACAGTCACTCACGTTGATACTCACTGTAGCCGGCGATCACTCGTTCATACTCACGTCCACTCAAGCCCTTCGTCACTCACTAACGCCTGTGCAGCGAATGTGGAGCGACTCGGCGTACTCGTGAGTGAGTAGGCTGACCTATGGGACTCGCCTTGCTGCACCTGCTGCCGGTGTCGGGTGCTGCCCTGGCACCCTTTGTGCGAGGCGGTAGTGAAAGAAACGCCTGCGGAACATCCTGCGTGTGGGGAAACGGCGTACGCAAAGAATCGTGCGATTACGAACTTGACGCTGCTGCTTCTAAAGTGGTCTCTCGTTGATTGTTTGATACCCGCTGTTTATTGGTATAACGTCAAGTCGTCGATGTCGGAGGTAACCTAGCTTATGGGGAACGCTTGGTCGAATCGTGAATGAGAGAGAGATACTTGAGCAATTCTGCCGGCTTGGAACTCATATACTGCAAGAGCTGTAGATCAGGAATGCCGGCACGACGTCAGCGGCGTTGTCGAACGTGAGGCGTCACTGATCATTCACATATTGATAGTGTACCCTCTGTAGGCGGCGGCATGACGCTGGGACTTAGTGACTACTACCACTACTACCACTATTACTAAAGGAGGGAGGGCGGGGTGAATCTCGCCATCAACATTGCTGTGCAAACGTATTGCATACTGTTACCTCCGAGATGCATGCACAGATGTCACGATTCTCCAAGTCTGCGTCGCACGAGACGACGCCATGCTGCGGCATAACGACTACGTGACGGAAAGGACGGACGTGCCGGCGCACACAACCAATTAAGCATCGATCTCCTCCTAACTCCTCATCGCAATAAAATGAAACTGGCATAACTATTATTGACTACTGCGATTCAGGGTGTTGTTAGTACTGGTTCTCGTATTCGTTTAGCGTATTCATTCGACACTGTAAAAAAAAAAAAAAAAAAAGGCGTGTCCATAAACTTAAACCCGCTTCGTTTCGCGCTCTTTCGTGCTGCTTCTCTTTATGACACGCTGACGAGGCGAGCCTAATTTATGCTAGCCGGAAAACGATGAGGGTGACGTTGCTCTTTTTTTTTTGTGTGTGTGTGCCGCTCTTCGAGCCCTGAAGCGGCTTCCGCCGCATGCCCGCGGTTTCGCATGCAGACCCTGAACCCGCCAACGTGCGCGCACGGCCCGCGAACGCGCCAGGGTTCATCGAACCGCCTCGCTGGGCCGGAGATCGCTCGGCGGCGCGTTCGCCGAAATCTCTTGGCAGCGAGCCACGCGCCGGCGCCTCCGGCAGACTGCCGGGCGGCCTCCTCGCACATGGAGGAGGCCTCCATGTGCTCCGCGCCGCTTAGCAGCCGTCGCTTAAAGGGACACCAAACCACCTTAAAACTGATAGGGGTACTCTTAAAATACCCGGCTTTTCGTTAATTTCACCGTGAGACGGTCACTTACTGAGATATTAAGCGGAAGTCGGAAGTTTCCGTTTCTAAATTTGGCGCCGTACCCCTAGCGTCGGTACGTAAGTGTGACGTCACGGATTTCAAAGTGTGTCTTCGTATTTGGGTCGTTCTGGCTCATTAACTTTCTTTTGTGAAACTTCCGAACTGCTGTCTTTGGCGCCTTTAGAATCAATAGGCGCTGGGTTGGCTAAGTCTGCGGACGTTGATGGGACGAAGCGAGTGGGGCATATCTCGGGCGTTAGCGCCGTTTCCACGCCGCATGTAGTCCTCGCGTGTGTCGACAGGAAGGCCGTCGCTCCAGTGATGCGTGACGCTGGTTCTTATGCGACGCAAAAAAAAAAAAAAAACATTGAAAACAGCCCTATGAGTAATCAATTAACGGAGTCCTAGGCTGACGCCCCTTGGGACATAATTCGCGCACGAATTAATCCAGCTCAAGCTGAAATGTATTACTCGACGCGGTGGTACTGTGGATTGTGTTCCACTGCTCAGTATGAGGTCGCAAGTTCGATTCCTGACCACGGCAGTCGAAATAACGGTCACGCACCTGATTCAGCAGCCAACCCTGTCGGCATCCTTCGTAGCCAACCGAACAGCTTTGGGACATAAAGTCACATCAGTTAATGATTAACACGATTCACTCACAAATATTGTACTGGGAATTGAGCAAGAGAGCCACGTATCATTTTGCTGTATGTTAACGATTTGTTTGGCTCTTTTTGCGTTATACTCGGTGGTACAAGCTATGTTGCTGTGCACTTCGCGAAGTGTCGACCATGTGTTTTTTTGGGTGAGATAAACCCGCTGTGTTCCGCACTGATTGGTTTAGTTAACGCAGTATACGGCTCGCACACGGAGGTAGCCTCATATTAATAATCTATAGCATTGCTTGCTGCTCGGGTTAGGCTTGGAGGCAGGTGTAAGGTGACGTGTTTCTTTAAGATTGTCGAACCTGGTGTCTCATACAGGTCACTTTTCTCCGGGAAACCAGCTGAGGAAGGTATGTCCTCATTTTTTCGAATTCCATTTCGGCGACATCTGTCAGTCCGCGCGAATAACTTGTACTTATTGTTTTGGAGAAATACATTGATTGAATTGACTGAAACACGCTTCAGAAAACGTTGCGCCTGTGAAGCACCGACCGGCCTGCTGCGCGCAACACTGTCAACTTATTTTTTTTTTTTTTTTGTGGTGGGGGGGGGGGGTAGGTGGGGGGTGTTCGCCTCATCTTCCGTATATTTCAAGACTAATTCGATAAGAAACTGCGGAGCGGGTAGATGGGAGGATCCCGCAAACTTCGACCGTATGCATTACGTTTAATACTGCTCTGGGTAGTTCAGTTACCATCTGAACAGACAAAACGCCCGCCTCGTGGGTTGGAGGCGCACGGCCGACGATTCCACGAAGGCGCACTTCACGAAAGGCGCCTTTGTCGCTTCGTCGTTTTAAAGCTCTGCCCCATCTCTGTGAAGAGCTCTTTCTTTTTCTTTCTTCTTTTTTTCGCTCTCGTTCGCGCGCCGTGAGCAGTCTGGTTGCGAGCGCTTCCTGCTTTCGGGAAGAAGAAAGGGGTCATTGCCCTGCGCGCCGCCCCGGTTCTCGGGAGGGCGCGTGCGCCGCTCGAGGACGGCGGCGCGGTTCGTCGCTCGCCGCGCCGCCGATATTTCGTTGTCTCACAAATGAATCGAGCGTTGCCTGGGTCGTACTTTATCCGCGTGTCCGCCTCGCGCTTAACCCCTTCCCTGCACGCAACGAGCACGGGCCATTATGGCCGCCCGAACAGTATGCATGCAAATGAGCTTCGATCGGTGCACTTTCGTTTTTTTTTTTTCTCTTCTTCTTGGCGGCCTGGCGCCGCCGCGCTAAGCGTGCGGTGGTCGGCGGCGTCGATTAGTTATTGGTGTTCGATTAGCTTTTACTCCGTCCTGCCCTGCAACAAGGCGTGCGTGTAATGCGCCTCGTTAATTTTGCGCAGCGCTCTTTTGCGGCGGTGCCACGTCGTTTGTTTTGCGAGGCGGAGCGCAGCAGTCCAGAATTAGCCACGGCGTTATATGTTACTCGGGTGCCTTGCTCATTCTTTTTTTTTGTTGTTGAACGCTGAGCACGATTCTTTAGGCGGCTGTGTAGTTTGGGCTGCCTTTACTTTGCACGCCGCATTGTGCTTCACTTTGCATTATATCGGGTACATATGTCGATGACAGTTACGTCGTGGCGCTAAGTCGAGGTGCTATTTGGTGCATTCAGGGTTCTATGACGTAGCAGACGAACGTTCGGTCGTCTGCGTAGCTGTCACCCGAGCCCGTTGTGCAAAGTGCTGCAGTGGCTGTGCGTGCTGCACGGGCGGCATATCTGACTGTAAAATTGTTGCGAAGTTCTGACTCTAGGCTTTAGTAATGCCGTCGTCGTCGTGGTCTAAGTTACTCAAGTTTTTTTTTTTTATATTTGAGGTTTTACGTGCCAAAACCACTTTCTGATTATGAGGCACGCCGTAGTGGAGGACTCCGGAAATTTTGACCACCTGGGGTTCTTTAACGTGCACGTAAATCTAAGCACACGGGTGTTTTCGCATTTCGCCCCCATCGAAATGCGGCCGCCGTGGCCGGGATTCGATCCCGCGACCTCGTGCTCAGCAGCCCAACACCATAGCCACTGAGCAACCACGGTGGGTGCTAAGTTACTGAAGTTACAGCTACCTTGCAGGAACTATCTGCAGTGTGACCCCTGTGACGGCACGGAAATACAGTGTATCTTAGTAGCCTCTATGTCGATCTTACATATATGTTACGTCTGTCTATACATCTAAATCCTAGTAGCAAAGAGCCTCCAGGATTTCTCATTTCTGAAGCTGCAGTCTTTCATTACCTATTTTTATCATTTGGCTATGAAGTATATTTGTTTCTGTCGTGTTCCTCTGGATAGCCTACAGTGTTTTCCGCTTCCAGTATTTTTGTTGGTCAAATTATGATGTACGTGGTTCTCCTGCCACGTTTCTAATGTTTTCGAACTGTCAGAGTGTAATAAAAATATAGGACAATTCAATGGCGGCGCGACAGGGCCCGAATAGGCAGAAATTTGATTGAGGCACAAACGTGGCCTCATTCGCTCACGCCCCGCTCTTGGTTTAGCTTTGTCGGTCTCTCAACGCACGACCACAATGACGTCACAGCTGTCGTCGATATTTGAATCACAAGTTTTGAGAACGTTTGGTTGCTTGGTCTCGAGACTTAGACAAGTTGGCAGACTCGACTGCGCCGCCATAATGACAGTTTAGGAAACGATTGCTGGGCTTGCGTCAAAACGAGCAAGAATAAAGGGGTGAAGTTGAGTCAAAATTGGCGTCGACTATTTTTCACCATGGTCGACATTCCAACATTTCCCGTGTTTTTCATCTTGGGTGCCATTGTTCGTAACGCGCCTCCTTACAAAGCGTCCAAGGTAAACACCTACGCAATTGTCTCGTTTCGCCGCTTTCACTTGAAATATCGAAAATCAGGGCGATTTTGTGCGCGTCCATTTCGGAAACGGCGCGAAAGAAAGCGTGGACCGTGCACCTGCGAGAAAGGTGCGAACGCCTTCTTCACGACTCGCGTTCAAGCGACTCCCGCAGGTTGGCAGTCTGCGACTCCATGGACTGCAGCACCACGTCTGAAATACCCTTCAGCTCAATCGTTTCTCCTCCCATCGCACTGAATGCGGTCGATACGGTTTTTGTTGCCGTAATCGTTGTAAGTTAGCGCGGCGGCGAGTCCGTGGGTGGTGGCCGTCTTCGGCACAACGTACGGTCCTTTTGGTGGAGCGTGACGCAAATCGATACGCCAGCACGGCCACGCCTTCGACGGGTCCAAACGGATTGCGGCTGAGTAGAGGCGGTTGTTGCCGTCGACGACCAGCGGGCGCCGTGCCGCGTTCCGCTAATGAAAATTGGCAACGGCCGCGCCCGGCTGACTAGCTACCAGACTTGCGCGAGCCGCAAGCCACTTGGCCGCGCTGTAATCGCACGGATCTCCTCATCTTCGCTGTTCAACCTGACAGCGGCCGATCCGCCCCGCTCTGTTATCAGCGACCGAGCGTTGACGTGTGCGGTGGAATTATGTTGGCCTCCTCCTCACCCGATTCTCTGGGGAGCGCCTTGTTGCTCCGGCGCCGAGCAGGGTCTCCCGAGCGGCGTTGCTTTGCTGTGTCTGAACAAACGGATTGCGTGCGCTTCTACACCCGTAAACGAAGCTCTCATCGTCGCCCTCGATTGGGAGTACCCGCCCAGTCATGTGGCACATTCGACTGGCCGTTCCCAGAGTGTTCCGATAACGAAAAAAAAAAAAAAATCATGTTTGCGACTAAGGTTTACTTTGTGCGTGATCTAATGGTGATAATGAAGCCGTAGTACCCCTAGACCTTCTTACTCTCGTAATAAGGATTTAAAGTTGTCTTACACGACTTTCTTAGCATCGTCAGAGTACCCTTGAATAAATAACAGAATGTGTATATAAGAAATGAAATTGCTCGATACTGTGTGCCTTGCTGCACGAGGAGTGTTGCTTTTGTTGTCCAAATATGCGGGAAAGTCCCCGCAGCGGTAAAAAAATGTAATTTCTTCATCCAATTCGTCGGCAAGATTCGTGGTTAAGGGCAAGCGTCCATGAGATGCGAGGGAGTCGAGACGATGCAATGGAAGCCCGGTGCACACTTATCTGTCGACGCGCGTGCTCTCCGTGGTTCGATCTACAGCGTTTTACCGTGGTTGATTTTGTCGACTGCACTTTCGTGTGCTAGCGGAGGCTGGTGGCATTTAGAATCTATTGAAGTAGTTAGCCCGTTAGCGACGACATCAACACCGCTCGTACTACTACTGTTACTAGTAACTATGCAAAAAAAAAAAAAAAAACCCGAGCCATTACACTCTGTGAAGGTGGTTGACCAGAAGCTCTTTAGCACACGACACGGAGGTGGCACATAATTTTGAACAAAGGTACGAACATAATTTATTGTCTTGATGGGTGGGCATCGTGACGAAAATGTACGCACACTCATTTATTGTCTTCATCTGTGGTCATTATTTCACTCGCAACTGTAATCACATTCTTTGGTTATGTCAAATCGATGCACGCACGCCGCTGTTTGGTCGGTTGGGCCAGATCGGTGTGGCATCGCAAGGCATCGCATCGCTAGGCATCGCATATATATGCCTGCGACACGGAACGCGTAAACCGCTCCTTTTTCGGTACCGACACATCCACATTGAAATCACCGACAACGACAACAGGGGTAATGTCTTCGCAGCTAATTCACGCAAAGTGAGTAGCCACGAACCTTACGGGACTATGAGTTATTGCATTTATCGCTTGTTTACGGGTGTATGAAACGTTGATGATGATAGTATTTGTTTCCGGAGAACAATATGCACGGAACCCTAGCCATATACAGGTTCGCTGTAGAAAGAAAGAAAATCGTGTTGTTGGACATATCATTAGCGAATGTGCCGGCCCTTAGCAAGCAGCGCTCACGAAAGCCTTCGTAAATTCGGCCCCATTTTCGCACGTGTCCGGCGCACCTTTTCATGAAGCTGCCCGCTGAACCGAACCAGCGCACGCAAGGTTTGATCGCTATGCATGTCGTATCAAAAATCGAAGCGAACGACGGACATCTGTAGACTACAACTCGGCGGTGGAGATGTTCCGCTCGGGCAAGTGGACCCATTCACATCGGAAACGAGCGTGGGCGCCACTGGGGATCCGATTGCACGCGACGGGGGCTGCGCGCTGTGGGAGCGCGCGCGCCCGTCGCTTTTCCTATCGTGACGGCGTCGTCGTCGTTCAGCGCGCTGTGTCGCAACGGGAGCGCGCCAGTGTGCGCCGCTCGTGTAGGGGTAGTGCGTCGAACCCAGCGTCGTCCTCGTGGAGGGACGCAAAGCGGCGAGGCTGTGGGGGATAGCTTTGTAGCCGCGGAGAAAAGGTCGGCAGAGCCATTTCTCGGTCAAGGCCGGCGTATCGATCTGCCTTGGTCGACTCGCCCCGGAGGATCGGGACGGCAGAGTTGGGCGCGCGCCGACACCACCACCTCGCGTGCCGCCGACACTGCTGCAGAGCACTGGGCGGGGAGAGAGAGAGCTGGGAGGGACAACACTCGCTCGGAGCTGCGTCAGCGCGGGCGTGGAGGGCGAGGTCGCGCTGCAAGAAAAGGTCTCCCTCGCGCGGCGAGTGCGCGCGATAGTCGAGGAAGGGGGGGGGGGGGGGGAGCTGCCCCGCGTTATAAAGAGATCTGCGAGCGGATCAGTTACGTCATCGATTACGAGGCGCCCAATCGATTTGAACCAAGGACATAGTTCTAAGTTATTCTTTCTTGCGTGCTTATGTGGTCGTTTGGATTTCTCGAGGCGGTGGCTCCATCTGTTGTAGTATCCTGTCGTGGGTTTCCAATGTGGTATATCTTATAGTACACATGTAGGCTTTGGGGCGTCAGCCAATCGTCGCAACGCTACTGGGAGCTGCGTTTTGTAACTATATTGTTTTGTAACTGGCATCGTTGACTCGCGCGAATCCGTGCCTTCGTTATTGGAGGAACGGAATTCTTAAGAAAGGGCCGGCCCCCTGGAGTCGGGTTATGATGGCCGGACCCATGACAGTGCTTTCTTCATTTTTACAGGCAAGGACAATATTTTTGCGGGATCTGCGAACCGCGTGCCCTCTGATGAAGTAAGCGCTGGCTTTGCCAGTTCGCCGGCACACGAGCACGAAAGAACGCGCATCCCCTGCCGCATGTCTCGACTTCAGGCTCCCGCTTCGTCAGAGGGCGCAAGAATGCACTTAGACACGCGCTCGCCGAACCCGTAAAATATTGTCCCCGCCTGTAAGTGTGGCGTATTGCGTATATATCGACGTACCTGAGTAGGCTGAGTAGGCTCTTCGACGGCAACTGCTCTCGCATTCGCCGTTCCGCCCCGGATGGTATATATAAGCGACGAGCTAACTACATTGAGACAACGGACTACATGACATGCGTGGCACAGCGCGGGACAAAACGTTCCATGTGGTTGACGCCTGCAGTGACGATCGGCGGCCGTAGGAAGGACGTTTTTGATGCAGGCGGCTATCGGCGGTCGCGCAACCAGTGTTTGAGCGCGAAACGAGCGCTGTCGGGACTTCATTACTCTGAAAAATTTTTCTACGTGTCTCCTTTCTCTATCAGTTGCGGCGTCGCGTGTTCTGCGCCGAGCGTCGATCGTTCATTTAATGCGCTGTACAGTAGCACGGCTATGTATTTTCGGATTAGCGTGGTCTTAATTTGGATGGTGCTTGTTTTGAACTTGAGCGCGAGTCGAGCACGTGCCGCAGCATGCACTTAGCCTCAATGTAACTATATTTGATCCCGCGATGTTGGATATTGCAATTTCTTGAGAATTGTCCATTATCTCTGCCTGTTACCTATAGTTTTCACTTACCACGCGCTTCACGAGTTTGTGAGGCGTCGAGTGCCTCAAAATTTGTGGCGTAGCTTCAGTGTTTCCTGTAAAAGTGAATTAGCGCCTTCGTGTCTGGCGTGTGATTGATACCTCAACGCGCGCACACAGATATTGATCGGAATGGAAAGCCAGGTGCAGTCACCATTCGAGTGAGCCGCCTCTCGTTCTTTTTTCTCGTGCAGTGCGGTTTTGGCGACCGCGGCTGACCATTGATTTCACGCCGGGGGCCTCGTCTGACTCATACGGTAACGGCGCATACGGCCTGTGCGCGTATTTCGTACTGGATCGGCTCAGGAGCGCGCGTGTGTACGTGCGTGTGTGATGCAAGGTGGAAAAGTTTGCGATTTCGGATATATCGCGCGGCAGAAAAGGGGGCCTTTGTCACCGTCGCCTTGGAAACGACTTGGGGAAAAAGAAAGGGAGATCAACGCCGCAGAAGTTGCGCGTGTGCTTTTGCTCCCTCTCCCAGCCCTCTGCGCTAGGCGACTCCTCGTGGGAATAAATAAAAAAACAACAACTAATGACAGGGAATAGATCGGAAATGGGGAGGAGGAGGGGGACTAGATAGAGGCGTCGCGCATTTCTCGCGAGCGGGTTTCGACGCCGAGGCCAGCGAACTCGCATCGCTGAGCCCCTTCCCGCGGGGGAAATACCGGGTGACCCTCGCCTGTCCGGCTCGGCTCGGCCCGGTCCGTCCTCCTCGCCGAAAAGAGCTCGGCGAAAAAAAATCGATGGGCACCCTCTGGTCGTTCTGCCGGACAGCAGCCCGTTCCCGAAGACCAGTCGCCGCTTCCATATACGTGCAGCGTCTCCTTCCTTCAGTATGTGCCGTCTTTTCTGTCTAACATTCGTATGGCTTCGTTTCCCGTGTTTGTCGCGTTGAGAGTCCCATCGCGTTTACTACTTTTCCTTTCGATTTCGCCGTACATGGTGGGCCCCGTGTGCCTCGGAACGCGTGCTGCGTGCTCCCCCGCAGCATTCCGAGCGGCCGACTCTTCTTGTCGACCCCGCGCTGTGACTCTGGCTTTAACTCGACCCGCGTCGCCGATTACGGCGCCCGCTGGACAACGCTTGGATGGACACTTCCCCGCGAAGCTGCAAAAGGGAAACCACGTGATAACGAGGTCGCATACAGAGGGTTACTATGCCTTATAACGAGCCCGAGGCGTTCAGTTCGCGTTATCGATGTAAAACGTATTGCATATCGCGGAGCTTGTTCCGCCACCACCGATGCCACGCCTAAACTTTAGCTCGTCCCGGCAGCGTTGGCTGTAATACATGCGACTATAACCAGATGCACTAGGCGAATGAGCACAACTTTGAGGATGGCGAGGACAGCGCCATTTCCGTGCGTATGCGTTGCATTCATTTGCTCACGATTTTCAGTAATTGTGGTGCGGTTGAGACTTCTGAACACTCACTCGTGTAGTGCAGCACTTTTACAACACTTCGGAAAAAAGTGTTCCATTTAAATTTTATTTTTCGTAACAAAGGGAACTGGAGCGACATCTGGGCAGAAACCTATTGCATTAGCTTGACGAAGGCCCAGGGTCCATTACGTGGCAGTGTTGTTCACAAATACATAACATATTCAGCACGAAACAAGGGAGAAAATGAATATAGAGCTGCTAACCTCGCGCATGTACTGCCGAGCGACATCGCCGAAGCGCCTTTCTGACCGCGGGTCCCGGGATTTTAACGAGTGGTAAACTAATAATCCACATGGTGGAAATAAATCCAGGCAGCCTTCCCTTGTATACCGAGAACCGTATACAGAGTATTCCTGACAAGCTTCCGCACGCAGCCCGCGCCTTCACGGGTGTACCACTGTAGACCTCCTCTCCATGCCTCCTCGTTATCAGATGCTGTATCGATTCTCTTGCTATAGGAAGTTGTATTACAGACTGGCTATCAAATGCGAATGCCATTGGCCTAGTCACAAACTTGGGTAGTCGGTGCATAATTCTCAAAGATATTGCCGCAAAATATGCACATAGAACAGCAAGGGCGATACCACTACGAAATTGAGCGAGAAGAAGAGGGAGAGAAAAAAATATTATAGCGTCGCCTTTGTTAACTTACCAGCCTGTAAGTGTGTTGGGAACCTGTACGTGCCGCTGGCGCAAAACGTGTCTGATTGCCTTCCGCTTTAGCGACGCTTTTATGCGACCACGTTAGCACAGGGATGTAACACATTTACGGCGCTAGCATTGTACAGCTCTACAAACAAGCACGCCCTGCTGCGAGTCTGACCACAGGCGTCGCTGGACCGACTGTCAGTGCGATCGCTTACCGCGAGGAATCGTCGGAGAGACGAACGATACCTCTGCGAGGGCAATGACCTCCCTCGAGTGTGACTAGGAGCGCAGCGCATGTTGCCACGCGAATGCGCGCTGCCGAGGCGGCGCTGTCGACCGGCATTCATCCAAGTTAACGAATTCACGCCCTGCTCTAGATATGCGCGCACTTGGGGTGCGCCTTAGCGTGGAGGCTCCCTATCGGTGTCCATAGTTACCTGCCGTCAAGCTGCTGCTTTCCTTTCTGTTGTCAGAGAGGCTCTAAACGGCAGTACAAGATTGTTGTACACTGGTAAAGTGCACTTAGCCGCATCGGCCTTCCCCTTACCCACTTCCCCATAGTGTAAATATATTATTTATCTGTCCAAAACTCCTGTAATGCATTCATTTTGGGAGGGATAGGTTGTTGTCTAGAGATAAAATGCTGGCCAGGGTGCCATTTTTCTTAATTTCTCGCCGGAACAAATGCGCCGGCACGGCATGGTGTCGTAGATTCCAGAACGTTTTCTCGTGATTGGGCCGTTTGTATGCTGGAAAAGTTCTCGAAACCTATTGGGCTGCGTCCTTGGTTTCTTTCATGGTGCAGCGTATATGGTCTTTCTTTGCCGATAAACGATGCACACAGGGTGCGTGCAGAACGTGGAAACGCTTCCCTCAAGGGGTGCGATGGCCAGCGAGCATCGTGAATGCGTCTCCTGCAAGATATTCATCCCTTCGCTATAGGCGTGTGTGATCTGGTGCACTGCTCTCGGCGCAGCAGCTTAAGCGCCCAGGGGCCCCTCCGTGTGGACTGGGTAGATAAGCCAGCTCGTTTGGAAGCTGACGTGGCCGGCTGCAGCTGCCAATCGCTCTCTCCTCTACGCATGCGTCCTCACGATCTTGCTCTATGGGCGATAAACAGTCACACTGACGATAGCTTATCGGCGCATATATTTATTTTGCTTTTCCCGAATACTTATCGAACACAGCAGGACAAAGCGTTGAACGGGATTTGCCTTGGAGGACGAGATCCCGGGCTGTTCTTTTTCTTTTGCTGGCGACTCTGTAACGTATACGGACGGATCGATAAGGCAGCGTGTTGTCCCCCGCCTGCCGCGTAGTCTTCTCGAGTCGAACGCTCAGCAAGCGAGATGCCGCCGGCCGAGAGATACCCAGCGCGTCACGGCGTGCGAAGGTCGACCTCCCAAAGCCTTTATCGTCCCGCGACCGAGCCAGCGTGGTGCACCGTCAAAGGTCGGGCGCTCTCGTCGAGGACGCGGAGAGCGTACTGCAGCGCGTCACGGTTGCCATGGAATTTCCTGCAAAAATTTCTAGAGGGAACCCTGACGCCGTGATCGTTCAGCTACCATGGGAATTACAGGCAGTACCATCAGTGTAAATTTAAATGCGAAGAGAACGTCTGTTTCATGGAAATACCTGAAAGTGCGATCTGTAATCCCTTCGTAGGCGGTCCCTATAAGCGTAGAATAGTTCCAGGCGGACGTTTATATGGTTTTATTGGCCTACATTTGCAAGCAGTTGGTCTTCTAAATGCACGAAGGCAGCAAGTCTGGGCACGTGCATGATTGTCACGAATAGTTGAAAAGTATAACGCAATATTTTTGCCGAATACGATCAATTTGCAGGGTCGCAAAGATGTCTCGAATCGGAAAGACGAAGCGCAGCTAAATCCATGCACCACTGATTATGTCCATCCTGGCTGAACCGCCAGCCATGCTTGCACTTCCTATCGACGCTAGTTATTTTTGAGGGAAGCCTTCTGACGGTGATCACGTCCAGTCGTTGCGCGGTTGCCAGCACGGCGTCTGTTGAGGTAATGATGTGAAGGCTTGCCTATTGGCCGTGTTACGGTTGCACAGTTTTCTCGTTCCTTCCTCGCTTTGGAGACATTCGGCAACGAAGGTTTCTTTGCCGCTTCTCCCCACCTTGCGTCTGCCTTGCCGATTATACAACTTCGGTCTCTGGGCATGTGGCACTGAGCACGTGTTCTCGGCCACTCCACTAGAAAGGGCATGTGCATGCCTCAATATACAAGCAGAACAAGGAGCAAGAGCTGAAGACGAAGGTAACAGGAAATTGGAAGTTGGCTGGAGAAAAGAATGAAGAAATTAGCAACAGAAACGGCCGATCGAGTGTGAAGAAAGAAGCGAACAAAACGGGGCCAGGCCATGCATTTAGCGAGGGGCGTTGAGCCACACGGAAGTGAAGGAGGAGGAGGGTAGTTAAGTGAGGACATTTCAGTAAACGTCAAAGAACGATTCGCTTATAACAGGTTCCCACATATGCGTAAGATCCATGCACTTTCTTTTTTTCTTTTTTGTAAGATCCATTCAATTCGCCCTGCGTTTGGGGAACAATAGTCCATGCCAATTCAGCGTTAGTTGCCGGCTCGCGAAGAACGAGCCGTGCTTTCTCCTTGCGCACTGCATCGCTCGCAAACGCCGGGAAGCCGTTCTGCACGAGGCCTACACCGTGCGAAGCGAGTGGCGGCGTTCGTTTGCACACGCTGCGCCAACTTGCACTGGCCAAGCGGTCTAGCGAAACGCAGCACCGTCTGAACTTGCTCGGAAAGTGTAGTCGAAACAAATTAATTTAATGTTGTCTCGTTTCTTTGTAAAAACAAAACCAGCGCGAACTGGTTTTACTTGAGGGAGAAACTATGGGCAACCGCATGTCGGTGCTATCACACACGCTTAATGAAATTTCCTCCGAAGACAGCCGATAATTGAGAAATACCGCGGGCGAAGACGTTGGTGTAGCGGTTGCATCCGCAGAAAGACGTCGAAACAACGGCCCCAGCACACTATAAAGAAAGAATAGAGCTGCTTGTATAGAGCTGTCTAGCAAGCTTTTTATTGATAATACTTTATCTAATCGTTTCACGTGAACACTTTCGGCTGATGCTGGGCTGCCGGATGATAGTATTGTGCGACGCCGTGGAAGCTTCGTTTCATGCCACCGTAGGCGGCCAGCTTGGGTCCCGTATTCCGTGATGGTTTGTTTTCGCTTCTCGCCCTTCTCGGTGTCTCTCCGTATGCGGCAGTTGAACTGAGACCGCATTCTCGGACCTTCATAATTTTCGGGAATACTTTCACTGGAGCGGCCGGCACGCTTCTCGCTGGCTTAAACGTGTTCATAAACGGACCTCTATTCGAAGCTCTTCCTTGGCTCCATGAATTAGATGATTTTCCTTTGAAACGGGAGAGTGGCATGTGCGAGCACATCTCGGCATACGAGTTACGTTTATGTGCAACTTTAATGTAACTATATCTGCTTTAATCTTCACTCCTTGCTGTCTATATAAGCTCACGGTTACACACACCATCCTGTGGTCATGTGCCATGCACGTCACTCTGGTTCTTTCCTTTTTATTTATTTAGAAAGTTTAGCGCTACCAATATTCTAAAGGACTCCTCATGCTGATGTTGATCGAGCCAGCGTTTACCCCCACACCATCTTTTAAACCCTGTATAGGGCCTAGTTTGGCGCTATTTGGCCATACCTGGCCCTTGCGCCATAAAACCTTATACATCATCATCTGTATAGGGCTTCGTGGAGACTGACCACATTTCTTTACGTATATCTGGATGTATACTCTGACAGTCTAACAAGTTATGCGCATACTGTCTCCGCGGTATTCCTGCATGCTACGCGCATGTCATCTTGGGAAGATCTCCTTTTTAAAATTCGTGTTCTTAGCCTGCCCTAGCATTGAAAAACAGTGCATTTGCCCTTCGAACCATCGTAAAATTCATCCTCCTTGATACGTTTATCTTTTATAGTTTTCTATTGCTGTCTTGTGTTCCATCTTCTCGAGCGATTTCCGTCGGCTGAGTAATGTCCTTTCTTTCTTTCTTTCTTTCTTTCTTTCTTTCTTTCTTTCTTTCTTTCTTTCTTTCTTTCTTTCTTTCTTTCTTTCTTTCTTTCTTTCTTTCTTTCTTTCTTTCTTTCTTTCTTTCTTTCTACAGCGAAAGTGGAGCAGGAGCTAAAGGCTCAAGGCCTGACAGAGGCTCCTGCCCCTGCTGTAACGATCCTCTCCAATTTGGCCTTTATTTTGTCCAGTAATAATAACAGGCCTTTCTTTTTTCTGTCAAATGAATGCACAGTATTTAATGTATACCCAACCAGCCCAAACTAAATTGTTTGATCGCTAGTGTCCCTTTAAAAGTGTAGTTACTACTTCATTCTAAGGGCGGCGCTGCAATTCACTTTCTTGTAGAGTTGACGCGTAGGCTCCCTCCCTAAAGGGAGCCTATGCCGTAACTCTACAAGAAAGTTGATTTTAAAAGAAAGTAAAGTGGAACATTACTGCCTTTCTTTTATCTACCTCCTCGAAGTTGCTTAGATTTTTTTTCCAAGCCACAGCCAACAGACTGGCTTGCGGACTCGACTTCGAGGCGCACTGCCGACCGTCATCGTATCGCGAGCTCAGGCGGCGTTTGTTTGCGATGGCTCAAACTATGTAACACGACGTTTTCTACCACAATCCAGATAAAATCTGCGAAATGAAATGGGTTTTGACATCACACGGGGTTTCTTCTCACATGAGCTGACATAATTTGAGGATGACTTGAAGGTGCTTGCTTTTGTTTCGCATCATGACTGATCTCTGAGCGTAGACAGATAGCGATATCTAAAGCACCTCAAATGCCTAAAGCATCTGAAATGCCAACCTTACACATACAGAACTAGCATGTTCTGAGAGTTGTGGCCGCAGCCTGTGCTTTTTTATGCGTATTTGCTCATAGGGGTCCTCTGTACACATTAACGGCTTAAGAAGTCCAGGAGAGCCCATGTTGTTGACAAGCAGTAATGGTGGCTTTACTCTGGCGCACTTAAGGTAGATTGGTATGTCGCACTTCCGGAACACCAGATATATTATAGTCCACTATGGGCCCTTAACCAGCAGCGGAAGTTTGATACGAAAATGAAAGACCAGAGGCGACGTCACGGTGACATCGCCGCAGCGTCTGTCCGTGTTGTCACGGGTTTTGAAAGCGGCCGCTCGGGGCTAGTTAATCGTTAATCTACAGACAGCGATTGTAATTAGTTCGTAACCAAGCAAGCGAACACTAAAGCTAGAAACTTTCCTCACACCTTAGACTGCCCAAGTGTGCGATAGTTGCCATGCAACTCATGACGACACTGACGTCGCGAGTCACGTCACGAAAGGCGTGGCCGTTTGGGCGGAAAGTTCAGAAATTAAAAATCCGCCTTTATTTTTTGCCCACTAATAATCGACTTCCTTTCGCTTGAGTAGTGTATTTAAAGCCTAAACTTACTATTATCATTTTTTGTGTTGCTTGAGTATCCATACTTTGTGTCAACATGGTGCGCTAGGTCCGCTTTTGTCGCACTTCCGTGTGATATCCTTGAAGGCCCAAAAGCAAGCCGAATGATTGTGGCCCCTGATGTCGTCGCAGGTTGGTGAACTGCATCCGTAAGTCGGCGGCTTTCCGTTGTGGACTTCGCAGTTTCTAGCGCATGCCTCTACTGGCGGGCATGGTGCCAGCGCGTCGACTCGGCAGAAACGGTGTGGAGAAGAGCGCCCACCTCGCGCACGTTTCTCGCGCTCCTGCTTTCTTTTTTTTTCATTTTTTTTCAGTCCGCGCTCTCTACGTCGTCGTTAGCTCGGGCCGTTCCTGCAATTGTTTTGGTTTCCCCAGGCATGCACACGCCGGCAGAAGGGCCGTTGGTCTGTTCCTTTCCGCATTTTTGTTTTCTGTGCTCCGGATGAATCGTGTGGCGTCGCGCGGAAACCGGAAGCTTGTGCTTATGCGTGCCCAGAGCACTTGTCGTTAGGACCGTTCCGATTCCGTGCGCCCGCCGACGAAGGGGGGCCCGTTGGAGCCCGAGCGGCTCGGCGTGGTCTGGGCTCCGTGAGCAAAGATGTGACGGCAGATGGTCTGATCAGGATTGTCCGAGCTGCAATTGGGGATTAAAAAAGGAGAGAAAGAAAGTGGGGGGGGGGGGGGCGAAAGAATAGTCTCCGAAAAAAAAAAAAAGATTCTGGTTGGTTGAAAGACCGGATTGTAATTGTGTATTCCTTTAACCGCAGCGTGTAGCAATGTTGGCTATACTTAGGAGCCGGCTGACCCAACACACAGAAGCAGCCAACATTATGAAAAGAAAAAGCGCAATTGAGCCATACATACCATAAAGGCGCAGGCATGCTAACCCTGCACTGTGAAAATAAAATAACGATATCCTTGTGGTATGGTTCATGCAGTCGATAAGCCGACACTAAGTGTAGACAAACAAAGGGAATTGGATTGCCGTTCCCAGAAAAAAAATCCACAGGGTGGTGTAGCGGGACATATGGTACATACTCGTGTTAAGAGCCGTACTTTCTTTTTCTCAATCTTTAGGAGGCACGGAATTCGCGGTTTAATTTTTCTGGTGGTGTGTAGTATTTCTGATATCTTTGTGCTAAAAGAGCGAGCGTTGTTGTTTTCATGGCGCATATATTTGTTCACGCAAGGACGCCACCCAGCTGGTGCCCGTCTATAGTCCTCGCTACTGTCGCTATCACCGCTGTTAAGACGCGGTTCGGTAGTGCACTCATGGATTCAGTCGTCGTCAGTGCCCTACATAGGGTGAGATATAGCTGTGACGCCACAGCTTTTCACTGCGATGTCCGACGACCGCGCATGACAAAAAAAAAAAAAATTAAATTATGGGGTTTTACGTGCCAAAACCACTTTCTGATTATGAGGCACGCCGTAGTGGAGGACTCCGGAAATTTTGACTACCTGGGGTTCTTTAACTTGCACCTAAATCTAAGTACACAGGTGTTTTCGCATTTCGCCCTCATCGAAATGCGGCCGCCGTGGCCGGGATTCGATCCCGCGACCTCGTGCTCAGCAGCTTAACACCATAGCCACTTAGCAACCACGGCGGGTGACCGCGCATGACAGGCGCTCAGAATCAAAGAGCATGTACACAAGCTGCGACGCTCACAAGTCTTCGAGTTCTTTATTTCAATATATAATATATATTTTACAATTGTGGGCTGCCAAGTTGGGGGCGCGGCTACATGAGTACGGCCCTCAATCGAGTATATATACGGCATTGCTTCTGCGCACGATGCTGCTGCTCACTACAGGTTAGTGCCGATGTTCTTGGTCGGTCAGTCGGGCCCCAGTATTACGTTCCAGAGATGTGTTGTATGCTTTTGACCACGCACTCTGAAGACGCGCATCGGTAGAGGAGTTTCATAACTAGCGGACGCAAAGTGCTTGCGTACGCTAAAGAGCGTTCAGCGCCATAAAAAAAAACTAGCGCGTGCAAGGCGGATAGCTTTTGCCAAATTTGGGTCAACTTCTAAAGCAATACCCAGTGCTTGCGCAGCTGCTGCATTTGCAGGTGCGCAGTCCGATTCAGACGAGGCCTCCGCTTCAAGCAGTGTGTGGGGCCGCCATATTGCGTACCACGCTGCCCCGACTTCTGCCATGAGCGTTTACAATACGAGTTGTAAGAAGCCGTGGATGTCAGTCAAATGCCCTCGCGACTCTCTTCCCAGCGCTAGCGGTCAGGCCCTGGACACGCACCGCGGCGTGCCCCGGGCGTTCGTAGAGATCGGGAGGGGGGCGAGCGCGGTGCTTATCGCGGCAGCGCGTGGCCAGACTCGGCGGAGGGGAGCGCGGAATGCGGGCCGCCGCCGTGATGGAGCGGCCCCACCGGTCGGTTGGCCGACGGCGGCGGCGGCGCGGGCCGTTGACCTCCGGCGCTGCTGCAGCGCCCCGCGCGCCGTGTCTCCGCTGCGCCCGGATATTCCGCTCGGCTGGGCAGCCAGCGTCTCGCTCCAAGCAGCAGCCTCTCCCCCTCCCGCACTCTCCTTTCCTCTGCCCACTTCCAGTTCCGTGCACCTCTGCGCGACCTGAGACGCGAAGGCACCTGCCGCTGCTGTTACTCTGGCGGCATTGCGCGCTTTCACAATGTGCGTAGCCTCCTCTGCTGGCGTGCTAAATTGAGTGCGTGAACTCCGGATGCAGGCGATGGCTGAAGTACGGTGTCGAAACCGCGCGCGCAGTCGTGCCACGGGGGTTTGCGCGCCGCTTTCGTGAATGGCTCGACGATGACTGCGCAGCGTGTCGCTGTGGTGCACATAAATACTGCCATGAATCCCGTGCACCTCCGCTGCCGGGCGGGCAGGCCTGGCGTTCCGCCGTCGCCGACATGTTTCTTGAGCTGCGACTGGAAGTGGCTGAGGTACTGTGGGTATCGCGAGCGCAGTGCCGATTTGGCGGCGGCGGCTTACCATCGTTTCTGTGATCGAGGGATTAGCGCAGCAGACACGTAACTACGGTAAATGCTGCTTGCCTTCAGGCCGCATGTGATCCGCACTTGTACTTGTCCTATCGCTTCCTGCATATCTGTGCCTCTTATGGTCGGCCACCTTAGCAGCAGGTGTACAGAGGACGTCCGGAAATTGCTGGACGTGCCCCCGTTTGTTGTGTGCACAAGACATTGGCAAAAACCGAATACACGTTTAGTTTGAGCGTGGCTACACGGCATGAAGCCGTCATCTGAAAATTATTGTTGGTGGGCATTTCATTGTTTGAACACGCATGTACAAAATTTTGTGCTTTTAAACAGCCAGAAGTACAGTTCAAGCAAGCACAGTTGCACTGTTAAAGCCCAATTTCACAGTGTTCGACTGGGCTCCTGACTACATTTTTTTTTTTCATTCATTAGCCCAAAGTAGCATCGACTGTACATTCATCTGTACATTTAGTTTAGATTGGGAGGCTTCCAAAGTTTGGCTTCATTATATTAAGGAAGACCTTACATGGGGGACAACCCGTGCATGCTCTCCCTGGTGCTAGTTTATGACAATTTACAGAGAGGACCACACAAACTGACTTCAATTTTTCGCTTACTAGTTTGCGCTTTGAATTCTTTACCAAAGCTTCCATGATTTATATGATAAGCTTGAGGGAAATGAGATTCCTAAACACTCCATTCACTTCTGTCGGCTAAGAAATTCAAGTCAAATGCTTTTATTAACTATGGGTACCAGTGAACGGAGAAAGGCTTAATTGCAATTCTTTGCAAATTCTAAATGAAAATATAATGCCTCACTGGGCAGACTTAAAACAAATCTAGAGTCATGGCACGGCATTTTTAAAGGTAACTCTGATAACCAGTTCAAATTTGGGCTTGATTGATCTTTGTCCTGCACGTCAAAGTGCATACGTTGTGCAGCTATCTTTTTGGTTGCTATAAATTTCATGTGACATTACATGCTGGAACACCCTGCATGAAACTTCACTAGAGGGAAGAACATTGTTTAATATCACATGGTTATTTCAATCTGGTTTATCGGCACTCTTGAGTAGTGTCACATGAATGAGTCCACACCTGCAAATTTTTTTGGCTAATCCAGTCAGTGAAAGCAAATAATGACTGATCGGCATCAAAAAATCAGGAAACAACAACAACGACAAGGATCACTAAACAAAAAGTGGGGCCACTAGAAGTCATTGTTGCAGAATATGAGGCCCCTGAAGGTCCTGGGAAAAAAAAAAGGATTTGATGAAATCATGAAAGTTCCAGATGTCATTGGTTCTTACTTAAGATGTATTAAACATGTTAAGGTTGAGTGAGCGCCACTTGGAATGCATTCAGCAAAACCAGGGTGATAAAAAGAAATTATCGGTCAGTTCGTTAGGGATTTCATGTACGTTGCAGAAATTTGCAACGTTTTGCAGAAAAGTTTCAGCAGTCACACATGTGGGACCTGACAAAACACTATTGCATAATCTTGACTGTTATCTAGAGGAATATGGCTCTTCTTTTGTCGCTCAAACTTATCTCACTCAGCACCAGACAAAAGCTTTCTTATCTTCATCTTCTACACTAAGCATGTAGCACCCAATGCGCATTTATGGCATGTGGGAATATCGTTTGTTGTTTATCAATTGCAGGCGGGCCCTTCAGCCGAGGCCCTGGTGGTGCGGGATGATGGTGAGGACGAGGGTTGCTGCCGGGGGGAGGAGGACTGGTGTGGCGGAGCGGGCGGAGCCGGGGTGCGCAGGCCCATGAATGCCTTCTTCCTGTTCTGCAAGCGGCACCGCAGCGTGGTGCGTGAGCGCTACCCGCACCTCGAGAATCGCGCCATCACCAAAATCCTGGGCGAGTGGTGGGCCAGCCTTGAGCCCCACGAGAAACACACCTACACGGAGCTTGCCAAGCAGGTGAGCTCAAAAGCTGTTGCGTTCACCGGGGATACCTTCACGCACACTCTTCTCCAGACTGACTCCAAAGTGGCGAGAAACCATAGAAAAAAATGGGGCACTGAAAAATTTGCATGTCTCGTATGTCACACAACACTGCAATGGCCTTTAATACTGAGTTACACTGGCGCACTAGCCTCAGTTATGCTCATTGTGGTGCCTGCTACAGTGGCTTAGTGGCTATGGTGCTGCGCTGCTAAGCACGAGGTTGTGGGATTAAATCCCAGCCACAGTGGCCACATTTCGATGGGGGTGAAATGCAAAAACACCCGTGTCCTGTGCGCTGGGGGCATGGTAAAGATCGCTCGGTAGTCAAAATGAATGCATAGTCCTCCACTGTGGCATGCCTTATAATCCAATTGTGCTTTTTGGCACGTAAAACTCACAATTCAAGCTTATCTTGGTTCTAAGTTGATTTGAGTCCACTTACTCGAGAAACCTAACTGTGGTTATGCCAGTAACTGTATGTGCTAACTGCATAAATGCTCAGTTACTCAAAAAGCCTAACGGAAGCTATTTCAGTCTGTGCACAGCAAATCTCTTGCTTTTGCAATGGTGGTAGGCTATCAGTGATGTTCAGCGCAACCAGTGTTGTGCCCATGTTGCTGAAGCATTATTGCCATTTGCTGCCTGCCTTTCCTTCATCTTGTCTCACTCTTTCTCTCATATGTGCACACTCCCAAACTGTGCATTCTTGCTTATCCGAAGTCCAGCTGGTGTTTATCAATTCAGTATGTTGTGTTGCTCTACCCGCAGTACAAGGAGGCTTTTATGAAGGCCAATCCGGACTTCAAATGGTGCAAGATGCCCACCTTGCCCACGCGGTCTCCAGTGACGCGCACTAAGGGGGCCACCACCAAGGGAGACACGCTGCGCTGGAGCCCCGAGCAGACAAACTGCCCTCGGTCGGATATGCCACGGGTGCCCACCCTCACAAGTGTGTGCCACCTCTTGTCTTCCTCATTGTTGTTCTGCTTCCTTAAATTAAAATGGCAAAGGAAACCTAATCATCTTAGACTAGTGATGGCTGCTACTTTTTGATCGTAGATCCAGCTAATCCGGAAAGTTCAAATTATAAGTAAAATGAAAGAGGCAAAGATGGAAAGTAAAAGAAGCTGCATATGGCACATAATGTGTACAGGATAAGTTACATAAGCTGGCTTGATATTTGCAGAGAACGTGCTGACGCATGTCTATAGAACATAATATAGATGACAATGCTTACAGCCTTACTGGCCATACGAGGAAATCTGTTCTCTCAAAATCTGTCCCATTTCATGGTTTAGGGATGCTAAGGAGAAGCGCAAAATCAATTTAGACTGATTAAGCATCCTTTTGAGGCTCTAGTTGAAGTAATTTTGCGTAAAGCTTTTACCGTTAGCAGAGGGAAATGAATGACAAACTTGCCTTCTTGAATTTTGAACCCAAACCACAACAGTGATGATTTCACTGTGGTGTCATGTCTTTTGTGGCATTTTTGTGCATTTATTAGGCCCTTCTTGTGCAACCAAAGCTCCGATAGTTGTCAGGTTGATTCCAATCTAATTTTGTGTGGCAACATGGTAGGCTAGCCATAAGTGGGCGCTGCTAAAATTCATGATTTTGTGAGGGGCTGGCAACACAATTACAATGCAGCATTTTCAGTGCATCATAGTGACATGGGCAACAGCATTTAAGACAACACTCCAGGATCAAGATCTCTAGCTGTGTAGTTGAAGACTATGGATGCTGCAAGTATAGTTGGTGAACCATGCTTGCAATTGATCACTTTTCAGAGTTACATTCACTTCTGTGTGATATACTGCACAGCAGACAGCCTCACTGGAGTGGTATGCATTGCATAATGTCGATGCACTTGAGAACATTGGGACATGATAGTAACACTCACCAGGGTGCATCCGATTGCATTGTCACATTCACTTTTTGCTAGCTTTAGCCGCTGGGTGTACACTGTAAGGGATGTCCCCCAAAACAATGGATTGAGAATAAGGCCTAGTGATTGTCAACTGCTATATTATATTTATTGTATAAAATATTTACCAAAATTATCTCCAATAGAATAAAGGCAACACTGGACTTTAGTCAACCCAAGGGAACAGGCTGGCTTCAGGAAGGGATACTCTACAACGAATCACATCCATGTCATTAATCAGATTATCGAGAAATCCACAGAGTACAATAAGCCTCTTTATATGGCTTTCATAGATTACGAAAAAGCGTTTTATTCAGTAGAGATACCAGCAGTCATAAAGGCATTACGTAATCAAAGAGAACAGAATGCTTACGTCAATACCTTCGAAAATATCTACAGAAGTTCTACAGCTACCTTAATTCTACACAAGAAGTAAGATACCTTTAAAGAAAGGGGTCAGACAGGGAGACACACTCTCTCCAATACTATTCACTGCGTGCTTGGAAGAAGTATTCAAGCTATTAAACTGGGAAGGCTTTGGAGTAAGGATCGACGGCAAATATCTCGGCAACCTTTGATTTACCGATGACATTGTTCTATTCAGCAACAATGCAGACGAGTTACAACAAATGTTTGAGGACCTTAACAGAGAGAGTGTAAGAGTGGGGTTGAAGATTAATATGCAGTAGACAAAGATAATGATGAATAGCCGGGCTAAGGAACAAGAGTTCAGGATCGCCAGTCAGCCTCTAGAGTCTGTGAAGGAGCACGTTTACCTAGGTCAATTGTTCACGATCATGAGAAGGAAATTCATAGAAGAATAAAAACGGGTTGGATCGCATACGGCAGACAAGGAAGATGTACAATCAGTGCATTTTACGAGTGCTGACATATGGGGCAACGACTTGGAGACTGAGAAAGAAGCTTGAGAACAAGTTAAGGACCGCACAAAGAGCAATGGAACAAAGATTTCTAGGTATAACGTTAAGAGACAGAAAGAAAGCGGTTCGGATCAGAAAACAAATGGGTATAGACAATATTCTAATTGACATCAATAGAAAAAAATGGCGCTGGGAAGGTGATGTAATGCGCCGGCTAGATAACCGTCGGACCATTAGGATTACAGAATGGATACCAAGAGAAGGGAAACGCAGTCGAGGACGGCAAAAGACTATAGTCTGGTACAACTTAAAAAAAAGGGGTGTTTACTCCTCCAAGGCAGATGTACATGAGCCTCCACCAATGGGTGTGCACTCTAGACAGACGTCACAAAGCCGGATGGCCAGTGACCCCGCCAATGGAGAAGATGGCCACCCGCACTTCGAACTGGGCCAAATCGTGTCACTCGTGTGCGTCTGCCCCTCGTCAGATTGAATTTCCAAACTGTTTGTGGTGGTCTATCATGCCGGAAATATTATTGCGAACTTACGATGCACCATTTGTGCCGCGTGCGTTTATTCTGAGCCGTGATCCGGCCACGAAAAATTGCAGCGAGCATTGCTGACGCTATGGTATGTTAACTGGCGAGACTGCAGGTTTGCAACAACGACAACAACAACAAAAAAAAAACCTATTCTTGAATATAACTGTGAAAACACAAAACCAAAAAATATAAATCTAAGCTATTTAAAACTAAGAGTATTTATTTAAAACGATGAATAAAGCATTATTGTATCTTTCTTGCCTCGATCGTCTTCTCGCCCCAGGTTTGTAATGGTTTCAATAAATGCATTGTTCTTTTAAGTACTTGTTCAATAGCAACTGATTCATTTTAAGCTCGGAAAACGAGTAGTAAATGTGCCGTGTGCATGTAAACCAGCGCAACCCATGCCGAGCTGCTCTTTCTACTTTTGTCCCATGCAACATTGCAGCATTGTAGAAGGCACGGGGTTATTTTTCTCTCGTGATCCGGTATATGCTGTACCATTATAATCATGAGAGCTCTACTAAAACCAGTCATCAAAATACAAACGTCTTTATTTGTACTGAGAATTGCGCGTTTTCAAAGCATGGTGTTTTGAGCAGGACTATTTTCGTCATGGAGACAATCAGCTGTTGCGCTTGGGTGGGGCTGCCCCTTTCTTCTAAAGTTGTACCTGACTATGGGTGGAGCGATGAAATTACGAAATTCGCGGGCGCTAGTTGGAATCGGTTGGTGCAGGACAGGGGTAATTGGAGATCGCACGCAGGGAGAGGCCTTCGTCCTGCAGTGGACATAACACAGGCTGCTGCTGCTGATAATGATTGTCAACTGAAACATGCCAAAACTGGGGATTAACTGAATGTTACTGTATGTTACTGCTGCACTTCAATGTAATGATGTGCTAGCTCATCTGGCTGGTTATTGCTTCTGGGTTTAATATGCTGCGGGAGACAGTGAAAATAATAATTCATTTAGTGAAAAAGAAGGCACACACAGACATCATTAAAGGATACAGTGTGGGTGACGTTAGCTTTTTGGCTGATTGGTCTGGTCGTTCACTTTTCTCCACGCTCACAAAGATGAAACTTGACTTACTGTGTAAATAAATGAAATATAATTATGATTATAAAGATTCTATTTGCACTTCATACAAAGCAAGTCGGGGAGATTGCTTCAGCGCATTGTATAGCATTAATTAAAACAGTTTAGACTCGCATAGGTAACCTATATTACCCAGTGCAATCAGGAGGCCCACAAAGAAGTTTGCACGTACAAATACCAAGAAATGGAAACCAATAACATTGTGGATAGGGTTTGCATTTTTGGATTTAACATATAACCAGGTACAATGTGCATTCCTATGCTAGCAAGCACAGTTTCCTGCTTGGCACAAAGCTAATGTTATGTCAGTATAGGTGTAACAAAGACATTGAAGTCTAAAAGGAAGTGTTTGGCCTTAATTTTTTATCCTGAACGTTGCCTTGTTGCAGAGGACCCGCTGAGCATCTCGAGGCAGAACAATAATAGCCCAGTGCTGCAGCAGCAGGGATCAAACTCTCAGGACGAGCCACTGGCAACAAAGCAAATGACCGAGTCTGGCGGCAACGCGGCCGAGCAAGCTGGTGCTCCAAACCCGGCACCCTCGAACAACCCGCCGGTCTGCTGCAAGCCTCCAAAGAAGCGCTACCTGGAGAACCTTGAGAATGGCACATATGGCGGGGGCAATGCAAGCCGGCTCAAGTCGGAGTCGTCGCCGTCGCCATCTCCCTCGCCGGTGCCCTGTGCGCCACTGCAGAGGGCAGCCTCCACGGATCAGCAGACTAACAATGCATGTTCAGCCCTGCTCGAACTGGCAGAGGTGGGTGGCGCTCAAGCATGAAGGAGCATCCAATGTTTCTTGAATATGCAGTCAGCCACAAGTTTATGGGACACAGTTTACATGGGTAACCGCTCTGTTAATCCCTCAAGGGCTCATTTTTTGTTGTTGTTGAAGCTACCATTGGCAGAATTTATTACATAATAACATGGTTAAAACCCACAAATATGTGCACAAATGTTGTGGGAAGTTTAAATCTATAAAAGTGTCCATAACTAAATGTCCATTGCCATCTACATTATGAGAAAGGCTTGTCGTAAGCCAAAAGGTGATGGTGACTCATGACGAGTCAAGGTCGTCAAGATCCCTTAAGGAGTTAAGGCATGGTGCCTCCAATTTAGTTGGATCATGGGGTAAGTCGCAAAAGTTTCTGCGCACTCAAACTTTTAATTCAAGGCCACATGCTCAGGATCCGCAGTTATTCATTTTTTTTGCAAGTTCTGTGCCCTGTAAACATTTGTTGCAATCTGTACATTTGTGTTCCGTGCAGAGAAAGGGGGTTTGAAGAGACATCCTTATGTTCGTGGTACTTTCCCTACATTTTGCAGCATTTGCACACACTGAACTCTTGGGGATGAGAAGAGTATTTCTTTTTAAATTGTATGCATAATAAAAAAAAAGTAAGCATGCTCGGAGCACGAACATCTCACCCGTGTCTTGGATGTATCATAGTCTCACGTGTAGATAGCTTGCAACAAATTGCAGAAATAGAAGAAAATTAAATAGAAAGTCGGGAGTGCAGGGTGCACACGTTTCTTTTGAGTGAAGATTTATGGCCGTGATCTGCAGCACATTCTCACAAGCAACGAAGTTGAAAGCAGTATTCGTATTGCTGGAAAGTCACCAGAAGATAGAATTCACGTCTTGATTCACTGTGCTTTGCTGGGAAGCAGTGTTGATGACTGCACTTGCAAAGATGCAATTCCAGAAATTCACATTACCACTATAGTAGCGCTGAGTTGCATTGATTAAACTTATCTTGTGTGTGAGTTATACGCATGAATATTTTTGAATATTTTTCTTCTATTTTTCTGGGCGTTGTATTTGCTGGTGCAGGTTACAAGCAAAGGCAGGTTATACGTGCCGAAATTTGGCACTTTCTTTTATCAATTTATGTAGGCCTTGCTTGCCAGGCATTGCAAACATATATAACACTAGTGGTTTTGTATGCTTGGGTATCTCCATCACTGGCAGGCTTTCTTGAAATTCTGTTAGGTGTCAGTAGTTGACCAGAACAGATACACAATTTCTGTATTGCATGGCAAGTTGCACATCTTCTGTTGTCAGACTCCATGGTGAGACTCGAGCATGTGAACAATAGTTTATTCGTCTGCTCTGTGCATACTAGAATATGATGCAACTTCAACTGCTTCAATCATTGCATTGCAATTCCATCAATTGCTTAGGCAGTGTCACAGTCTCCTGCAATATTTCTTGCTTCATTTTTCCTGTCTGGTTTTATTTCAAGCCTGCAGTGGTGTCACGCTGAGCATTTAGGCTAGTCTCAGAG
This sequence comes from Dermacentor variabilis, assembly GCF_050947875.1. Lineage (NCBI taxonomy): Eukaryota > Metazoa > Arthropoda > Arachnida > Ixodida > Ixodidae > Dermacentor > Dermacentor variabilis. The sequence continues at coordinate 81,449,261 of NC_134572.1, forward strand.
GAGTGCGTAGTTGCTTGTTGCTGTAAGCAACTTGTCTTATGCACGGTTTTGTTGATGCACACCTCCTTTCAGGGGTGCCAGGGTGGGAAGAAGCCACCAACTGCAGGAGCTCGCCAGAAAACTGGGGACCTGAACACCAAGTCACAAGATAACGGCAGCAGCGGCTTGTCTTCTACTGCCACAAGCACCACGACTACAACGTCGACGAGCACTAGTAGCAATGGAAGTAGTGGTCTGTGTGGTGGCGGCTCGGTTCCCCCGGCTGGCTTCGGCCCAATCCCCATGTTCGACGTCAGCGCTGCCAACCGCATCATCGACCAGGCATTCAGCCAGCCCACCACTGCCAGCAGCACATCTGTGACACCGCCGCCGCCATTCACAGCGCTGTCGACTTCGTCCTCAAGCACGCCTCCACCCAGCTCGAGCAGCGCAACGAGCCTCGGAAGTGGATGTGGGAGCAGCTCGGCTGCAGCTAAGGCACGTGAGCGCGAGCGCTTCTTCAACGTTTCATCGGCGCTGAGTCTCGCGCAGTCTCTCAACCGAGGCGATGAGGAGCAGCCGCTGAACCTGTGCAAGGAGCGCCCTATGACAACGATCAAGACCTGCCAGCAGGACATCATCAACCACATCATCGACAAGTTCCTCTGCGGCCCTAGTAACGTGCAGCCGCTGGACGGCACCGTCTTCTCGGCGCATGGCTCCTCACGTCATCCCGATGACAGCCCCGCAGTGCCCGCTGTTGTGGCCGCTGCCGTCCCGGGTACAGTGCCCACACCAAACGCAGGATTCTACCGCGGCAGTGCAGATGAGGATGGAGACAATGTGCAGAAGAAGGTTTCTGCTGGAAGCCACAAGAGTGGCGTTCGGCGCAAGGGGCTCGCTGGCAATTCGCCGAGCAAGCGTGCGCGGATCAATGCATCCTTGACCGGGGACGAGGACGGGGGCAGCAGCCCGGAGAGGGGGCGGAAGAGTCAGCGGTCATGCAAGGGCCAGCGTTACCAGGCGCTGGTGTCGGAAGGTGTGCTGCCGGGCTCCAAAGAGCGAAAAGGGCTTGCCCGCAAGTCGGATGAAGAAGGAGATGATGAGCCCAGCAGGCTGGGTGGAGGAGGACGCAGGGATGATGGGGCCAAGGTGCCTCGCAAGAACAGGTGATGCATGCACTTAAGTTTTTTTGTTAATATTATTTAACCGCTGGTAACCTGCCACAGCTGTGACTTCGGTGTTGCACTACTAAACCTGGGCATGCAAAATCACAAAACCCAGAGGCAAAATGCAATATTGCCCATGTAGCATGCATTGGGTGCACATTAAATAATCCCAGGTGGTTAAAATTAATCCAGTCTCTCCCACTGCAACATGCTCATAATAATGGTGGCTTTGGTGTGTAAAACACCAGAATTTAATTTTTAGTTAACCCTTTGAGGGTCGATTTTTTTTTATTGCAGATTCCCATTCTTCTTAGGGACTTATGTCGAAAAAATTTACCATAATTTTTCTAGGGTTACCGTAAAGTGAAAAAAAATATATATATTTTGTGTTGGTATATGCGTACTCTTCATTCATGAATAACCAATATAAGATGAAAATAAACTTATAGGAATTAACAGTTTGATGCATTGCGCACACGAGAATATTTCGCAAGACTTAAATGTTCCTGCTCTTACACTAATCTGTACATCCAGAGCGTAATTGAACTGTGTTGGTGCACTCACTCAAGAAAACTGTGTGGTTGTGTGCCCGTCAAAAAAGCAAAACGTGTGACAAACTTCCACTAATTTTCATGTTATCGCCAACCAGAGGCAATTAGTTCTCGCAAATCTTCAAAAAAAGAAAGGAAAGCATACATGGTGGTATCCTTCCTATGCGCACCTCCGTGAGCACTAAACGAGTGAGAAACAAGTGGTCGCCCTTTGAGCGATTAGTAACGAGATAGCCATCAGTTTTGCAAGCTCAAGCCGAAACCGCCCGCGGAACAAAACCCAAACCGCCACCCGCCCGCCCGCACGCGCGCCAATGCGCGAGCGGTAGCATACAGACGTGTGGGAACAAACTAGCTCTAAAACAAACCATGCAACGGAAACCGAGAGAGGCAGGCACGCGAAAAAAATTCCCTGTATTCCTACATAGTGGCAGTACATAACAGAAAAGAAGAAGTTGGAAAATAGGCGTGCTGTTTAAAGGTACAGTCAGCGCCGTAAATATGCGGCATCGGCTATTTTGAACTCGTTCGTGGCGCTGTATATTTACGTCATTGACCCTGAAAGGGTTAATGTTCTTTTTAACCTCTGGTAGACATATCTCATTCTAATTGCCATCATTCACCTGAAGCTGCACAAATGGCCTCGTCAAAAATCTAAATAATTGAGGAACACATACAGTCGACTTCTGTTAATTCGACCTTGATGGGACCAACGAAATTATCCGGGTTATCCGGCAGCTTGAATAAAAGAACCAACAGAAAGAACACCCATGCACACTGCTGTTTTGGTTGGCAGTACAATCGAACCTCATTTTAACAAAGGCTCATCAGACGCGAAAAATAACTTATGTCCTATATTTGTTAGAAGCATATATTTTTGACATGCAGATATTGTTAATAGAGATTTTAAATTTGCTTCATTATATCCAATAATTTGTTATGTTCATGTTCATTATATCAAGATTCATGTCTATTACCTGATTCTAATGTGCACCTAGTGTTTATTTGTTCATAGTAACAAACAGTGTCCACATGATTTTACAAACAAAAAGTGTAGCCCTCTTGTGATTCTGGCAATCTGGAAGTAAGGCGAAGCCTGCAGCGTTCACCTTGATAGAATGAAAGTTCATTTACACTTAATGTCCATCATCGTCAACAAGTTTTTATAACTGTCTGTGGACCGCATCGTCGTCATTCTTGTTGTCCATCATGTTTGATATTCCACATTTCTCTGACCACTTTGCTGCAATTGCAAAAGGGACCGTGGCCCATGCCTAGACTAACCACTTCACCAATTTGTACTGCAATATGTGGAACTTTCCGAGTGCCTTCAGCCAGGATTGAACTAACCAAAGAATCGAATTGAACGGATTTGAATTAACAGAAGTCTACTATAACAGGAACCCAGGTGCGCGCATTGTCTCAACGTCATGATTCTTGCTTGTACAGTGGCACTTTCAACCTGGACGCCCAGATAGCAGCACTGCCCAAGTGCAGCATGGAGTCATTCACACGGCGCAAGAACAAAAAGAAGTCCAGCCAGCCAGAGGACGATGGCAGGGACGATTGTGCCTCTGCTGACGCTGCAGAACCAGGAAGCAAGGACGCTGACTTCCGGACAAGCTTAGCCAGGTCCGTGCGGCAACGCAGTGAATCGGGGGCGTCTGGCACAGACGAGGCAGTGGACGATCCCTCAAGCCCCCCACCTGCATCCTCGCCTAGTGACCATTCATCTATTATGCCCAGGAAGTTCAAGACAGGGTACTTGCTTGTTTGCCTACTCATTTATTTCTCTCTCTATTATTCATCTGAAACCTCTTTTGTGAACCGTCCACGGCTTTCCTGACCATAGCTACTGGATGTTGAGCCTGTTTTGCCAAATAGACCGTACTTAAAAGAATCGCATTGCGAACCCGATGGTGGGATCGAACCTCGGTTCACCAGCACACCAGCCTGATGCTCTAACCGTTATGCCACAGTCTTTTGTTTTTTTTTTTCGCAATAGCACTTGTACTATGTACATGATCGCGATTTTTTATGATGATGATGATGATTTTCATACTATATGGCACATACCCCACAGTGGTGGATTGGCAGGTGGTACATATCGTGCCAACTTTCGGACCTTGTGAGGACCGAAAAATAGCCCGAAAAAACTAGATCGTACGAAAAACTCATTCAGCCAATAAAATGAAATTTATTAGGCTTAGAGCGACTTAAAAAAATTTCTAATAACACCTTGCCTCATACTACGCTTCGATTCAATCACGTTTGCTTGGATTTGCGCAAGAGTGGCGTCGTCTTTGTATACATTCTGACAAGAGTGTCACCGCGTTAGCGATCTGTAATCACCGTTGCCGGAGATCACCATGGCGATCGAAGAAACAAGCCCCGTTTCTGCGCACCACTTTGCTCTCACGAAGGCACACGAGGTGGTACCGATCACACATATTTGAAGCCGCACAAATACACACAAAGATGCGATGTCGTCTCTGAGACACACCTGCTTTGTGGGCACACCATGTGCAAATAGCAACTGAAACTTTAAAATAAATAAATGAATAAAAATGGACCCCACATTAAGTGATTATGATGATAGTGCCGACTGAAAAAAGAAATAAGCAAGAAAGAATGCAGTCCCCTAGAGCATTTTGTCAGCCAAGGAAGAGCAGGCACAGCCTCTGAGACTAGAGGATGTCGCACATTCTCTATTGAAAGCGTGCATGTTCCAATCTTGGAGGCTATAGGATGGATAGGTGGGCTAGTTGGTAACGCATTATTATAAAAACCTTGAGCGCTGTTAACACACATGGCATACAGAAGCAAAAACACCGAATGCACTTTGTTGTGTGTGTTGCTTCTCTATGTCCTGTGTGATTATAGCACTCGTAAAGTTTTTATAATGAGGCTATAAAGTGGACCACTGGAAGCCAAGTCATCTGAATATCTAACATGGCGGCCCCCAAGATTGGGTTGTGCAGCTCGGAATGAGCAATTTAGTCCGGGAAATCAAACTTTGGGGCCTAAATTCGTCTGAAAAATTGGTTAAATTAGCTAAACGAAACCCAGACGATGCATTTATGAAATCTGCAATAGCTATCAAGTCTTAATTTTGGGAGTCCAAAAAATATGTTGGCGACTGTAGGTCTTCGAGACGTTCGCCACGTGTTGATTAATTAGGATTTCCCCACTATGGCAAATGGCCACTGAAAGGGATTGGCCCAGAAGCGTGTTTGCGCGTTGGTTATGATGATGATCTTCCTACTGTGGGACATACCCACAATGGACAATTAGCTAAGAAGCAACCGTTACATTCGAACTAAATAAAGATAGATGATGAAATGCAAGCTAACATAAGAGTTCTCACATTGCGTAGTATGGGTGCAAGAGAGCACATGTGAGTGCATCAATTTCTTTTATGCCAAGGACGTAGGAATGAAAGGGGCAGATTTATAGCAATTTCGTTAACCGCTTCACATAGATTGCAAAGTGCGCACATCTTTTTTCCTGTGGCATAACCAGACAGGATAGACGATGGCTGTGCAAATGAATCCTAACACAACTTGCACAACTGCTTGCCTGTAGTGTGGGTCATGTGCCCATAGAACCATACCGCATGCTCATCTACTTTTACAGCGCAGTTGTTTATGGTTAGGTTCTGGCAAATCTCGTCTCCGCGGACACATACTAACAATTTTTCATACGTGGGCAGATTCAGAAGATAGTGCAATGCCAGGCCGACCCGCGACGAAGGTGAAGCAGGCGTTAAGCACTCCCCATACATGAGCCAATCTCGGAGATAGTGCAATATCGGGCTGACCTGTGGCTGAGTTGCAGTTCCCACATTCACAGCCTTGCTGGTCATCTTTCTTCACAGAGTAGAAGGGCGCTGAATTTTTTATTGATGTACAGCAGAGCCTCGTTGATGTGATCCTGTTTCGTATGATTTTCCATCGCCAATGTTCATGATGGAGAACATAGAAAATGATCCAATGCATTTACACTTACTTTTTGCTGCTTCGTATGTTCCTGGAAAACACTATCTTTCGGCACCAACATTCAGTACATCGCCAAATTCTAATTGTATAGTATGTTATTCGGCCGCTAGATCCCATGTAAACAAGAGAAAGTGCGAGGCACATGTGATCGAAAGCAGTAGGCGCCCGCCACAGCAGCTTCCCCGCTCTGCTCTCTTACTCGTGCCACATGAAAATGCTGGCTTGCATGCATTCCTCTTCCTGTGCCAGTAAAACCCTCGGATTGTCACATGTCGCCATCCACGGTTATCGCTGTCAACCTTATTGCAATAAGTGTCTTCACCTATCTGTTTCACAGTGTGTGCGCGTGTGGCATAATGTTGTTGTGGAGTTTAAGAAGTATGCTGCATGCTTTTTATTTATTTATTTATTTATTTATTTATTTATTTATTTATTTATTTATTTATTTATTTCAACATACTGTCAACCCTTTGACAGGGTTATTACAGGAGTTGGGTACCGAAAGAAGCAATAACAATAGTAATTGTCAGGGACAGATATGCTAAACAAGTACATATAAGAAGAAAAAATATACGTACAACAGGAAGTATGAATATGAGTATTGACAAGCATGCCAATACAAAAAACAAATAATCATATGGAGAATACAAATAAATGACATCAGGCTGATGAGTATGTATTAAGTGAGTTATGTAACATCTCAAGGAAATCGTCAATTCTTTGCTGTTCGACTACAATTCGGTCAAGAGTATTCCATTCCCGAACGCTTCTAGGGCGAAAAGAATAATAGAATGTATTGTTGCACGAATATTCTTGGAGTGTGAGATCATGTGTATGACATAGGTGCCTTGTTTGTTTAGTTTCGACTTATCTTGTGTGGTCTATCTTCAAATAGTTGTGCAGTAGCATATATAAGAACTTCAGGCTATGAATTTGAGCTCGACTTCGGAGTGAGGGCAAACCTGTACGGCGTAGCAATTCTGTTGGGGAACCTAGGCATCGATAGGGGTTAAAAATATATCTAATCGCTGTATTCTAGAATCTGTCGGACAAGTGTGGTGTACGCTAAAAGCTTAGTGTCGTGGTCAGCATGCCGCAGCGTCCGCTTAAGGAAAAACAATTTTTTTCATTGCTTGCGCAGTTATAGCTTCCCTGTGAACTGCCCAACTGAGATCAGAAGTTATTATTACACCAAGATATTTGTGCTGGCTTACATTTCGGAGCGTGACATTATTAAAACCATAAGGAAATGCTAAACTTGTTTTCTTTTTTGTTATTGACATTACAACTGTTTTGTCTGAATTAATCACCATTTGCCAGTTAGAGCACCAACTTACTACTTCATTCAGGGCAATGTTCAGCTAATGTTCAGTTATGGGCGATAACCCACACAGGCTGTCGTTCCCTGCTGCAGGTGGCATGAAGTGAGTGTTGTGTTTTGCTTTTGAGGCTTCTCATTCTATTGTCGCCTGCCACTAAACACCCTAAACACACCTTAAAATACCCTAAACACACTGCCCTTCCATGCTGCATGCTGCAGGAAGTGGCAGCATGAGCTCCCCACAGTCGCGGTCACCAACTGCAAGGCCAGCTTTTCAGAAGCAATATTTTATGCTGCTTGGCTCATACTGCGCCCACACCATTGAACAGCAAACCTCGGATCAATCACCGAGTCTTGCTTCTGCTGCATATCAAAGAGCAAACGCTCGGCGAAGCATGTGCTATATGTACTTCGACTTCAGTGAGTGTGCAGTAATGTTGTGGCTGATGAAAAAAAAGTTGCAGACGATTACGATGCGCCGTAGTGCGAAATTTGAGTACAGCTCTTTAGGTGTTCTGATTTTGTGATATGTGAGGCAAAGAATTTGAGAGAGACATGCACGTATGTACAATTACAGAGCACTCTTTATTTTCCACACTGCATGGGCACGTTTCACAGCAGTCGCCGCAGACAGACCTTAGCTCATGCACCGCTTTGTTTGCAGTTATGGTTTCAGCAGACATGCTCACCACACAACTCGCCAATGAAGTGATCTCCAAATGGACGACGTCGTGCTACTCTGGCACCACCACCGTCACAGATGGGCCTCGTGCAGCACTGTGGTCATTTGGTCGCTACTCTCCTCCTCCACTTTCTTCCTCATGCTTCTGTTCTACCTTCCTCTGCGTCTTTCCACCTCTTGCGCTCTTCGCCATCACTGTCATTCATTTTCCGCTGCACTCCGCATTCGCTCTCTTTCATCCTTCCCTGTGCCAACTGATTGTTCGACAGCGACGGCAACGCTGGTCAACACACGAACAGGCGCTTAAAAGCTGCGTTATAGAATACACCACATCTGTGGCATAAAGCTCCAGAACTTGCATGTAGCTCGAACAATTGTTGGGCAAGAGCAGCACATTTCTCTTTTGCTTTTGCATTCTGCTGTCAAAGCCCAGCAGCCATTTGTTAAAAATGTCCTTTGTCATCCACACACTCTTGTTGTACTTCCAATGCGTGGGAACGGGCACATTGCATACGCAAAGTGGTCTTCTGGACTTGCCTATGACTAGCATCCTTGTTTTCTCGTACTGTCCACGTTGTAACAGAAGCTAACACACTCTTCGGACTTTTTTTTGCCCTGGCAAGGATCCTCTGAAAAATAGGTTTTTCCTGGCCTCAACTTGTAGGAGATGCTGCTTTCGTCGGCATTGGAAATGTTGCGTGATTTGTTACCTGCGAGGTGCACAGAGAGAACCTTGGTTTTCCACTCATTTACGACAGTGTCGTCAATGCTGGCCAATTTGCCAGAAAGTCATTTGAAGGAGATCCTGTGTCTCAATTTGAACCGGTTGAGCCAGCTTTCACTGCACTTGAAGTCATCTTGCTTCAAAACAATGGCAAATTGATCTGCACGTTTCCATACCAGCAGGCCGTTGTGGGTGTCTCGAACGGGCGTTGTGAAGCCAAACGAGTAGCACCTCTTGAACGTAGGGAAACGCTTCGCAAAGTTTGAACTTCTTAGGTTGCAAGTCACCTGATACTTTCTTGGCCGCAATTGCCTGCTTGTTTCTGACGATTGAATTCACTGGCAGCCCGCTGGCAGCCAGACGGCAGCCAGCTAGTTCCAGTCCTGATAAGAAGTCACGTTGGCTGCAATCCCTAGACAAACCGAAGCTGCCCGAAGTTTCAAACGCCGGGACAGCTGGCCGCAGGATAAATGTGAACTTGCTACCAGTATGGCAGCGCCCGGTGAGGCCGGTGCGTGCTTGGCTTAGTTGGTGATTTATGCGTTGCCACCTTGAAAATATATAGTTGCATCCAGGGGTACGATCACTTTCACGAGATCTTGCGCTTCTCGGCACAGGACACGCACTGGGCCAAACTCACCTTCAACAGTGCAACAGACGGACTCCGACGTGTTCGATGCCAAGGCGTGAAATTGCGTGTAAGTTGTTGTATCCCTGAAAGCGACTGCTCGAGGATCCCTGCCTGTAGCAATCGTGTCGCCCAACGGTGACATTTATGAGTTGGTGTTGTGTCATCACTTGACAAAACATGAAAAAGCAGGATATTGGGTACTTCTTATATGCATGAAATTTCGTGCTGACCTGCTTGGGCTTTGATCGCGGAAAGCTTGTTTCGGCTGAGGGTGCTTCTCAATTTGACCCATACGAACTAGGGATGTGGCTGGCGCATGAAAATGCACGCTGCTTGTCACCAGCAAAAAGTTTCATACGAAAAACAATATTGGTTGCGATCATGAGGGCAATGAGCTAATGTACGTGTGCCTATTTACCCAACCAGTGCATTCTTAACGTCTGCTCTCTTAACCTGCACTTCTAACACACATCGGTTTCGAGCTGCCACCCAAGCATACCACGGAGAGGCAGAGTGAACACGGGCTAGCTGCAACAACTTCGCTAACTGCAGGAAAAAGAGGTATCGCTGCATACATATGGGGGAGATGTGATAAGACCACCAGCGAAAGACAAACCGAAAATGTACTACAGTGTGTGTGAATGAGCGTCTACAACTTGCGGGGGACACGATGCAGGTAACATGCACGCATGAAAGCGCGATGCGCTTATCACTGACGGGAAGAAGCCTTCGTGGGACACACACACACTTACACAGAAAATAGCTTCAAACGGTTGACCGCCGCTCGTATCGCACCGCCTCGCAATGCAGAACGGTGGGTTAGAACCTAAGAAGATAATGCTGGAAGTAAGGAAATGCGAAGGTGACCGCAAGCAATTGTCTGAACAAGGTAAATTTAAGTCCTCAAGTACTGTGTTGCAAACTGTCAAGTCCCCACAAAGATGGCAGCAAGTGCCCATCACCTCTTTCAGTCATCTGCTAGCAAGAGAATTTCCAGAGAACAGCCAGACCAAAATAGTCTTGGCTGGCTCTTGCAGCCCGCGGGTAGCCAGAACCGTCCATCCCAAATAAAATTAACGCCCGGTGAAAGTGCGTGGTGGGTGGGCGGAGTAACCCTAGAAAAATGAAGGCATTCTGGCTGGCTCTGGCAACCCACGGGTAGCCAGAAGTGTAAAATCAAAGGGGCCCACCATTTGCTTTGATAAGCCGAAGGCATCTGCGACGTCTGCTTCTTCCCCTTTTCAACTTGTTCGATGATCGCAAGCTTGTCCCTGAGGGAAATCTGCTTTCACTCCATCATTTTGAGATTTTCGCACACACGGCACTTGCTGATCAGTTTGGCTCCATGACATCCGCCAACACTCTCGTCATCTCAGTCTGGTTAAAGCCAGTCGCTCCTGATCGAAGCCAGCCGGCATAATCCAAGCCCAATATGGCCGCCTCAATATGGCCATCGCCTTTGTAATTCCTGCTATTCTTGTTGCAAAAGTATGTGCCAAGCGATTTTTAAAGTTGGGAGCTATTGGATTTGGAATGTCCGCCATACAGAAGTCTGCTGTAAAGGTGTACAAGCACCTTGTTGGCATTCGAATTTAGTCAGTTATATTCAATTGTGTCTTTTAACAGAATCCGTTGTATATGAAGCTCAATCAGTAGAAGAGATGGGAAGATTGGCATACCACCGCAAATCAGTATGTTATATCCAAATGTCCATTGTAAGCAGACCTGTTGTAACAAGGTTATACTGTATTTATTATTTGCAAACATGCTCTGTTGTTCTGTGCTGCACAGGGTGCACTTGTCTGGATAATGGGAATTCCATGCTCAGAAGTTTTTATGCTGTTACTGTAGGCCACTGATTCAAGATAAGTTGCTTTGAAATGCTGGTTGGGCTGGTCACTTCTGTTCACATGCGAACAATTGCATTCCGTGAGAGGTGAGCCTTAGCAGTTATGTTGCACAACGAAGGCATGTCTTATTGCCTCTTATGTCCTGTTTTCACTACATGTTTGCTAGGCTGGGGAGAGATAGAGAATATATTCAAATGGTAGCTAAAGGGCCTACTTTCGTACTGGCCAGGGGAAAGAGGGATTGAGCTAAGTGTGACTCACTATCAAAGCTTCACATGCGAAGCTCCATACTGAGTTAAGTTTGGCCGGTGTGATTCTATTTACAGCACTCCAGTCAGGGGGGGGGGGGGGGGGGGGGCACTTCTTGCTCGTCTTGTCCCAGAAAACTTCCAAAGATGTAAATGCAGTCTGTAACATGCCATCCCTTGTGTTTTTGACAGTTGTGTATGGAGCTGTACGAGAAGACTGGTTGGTGGTAGTGTCTATCTCTAGTGATATGTAGATATGTTAGGCCTCCCCATTTGGTTCAGCCATGTGGTGCTGCAGCATCTTGTGCCAGAGTAGTGGGAGTGGTGCTAGTTCAGCTTCTCGCAGCATTTGGCTTTCAAGCTAATGCTGAAGTGCAGTCCATGTCATTTATTTGGAGGCATGAAATAGTTGACACGGTTTTGAAGCTACAGATTTTAAACCAGCCGGGTCATTGATTGTAGCAATATGGCTGAAAAGGCAATTTCAGTCACACGCAGTGCGTATTAAAAAGGCATGTTGGAACATTGTGGTATTGCTACGTGGAGGGACGACGGCATTCAGGTGGTTGGTGCGCGACACATAGTGGATAGGTACGATGAATTCGTTGTTGGCTGTAGCGAATGAAAAAGACGTGTTATAAAGATTTAGTTTTGACATTCTGCGACGATTGGCCAACGATGGTGTGTGTTCAGGTGTACTTAATCTTTTTATTGGTGAAGTTGGACTGCATTGTAATATAAAGGGGCCAAAGAGTGAGCTTAGCGAGCTTTCTAAACTTTTACTGTGCCAAAACAGCTCAATTATGGAAAAAGAAAGAACAAAAAATACTTTGAAAGCCACGACAACATTTTGATGGGATGCTGATGAAGGGCTTTTGTGCGAGATTCAAGAAATAGAAGTTTTACCTTCATTTTCTCTCCTGTTTGTAAAGGTCTTGCTGCTTAATTAGCAGAACTAGAGTTCTGAAAGAGTAGAAGTTACTCTATACCTATGTTGGCATTGATTTGAGGAACCAATATTGTTGACAAGGATGTGAAACGGAACTCCTTAGAGCGTGCCTCTGAGCTTGATTCGTAGCTCTTTCTTGTTCTTTCCTTTTTCTTTTTTTTTTCATTGCTGGTACATATCACCTTCTGAGTAGGGTTGGTAATATTGATGAACGATTAATCGATTAAAATGATCCTGCAAAATGATTGTCATCGATGTCCACCTTTCATTTAATAGACTTAATCAATTAGGCATGTTTGGATAATTGTTTTGTTGAGTTTGACAGAAGTGATGTGAAAATTTTGAAACATTAGAATGGTGGAGTACGAGCATTGACTGTGTGGCTGTGATAGAGCGATTGCCGACTGTTTTTGTGAGTCTCGAGCGATGCTGAGGCGACTGCTTCCCCTCTCTCCCCCCGCACTCCACCACGCTGCCCGAAGCCGGAGGCTCGAAATATCCACGCAATTCGTGGCATGTTATAAAAACCGAGCCATTTATCATCATGTCTCTCCCAGTCCACTAAAGATATGGCACAGCATTTGCGCCAGTTTGGAGCATGTATTTGACATAGCAATGGAGTTCATGTTGATTCCAGCAAATCTATAGCTTCCGAGCGTCTATTCTCGCATGCTGGTTGCGTGGACGTTCAAAGAAAGTGTCGGTTTCACCCGAACATCCCAGCCAATTGACATTCCTTCGCTCTGTAGAAAGGAACATGTGGCTTAAAATCCTTAACCAGTAATTTTCTTTTCCCCTGTGCTTACTGCAATTTCTTGCATATTTTAGTTGGACTTCACCTTCCACTTTTGCCATTTTTCTTATTTCCTGTTTAAAGGGGCCCGTAACCACCCCTTGTTCTTCCTGAATTAACGTAGTCCACGAGTAGCATACGCTGCTGCGAACATCTCAGCCAAGTTCTGCTGTTGTACGCTGTGCCTGGGGCTTGCAAGCGGATTGCGAAGTCATCTTTCTCTCAAACACTCTCTTTTCAACTGAAGTCTGGCTGTTTACTCTCTTAAGGAGGCAGGCTTATGCTTTATTTTGTAATAAGGCTGATTCCCATATACAACTGCTATTGGTAGCTGCAGTCGGCTACATAGCATACATATCGTGGCTGCTGTGGGGTGACGCCACGAGTCCACTGGTTGAGCACACTGAAGCTCACTGAAGACAACTGCGTTTTGCTTATGTTTAGCATGTGGTAGGCACCAAAATCTGAATTCGTGGCATTTGCTTTAACATCCTAAATGAAATTTGAACAGCGCGTCAGGTGACAAGGCGGAGCGTTGTAGTCACGCTCCACTGCGCCGTAGCCTTCGCAGTGCAAGGCATTCATGAAGAAGGAATGGGAGCACTGCGGAGGCCATGTTTGATTGCCAATAATTCCACTTCTGCTGAACACATTGAAGTACTTTTTGCGGCAAATGCCGCAAAAATGCCTTTCTCCTCTTTGGTAAGAAATGGCTCAGGGCTCCTTTTAGTGCATCACTTAATGATCAAAGTGCACTAGTGCCAACTCTATTTAGTCTTTAACAAATGAAAGATTATTCTTATCAAACTTTATGCACTTGTATTTCTAACTTGGTTCCACCTCTTAAACATTTAAGATAGGTTTCTGCAAAAGTAGATAACTGTGTTTCAACTTTTTTAATGTACCTGGCAAAAATTTTGATTAATCAGTTAATCACTGAAAAGCCCCGCATCGAAAGTGATTAATTGATTACGGTCTAAAACGATGAATGATTAAGTGTTAATTGAACAAAAATTAATTGACCATCCCTACTTCTGAATGCTTTCACTGCTGGATTGGCCGAGTTTATGTTTCAAGTTCGGCTATTTATTTGTCCTCTTGTAGGGACTTTGACCTGGACGAACACCTTGCTGCCCTTCCAAAGTGTGACATTGAGGTCTTAAGCCGACGAAAAAAGGAGCTACGGCGGGATTCTGGCTCTTCTAGCGGCAGACAAGGTGAGTAAAGCGTTGAATTGTCAAGAACGTTGAAATACATACAGTTATTCCAAGTTTAAACAGGACGTCAACATCTTGCATAGTACCGTATTCACTACGCATAATGATCACACTCGCGTAATGATCGCACCCCTGAATTTTGTCGTCGAAATTCGATTTTTTTCTTTCCCATGTAGTGATCGCACCCTGCACTTGTTGAAGCGATATGTCGTGTGCCAAGTGTAGCTAATAATGATTGCACTTACCATCTGTTGAATTCTACACAAATGACTCTTGAAGACATGCCAAGCGGTCTGCATGCACCCAACATTCATAAGCAGATGCCCCATTTCATTCCTTTCATCACTTTCCGCACTTACATGAAAAAAAAAAAAAAGAGCTACAACCAAACTTGCCTCGGGTTTATTATAATGGCTTCATAATGGTTTTGGTCAACAACAACAACACAAAGGGCACCTTTCGATTTTTCTCATCTGCACTCGTGGGCACGCAACGAATCGCAATCCGCAACGATAGTGGCCATGTTTACACTGATACATTAAAAGTGTACACTATTCATACACCGACGCTTGTAATGCAGCTAAGATATTCGCTCACCCTTAGCGGAAACGTGCCGTATTAGGATAGCAATTAAAACAAATGCCGCAGTTTCCGCAGCATGCCCGCCATGTGTTTCTATGTCACTGGCAGCTAAGCGCACCCATCTCTGTTTCTGTCCCCTCAAAGTGGACATGGCTAAGTTATAGTTGCAAACTTGCCGATATTAACGATAATATTCATTACTGATACGGAAGAAACTGTTTCAATGCGTGTAATGTACTCGTGAGAAAAAAGAAAATAATCGCGTTCGGCTTGCTTTTCCGGCCGCCATTTTTGTTTTGGTGTCCCGCACTGACAGCGGCAGCCACCTGCTTGTCATCCCACAGCAAATGCAGGATGAAAAAAGAAAGTGTTTCTTCTCGTGGGAAATTTAACCCGCGTAATGATCACACCCCTGAATTTGCGTCAATTCTTTTGACAAAAAAGTGCGGTCATTATATGAGTAAATACGGCATTTTTGCTGTGTGCCATAGGCCAAGCTGACCACTCATTTATTGAAGCTGGGCTTTGTAAGCTATTCGATCCGGGTGGTCATCATTGAATTACAAAGTATATGTAGAGCTCATTAGTTTAGAAATCAAAGTGCATGGTTGGACCCAGAAGCTGCATGCCTTATGATCTCTTCGCAGACACTTCAAGATAACCTCAGTGATGAAAAGGAACATGGTCACACATATTTGGGATGACCACATAAGCAGCAGTCTTACAGATTTTAGCAGTAAGGCTGTGGGAAACTGCTGTAATGTCAAAAAGACTACCTAGCACAGGCGGCGTAAAGGAAAAGCCACATGGATGAAATCATTGGATGCATGAGGCTTGGGGCTGAGAAAAAGAACAAGATATGTGGAAACAAACGGTTAGCAAAACTTTGCTTGACTCAGCTTGACACCATCTGGATAAGTGGCAACCCCTCCAAATGAGTTGGTTTTGAACTTAAAGCTGTCGCTTGGACTTACCCTGCACATACCCTGCATCCTCGCAGGATGCGTGGTGCTCTCTGTAAGGCTGTGTTGTGCGTGTGCTTTAAGTGTGCTATACTGTGAAAATACAAAGCCAGTTCCCGATATTTTGCTTCCTGTATGTATATACAGGAAGCAAACTGGGTTCCACTGTATAGTGGAACCCAGTTTGTTGCACCTCAGAAAAAAACACACGAAAATGCATACTAACTGGCAAAATCTATGACCCGAAGTCACTAAAAAAAATTGGACATCTACATAAAGTGATCCACAAGTCGTTGCAACACAATATGGCAACATGCCAAGCTGGTGCACCCTGGTGACCTGAGACACATGCTGTCATTTTCCTATTACGTAGCGTACTTTAAGACTGTGGCAATAAAATTGAGCTGGTGGGCCAGAATACGATGCCTACGATGCCAGGACAGTGCGCTCTGGCCCTGGGAACCAAAATTTTACTTTGAACCTGTGCATCACTGCTTGTAAGGCACCCTGTTCGCTTGTCTGGATTTCAGCCGTCAACATAGAAGTTTATTGGGTCTTGTTTTGGCACATAACAGCCTTGTAGTGATTTCAGTGCTTGCTTTTCATTTGACCCAAGGGTCTGGCCATTTGACCTATTTGGCGCGTAGATTGTGGTTGGTTTGCGAGAAGCTGACCTTTTCTGCCTGTGGGAAACCATTGCAGACTGCAAGGCTGATGACTCGGGGACAGAGTCCGACCATGCGGGCGCCTCGGAGTCTACTGAGGAGAATGGAGTGAGAGAATGGCATAGCGGTGAGGAGGAAGAATCGGAGGATGCCGGACGGACCAGCCCCAAAAAGGACAAGCGGAAGAGGCGCAAAGGTGCTCCCATTACTGAAATTTTCGGTTACTTTATCAACTTACTTTGGGGACCGAAGTCTTGCAGGAAGGAGTGGGCGATAA
This sequence comes from Dermacentor variabilis, assembly GCF_050947875.1. Taxonomy (NCBI): domain Eukaryota; kingdom Metazoa; phylum Arthropoda; class Arachnida; order Ixodida; family Ixodidae; genus Dermacentor; species Dermacentor variabilis. The sequence continues at coordinate 81,465,859 of NC_134572.1, forward strand.
AGAAGGCACTTTGTAAGGAAAGCAGCCCACTTGCACCAAGTCTGCAGGAATGGCATACGTCTATATAGGTGGCAGAGTGGGGTAGCTCCTGCTATAGAAGCGCGGGAATGCAAGCTGATGGGGCAGCAGGGTGGAATTCGTACTGGCAATAATTTTTCAAACAAAATTTTCTGTGGTTGGAAATTTTGCTCATCCCCATTGGCTGTGATATGAAGAATATGTTGCGTGCGATCAGGTCATCATAGCTAAGTGTCATTGGATTTCGCCAGTACCCACAAGGAAGACCATTTGGAAACATTGGATTGTTATGTCTGTGCTGCTTCTGAATAGCTCAGGGCCAATATTCACAAGCTTTTTTCATGGTCACGCTGTCCACATTCATGAGTGGTAGCCATTTCCGCTAGCCAATCAGGGAACACTCCTACAATTGATAAATGTTAAATATGCGCCCGAGGTAGTACCACCTACCTTGAGGGAAACAGTTTGCCTGCTGCTGAAAATGCACCACTTGCCTCCAACTCTTGCAAACGCATATTATGGTGTTAAACACATAGAAAAGATCTTGTTCCTCTCCCATGTATGCCAGTTTTACTGCTATAATTTTTTCATTCCATTGTGCAAAGGGCCTTCTTCATGAAGAATGTATAGTAAAAGCCTTTATTGGGCTGGTGGTTTGCTTAGATGGTATGGTTCACTGTGTTCCCAGGTGCATTCACAGAGAAAGATGCATGGTTACATATGCCTGTATATTATGTCAGGCACGAGTGAAGCACTGCAGCGACTGAGCACAGTGGCCTCTGCATGTACCGTTAAACCTCAATATAATGAAGCCAATAAAATTCGCACTTTACTTCGTTATATTGAAATCTCGCCACATCGAAATTTGACATTTTATGTAAAGTACAGTTGTCCACCGACCCTTAGTTACACAGAAGGGGCCGTAAAAAATGTCTGAATGATCGTGCAGTAAAAAAAATAACTAATTTCAATACCAAAAGAAATCAACGTTGCTGAACTTGAGAGCCAGCTATTACTTTTATGGTTTGATGCCTTGCTGACAAAGTTCTCCTGACAGCGGCCGTACAGCACATAGATAGCCTAATAAAGAAGTGCAGCTCCTATGCTCTATGGTGATTGGTGTAAGGAAAACTTTCATGTCCATTCAACTGCTGTGGCTTCCCGACATAACATCTCCTTGGCGTCAACCAGAGTGGTAAGACACCGAACCGAACCATTTTCCTCACACCTCTATCAATGCAGCATCAAGACGCATGGCCCGGTGCAGAAAGCTTCGCTTTAAAAGCGCTTGAACGCAAGCAAAGTGACAACCTGACTTGCAGCAACTTTATTCACGACTGCCACATTTTCTGTTTTGCAACATCTCGCGCGCATCATGTCTGAAAAATTGAGCAAGTTCTGACAGGGCATCAGGAATTTCAGTCACCCTCATGCATTGGTTTAAGAGAACTCCTACAAGTCAGCTTTATGGAGTAAGTTAGCGGTGCTGCAAGTAAAAGTGAGCAGCTCCGAAAAATTGCTCACTTGCTTATATCCAAATGTTACAGGAGCAACGCACTTACTGAAAATACTTTTATTTGCGGCAAAATTAGTCAGTGAGATGATGGGAAGTTTTCATCAAGGTGGCATGAAACCATGGCATGAGACTCTCAAATTCAATAAAAGATTTTTTCTTTTATTCAAATTTGCTTCTCTAATTGCAGGATAATAAGTAAATTTTTGCGGCCCCCTTTTGTGCAAGAAAAATCAATTGGCGAGTGCTTATATGCATAAAAAATCGAAGTTCAATATGTAGAGATTTTGATGTAATGAACTGAATTGCTAATTTTACCAACTTCATTATATTGAGGTTTAACTCTATCTGCCTGATTCTAACACTCTCATAAATTGAATGCGAACCTACACTCTATGTGTTTCAAGTAGAAAGCTAACGTAAAAATGACATTAGAGCTGCTAAACTAACTAGAAATCAAATGTGCACTAGATTTTTGAGCAAGAAACATCGTGCCTCCGATTCTGACAGTAGGATAATGACGAGCCTGCCAACCTTAGGTTCACATAATGAAGATTTATTCATGCCATATGTCGGTCATCGTAACTCTTAGAGAGCACTTTATCGCTGTCTGTCAACAACAACATGTCCTCCGTACAACCCCTTGCGTATTTCATATTCTGCATTTCTTAAACACCTCTGCAACATTGCAAACAGGCTAGCGGCCCGTATTTAGAATAACCACTTTGTCCTGCAATGCATGCATTCTAGGAGGGGCTTCTAAAGAACACAAGAAAGCAATTTCTTTGCACTGGCATCCAGTAACATGCATTGTTCAATAAGAATGGGTTGCAGCAGTCCGGTGGTGGGTGCCAGCGAAGTAGGACGCAAATCTGCGAACCCCTCAACATGGCGGTGCGCGCACATGCAGCACTTAATTGTGGATGATGTCAGATGCAATAGCATGTACTGCAATATGCATTTTCCAAGGTTCGTACTTCATTCTGGCACGGTACTGCAGTTCATCTTCGATATATCGAACTAAAGGGGATCGTGAAATATAGTTTGATGCATGAATAATTCAAAATATAAGATATGCCTGTCATTATGAAGCTTACCTGAAAACTCTGCATCTCTTGAACAGTCTTCTGATATCGTGAAAAGCGGGAATTTACCTATTTTTGCCACATTGAAAGGTCAAAAGGTTACTTATTTGTAATTTTTTGCAGATGACTGTTGCAAGTCACCCATAGTGCAGAATATTCATTAAAGTGGTTGCAACGCTTACCCTAAATGTTTGCATTTCTGTGCTGCGAAAAACCGCAGTGCACCTCATGCACTTGAAAGGGCTTGTTGCGCATTTGGTGGTTTCACTATGAATATTATTCACTGCGTTACACGGTTGGGTTGCGGCGAAACTTACTAAAGCAAATGCGTCATTATGGAGTGCAAATAAGACCCCTGCTGTACGAGCCATCCATAGTTTGAAAGATGCAGTTTGCTCGTTTTTACTACTGCCCTTCAGATTCAATGTCTTGTTTGTCAGTATCTGCCAAAACAGTGTCATTTTGCTGGCACGAATATTTCTTATGATGTGAAGAGTGACACAAGGAGAAGTGCACTTGCAGGGATGCAGCATACGATATATCGAATGTAGCGGTGAGTGGTAGTACGATATACAGTCGAAGCCACTTATAACGACCCCGGATACAGTGAAACCTCGTTAAACCATAGTTGGCCGGAGTTCGGAAAAAGTATGCACTTAACGGTAGTACTGCTTAGCCGAAATAGCATGAGATTGCCCACTTACCTGTCAAAAACGGAACTCAGAGAGAGTGCGATGAAAGGGTAAAAGGACATGCAGTGTTTATTCACTTCACGCTACAAGAATGTTATTTTTGCTTGATGCCGCGGTGGCCTAGCAGCGACGACAGTGGCCTCAAACTTACTGAAGCTGTAAGCCAGCTTTTCAGCCAGCCCCCTCTTCTCGGCAAACACTCGCATGGCAGATTCCTCGTTGGTGTCGCATGTTCTCCGTGCACGCGGGCGATAGCGCTGCAGGAGTCGCGGGGCACCTTTTTCATTGCGTGGTGCTGTTCTCGTCGCGATGATTGCATTCATGAGGCTGACGTGACGCGCAGCTTCTGCCACTGTCAGGCCTGAATCGCCTGTTCTGTCGCTCTCCGTGTCGTCCTCATCACTGTTGCTTGTCGACACTTCGGCAACAGCAGACGCAACGATGGTGAAGAGTCGAACCTCGTAGCCGACATCTCTACGCAGTCACAGCAGTGCTGCCGAGCAACTTTTTCGCATTCCAAATCCATAGTCAACCATACTCGCCATAGTCAACAGTAGATCCCTGTCGCATGCCAGTGGTGACTATTTCGTGTCAGGTTCGGTAGCATGAACGATGTCTAATTTTTCTTCTATGCTGGGCACCTGGCGTCTTTTTCATCCGAGCTTCGGCATGATGGGAGTACTTGTCACAACACTCTCTTGCATGGTTCTTTATGCTATGGCACGGCGCTGAAATGATGTTGATATTGATGTGGCTTCACATGCAAACGCACAGGGTGCTTGGAGGCCGTTGTTCTGATCTCTGAGGCTTGTTGTTCTGCCGGGCCGCTTGATGGAGATGATGCACCCGCCATGTTTGCGTGACGAAAAGTGGAAACACTATGTGTTAACAGATTTGTACGCAATAAGCTGGTACGGTCTATGTGAATACAAAACACATTATGTGCAATGGCCGCTGAGTCGGGGATTTGGCTTTACTACTTTTAAAACGAAACTACTCTTTAAGCGGGTACGGTTTAACGAGGTTTTACTGTATAATGATCTATCAGTTACAGCGACCACACTTCAGTGCATTTACCACTTTACGACTCTGTGTATTTAAACTGCTGCCAGATATAAAATTCTTTAAATCGCCGTACTATTACAACAAGTGCGTCGAATCCTGTCACGGTAAAAAGAGGGCACATGCAAAGTACCAAAGCATGGGGGCACAACCAAACTGGGCACAAAGTTCTGCTCCAGTCCGCTCCAGTCACTTCAACTTGGCTGCATCTCCTATTCCACAATTAATATTCAGCACTATAAAAGATTTAATATAAGCTCCACATGAAAAACCACGTTGCATCTGCCCTTCATACTCTGATACATAGTTCCTGAGAGATGTAGATACAGTAGACTTATCATAATTTGACTCTGTTTGATTCAACTTCTATTTAATTCAACCCCGGCCGAAAGTCCTGGTCAGTGCCTATGCATTTCCGTGGGCCCAAGATTTACTTATTTCGATACTAAAGTTTGCCTTCGCTGGATAATTTGAATATGACCAGTCACCATGCACATGCCTGACCCCTATTGTGACATCGATAGTGACTCCATTAGTGGCAGCGTCTGTCTTGGCTGAGCTAGGGGACAGTTAATGCGTTGAACACAAGTCACACCTGTCGTCGAAAACGCCTGTTTTCCAAGCAACAACTGTAGTTCACAGCGTTTGATTCCGGTATTTACCCGATTTTGGCCTGGAAGATTTTCAAGCCATAGCCGTAGCTCACAATGCTTGATTACGGTATTTACCCCTTTTCGGCCTGCCCTAGGAAGATTTTCAAGCGGTAACAGTAGCTCACAATGTTTGATTACAGTATTTACCCGATGCTAACACCCGCCTTTTTGTAAGAGAAAATTCGACCAAAAATTGCCTGTGCGATACAATCAAGAGACAAAACCACAACTGCCTTCACAATGTGTGCATGTTTTGCCGCATAACACGGATGTATTGCAGCGAAGCTGACTTTAAAGATACCTTGTGGCTGATTTGCGAAAACCGGCCGCCATTGTGCAATATTTTCTGTTGCTTAAAAATCGGGTGTGCATTAGATTTATATTTTGTTTAGGAGCTTTAATGTCATTCTACATTAGTTTACTATGTCGGACACATTGAAAGTGGGTGCATGTTTGATTTGGAGGCATGTTAAAGTCAAGCAAATACAGTCGCCGACTGATTTTACGGACTCCTAAAATTCGGACATGCTTGATTATTCGGTCTGCTTCACGGCACCGCCATTCTCCCCATAGACCATAATGTATAACAACTGCCGAAAGTTCGGACACCTTGCAACCTCTCGTCTGATTTTTCGGACACTCCTTGAGCCAACTCAATCGAGAGGACCATGCACCGGCTCCGATTGGTGCATGGTCCGACTTGCTGAATGCCATTTTGTTTTGAACGGAGCCTCCTTGCTGCCCCACGAAGTGGCGCTACTGCAAATCCCCGCTCATCATCATCGTTTCTGCCTGTTTCGATAGAGTGGCTCTACAGCAGGTCCGGTTTCAGCTTAGTAAGACGTGTCAAGACAATCCAGAAGCTGGTTTGTTTCTTCGCGCACGACGCTGCGCGTAAGTCACATTTTTCGTTTGTGCAACTGGTGTCGGCATGGTGGTGTTTGCTTTGTGGGCTGTGTCGAGGTTCCGGTGATCCAACGCGGCATACAGAAACATCGCGTCAAGTGTCTAATGGCGCCGACAGTGCCCGCGTAGACTGCGCTGGGAAATGACGGCAAGCGGGTGCCGGGAGGCCTAAGATTTGTCGCCTTCCAATGTGCTCCCTACTGAAGCAGAAAATGTTCTGCCGAGACCTGCGCAGTGGTTGCATTGCGATTCCGGACACCGTCTCATTTGACAGTTTCACAGGTGCTGACACTGCTGTACTGACATGCGCAGAACTCGACGATGGCGAGATCATTCGTCAGGTTTCTGCTGCTACGCCGGACGATGACTCTGAGTCGGAAGATGACGCACCATGTGCTACGCTGCCGTTGCATGCGGAGCATGTACAAGCAGTGACTGTGCTTTCAGCCGCCTATAGTGACCGTACGACCCTCTCCAAGATTCAGGCTTATCTGATTGCGCATAAACGGAACAGCGTGCAACGGCACATTAACGATTTCTTCAAGCCTACTGCCGAGCCTGAATACCATATTTACACTATTGTAAGTCGACCCCCCCATATCGCGTGACAGTAAAAAAAAAAAAAAAATAAATAAGGAGAGCATACCCGAGGGCGCATTCGATAACGAAAATTTATTAGTAGCTGACATGGTCACTGGGCTACTCATCTTTACTAGTGCTGCCATCGTCATCGTTGCTGCAGTCCCACAGCGCATCGCAGTCCAGCGAAATTTCACATTTGGCAAATGACCGCACCGCAACATCTTGTGGAACAGCAGCCCACACCAAATGCACCCAACCACACGCAGCCGTCAGGGAGGCTCTTTTGACAGGTCCGGTTGGCGTAATTCTGCGGTATTCTGCCGCCAGCCACTAGTACTCACGACGGAGCAGGGCCTTAAAAGGCAAAGGTCCGGGCTTGTTTCATGACCATGTCGCACTTCATTGGCAGGGACCGATCACGCATTTCAGCGACGTACGCCACAAGCTTAGCCTACAGCTCCAGAAAGCGTCCAGACTTCGGCACGTGGGAAATTTCTCACTTGCCGTCACCAGTGAAAATTTCGCTTCGCTGCAGTCGCCACTCTTGCACCACCCGTTCAGAAACATAGAAATTGCGGACCGCTGCGCAGTGATTTGTTTCTTTGGCGTAAAGGATGGCAGCCCTCTTGAACGCTGCTGTGAACGAGTGCCGTCCAATTAGTGGGCCTGGAGCACTCATGACGACTGGGGAAGCATAGAAGTAGCACCTAGCCGGCAGTCAAGTGAAAGGCGTCAAACCAATGCCTTTCAACAGAGAAAGAGAATCCCACGAGCGGTGTCTGCTCTTCCACGAACTACCGATACTCCCCGCAAGCGCCGCCATTCTCAGGGTGCCGCCACAAATAAGAACAGCGGCGCTTCCATCAACTATCGACACCCCCCACCCCCCATGATTTTTGCGTGCACTGTAAAACTCTAAAAAATGTTGAGAAACCCTTCCGAAAAGCGAACAAACATGCGAGATAGCGAAAAAATACGGGTAGGGCCATAGAGCAAACATAAAATTGTAACTACGTTGTAGCTCCCGTTGGTCGCGCTTTTTTGGCGGGGACATGTTTTGGTTTCAATTGTAAGTCGACCCCCCAACTTCAGACTTTCAAATTTTAAAAAAGTGGTCGACTTACAATCGTGTAAATACGGTAAGTGCAAGGAAATAAAGGATTTCATTTTTTTTCTTAATCTGCTTTTTCGGACACCTGCTTATTCGGACATTTCCGCAGTCCCCATGAGGTCCGAATAAACGGTCGGTGACTGTACTGCCAAATGAATCAGGGGTGTGTTTTAGCATTTTTTGTGCATCTTGTTTAGTTCAACCCGCTGGATAATTCGATCAATTTTGTTGGTCCCGTCAGGGTCAAATTAACAGAAATTGACTCTATTTGAAAGAAGTTAGCCTCTGCCATGATGTCTTGGAATCGGTTAGATGTTATTGGCTAGTGCATCTATATGATTCTTCTTCGAGTTGGACAACAATGTACAGTAGAATCTCGTTCTTGTGTTTTCGGGAAACAAGATGTGAGAAAAGCCGTATCAACTGGGAAAACGAACTAACTGAATGCAGAAAAAGAATGTAGAAGGCTTAACCGTAGTTGGCATATCTACATAATGCGAAGCGTCACGCAAATCATTGCCACATGAGATGCCCACGGGGAGCCTAAGACTCACATTGTTGTTCTTGTTGTTTTGGCAAGTTTATGTTTATTTGCGTTCAGTTTGGCCTGACCGTGGCGTGAGAGACTTTTGTTGAGCTGGCAGGGCCTAAGCGGCCCAATACGTGCTTTCTTGTTTTCCTACTCTATAGAGTTTTAAGACACACATCATAAGCCAAAGCGAAATTGAGCAGATGGGTGACACTGGAATATGATGCTGCTAGAGTGAAAGAAGACACTCCCATTGGGCTGCCTGCAGCAGAGAACGGTGGCACTTTAAGTCATCGCCTATTAAAAGCATGCATTAAGCTTGCAACAGTACTATGCCACATGCGTTGTCAAACAGAAGGAAGTTTACTGAAATTGAGTTGGTTGTGATAGCTGTGAATGCGATGTACGACGGCCCTCGAGGATATTTGCTGATACCCAGAGGAAACTGAGTGCGTGCCGGCATTTTTGTGTGACACAGGCAGCAAATACTGCGGGGAACCTGCTGTGGCAGGTACCTACTGCTTTCGATCGTGCACGCCTTTTTGTGTTCACGTGGGATCTTGTGGCCAGAAAACACATACGATCGCAGTTTGGTGACGTACTGAATGTTTGTGCTGAAAGATAATGAAAGTCACCAGGAAATCATACAAAATGAGATCATATCAGCAAGGTTCTCTTAGCTTGTCACCAACTACTATATTGCTGCAACAAGTGGATTGCTCTCTTGGAGTCTATTTGTCCACTGCTGTAGTGGCTCCTTTAAGACGTTGATAGTAGCCAGGTAGCTGCAGAGGTAATGAAATGAGTCCGCAGTAATTGTTTTTTCTTCTTCTTCTTCTATTAATGCCTGTTAAAGCAACTGGTGTGTGACTTGAATTCGAAGCCTCGAGCTGAACTTTTTTTTGAGGAAACGTGAAAGTGATGAAAAATGTTTAGAAGATTTATGTGACTTTCACTAAATGTGCATCATGGCTAGTATTGCTCAACTGATTTCATCTTGTTGCTAGTTAATGATGGCTTAATGCATTGTGTGGAGAGATGTGATGACGAGGGTAGGTGGTACTGTGCTTCCCCATTACCTTCAGCAAAGATTAGAATGTGAAATGTCTTCATTGAATAAGAAGATGACAGCGCACAACTAGTTTTGAGGCACAGGCAGAAAACTGACAGACTCATCAGCAAGATGTTGACTTCTACGTTAAAAAAAAGAACTTTGAATTTGGTGCAGTGATACTAAGCCAAACAATTTCAACATGCCCATTTGTTTACATAGAGCTCCTAAGGTAAAGGAGCATGGCTCCGAAAAATGTCAGTTAGCCTGGTGAAGCCTGAGCTATCCTTGCAGACCACTTGAAAATGGTGGTGTATACCTACAAATGCAATATTGTGTGGTGGAATGACATTTGCAGTGCTTGGTGGTTACAAGGGAAAAAATGGTCAAACAATGTTTAGTAACATTAGGTTTACCCTTTGTGTCATACGAGGATGTTGGTTAGAATACTTCTTTTTGACCTCTTTGTCTGCCATGTGTACACAAGGAGAAAAAGTAGGAACTTTTTTACAGTGATATCTGGTATGAGTCATTCCTCTGCTTTTAAAAGACTGGTGGTTATATGTCATTTACTTGGAAAAGGGCAGCTTGGCCCTGTGTGAGCGGTGCACTCATTTTGGTGTGCAGATACACTGGTGTCGCAAATTTTGTACGTTGCAACTGCAAGGCCACCACACTGTGATTGTGGGCGTGCAGCAAAACTCATGAATATCTGATAAGCTAGCACAGCTGTTGCCCCCATTATACTGTGGATCGACAGTGTAACAGTGTATTATGTAAGGAATGGTTCGCATGTGTGCAGGAAAAAGCAGGTGAATAAGTTGAAACACCTTCTTTTTAAGAGCACAAAAGCCTAGCATATGGGGGCCTCTGTCAACTCGGCATTGGTGAATAAAGGGTTAATGCCTTGCCCACAGGTGCGCCTATGGAGGAGGAATACCCTAGCAGCTTGGCGACTCTGGCCGACATTGCGCTGAGTCAGAAGGAGAAGATGCAAGACTGACACAGGCCTAGACCCCATCAGAGGAGGAGAAGGGGGGGCCCAACTGCCAAGCAATAAGTGTCGTCTGCCGCAGATCCTGGGCGCCTACTTTGTGATGACTGCCCTCTGCCTCCGGCCATCTCTCGTGACACGCAGAGATCCTCCCCTTCTCTGTTTCTGTGCAAGGATGTGGTAGCGTAGTTCTGGCGTCCATTCTGTGGACGTCGTTACTTTCCCTCCTCCTTGGACGTCATGACATTTTTTTACCCTTGTCATCACGTGTGTGTGTGAATGCGTGTGTGTGCGTGCGTGCATGTAACTTGACTGGAGATGAAGAACTCGACGTGCGGTGAGAGTCTCGGACCTAGAGTGATGCGCATCAATGACCGAACTGGCCCCCCGCTCGTATGCGGCATGGCATTTCCTCTAGGTCATTCGGTTGTAAGACTTAGACACACGCACAAGTGACGGATTTTGACACAGCTGTGCCAGATAGCGCCTTCCTGTGCTCCAAGTCTTCTTGTTGTTGAGCGCGGACACTGCCGACAACGTCAGTCGCGGATGTGGTGTTGCCTTTCGGCGAGTTCTAGTGGGAAGTGCTGCCACTCTTGAACCCCTCAACCCCAACCCTCCCCCCCCGCCTCCGACGACCATTGGTGTCTTAAGACTGCTGCGTCACCCTTTCTGTGATTTGTGTTGGAAGTGTTATCGTTTTGTTTTTCTTTGCATAATTTTAATGCAGTGACTTATCTCTTTCTGGCTGGGACAGTGGTCAAGTATGTGCGAGGGCAGTGCATTATCTCAGCATTAGCAGCAGTTCTCCTACTCCCTATTTTTTTAAATTTTAGAGCGCCTGTGTTTTCCTTTTTTTCAATTATTCATCTGATACTAGCTGCAGGTTTTGTCTTGGCAAACTAAGTTGGAAGAACAAAGTGTTTAGGAGCATTAGCTTGTCATTTTTAGGGGCCTTCTAGGCTAACACAAGCTAAGGCTTGTGCATGTAGAATAAAGTAAGTAGCGACTCTTGGGTCCACTTTTTTTTTTTGTCTTTGTGTATATATATATAGTGGCTGAAAGAAAAAAAGTTTTAAGAAGTGTTCAGAGCATATTTGTGGTGATCAGAAAGGTGTGTCCTTAAATGTAATGGCCTCCATACCATTACTGTGGTCTTATTCTTTCTGCCCAACTCTGACACTGTTTTCACATAAGGCTGCTGAATCTGCTTTTCTTGTAAAGAGAGAGAGAGAGATGGAGAGAGAGAAAAATTGCAGAGAGTCTGACAATATGCACCAAACTGTACATATGCAGAGCCGAAGTCACTCGTCAAATGTATAACAGAGTTTTAAGAGAGCGAGAAAGAGAGAGAAAGAAAATGAGAATATGGCCTGTGAGCAGTAGAGGGCCTTCTCGCACGCAACTGGAGCTAAGGATCTCAGCTGCAGTGCCTGCTAACAATTTTGACCTTTTTTTTCCTCTCTCGTGAATGTGCGCACACAAGCAGCACACAACATACCTGCACATTCTGTATATAAAGCACAGCTAGAAACATGCATTAGATCCAAGTTTTTCTACTTCATTGTTGTTTCTTTTGACCTCCTCCCATTCTTGTCGCACAAAACCGACGGCACAGCAGCAGCAGCAGCAGTGGTGGCATTTCTGTCCCATCATCTTGAGCAGCATGAGACAGCAGTAAGGGTAGAGGTGTTTTGATGCGTACTAGTTAACAGTGGCAGTCTGGCAAGGCACGTTCCCACTTGATTTTCACCAATATTTTCTTTTTTCTTGTGGGTGGCATCTCCATTACAGAGTTTTTCTTGTTGCGACATTTGTGCTGAAAGTCAATTGAATGAGTTGTTTCATTTAGAACAAAAGCCTGTTCTCGTGCATATGACCGACACCAGAAATATGAGATTCGAAGGACGAGTTGCTGGCAAATTTTGCCTTCGAGTGCGGCTATGCAGCAGTCCACATTGTATTGGCAGGGGGCCGCACTGGAAGGCAATATGCAAATTAATGCGTTCCGTGTTGCCATAAGCTGTGCACCGTCTGGTGAAAATGGGTGTTGCTGATTGTTCATAACAAAATTGTTTGTAGAGCTTTGCTCTGTGCTGACAGTTGTGCTGGGTTGCGTTAGTAAAAATTTGGCCTTTATATGTACGGGTGCGGTTATACGGGCTCGAGGAGACAGTAGTCTGTTTCCTGGCTTTTACCAGTTGTCAAATAGCGCACAGCACCTTTTTTTTGTGTTTTCTGCATTTCAAGTCGCACCACTCATTAACTTAATGTGGGCTGTCTCAAGTTTGACCTTTGTGTAGTGAATATGCGAGATTGTCATCTGGATTTTGTGAACATTGGGCAGGCTACTTCATTTTGGTGCCATTTAAAGGAGTTCTTGGCCATCGGGAAAATCATTCGAACAAAAAGAAAAGGAGGCGCTATTGTGTTGCTTCACCAATGTTACTGTTTGCTGATCAAAAGTACTGGCATTAGCTGAGTCTGCAGTCAGCTCTCTGCCTTCTTGTACAGGTCCTTCGAACAAGATTCAAATTTTTTTTTTTCATACGCTCATCTGCCCAAAGTTATGAAGCCACTTGCCATTGGCCTTACTTAGGGATGTCGTCAAGAAACTAACAAATTATGAAGCGGTGGAATGAATACAAGATTACAGTTACTTTAAAATACAGTTTTTCTTGTGTCCTTGTTTGCATTGATTTCTTTTTGTCTTTGTCCTACACTCAGGTTTCATTGGCCTAAAAACAAATTTGATTGAAAACATTTGGGTAGGTAAAACTGGTTTTTTTTTTTCCTTTAGTAAAATGCTCGGCCTTTCTCAAGTAGTCGCAGCAATCTGCTTCATGCGAGTGTGAGGAAGGCTGAAGTATATATGGAAGGCTGAAGTCTTCCATATGCCTAATTGGATGCACACTTCAGGGCGAGTGATTGTCTTCACTCCGAGGCTCAGGGAAAGGAAAAGAAAGCAACGCTATGCACACTTAAGCTTCCTAACACTAGCTTTCTACAGCTTTGGTTCCGTAGGCTGCTTTGACAATTCACAGTTAACCCTGCTCAACTGAAAACAACCTGTTCATGCTATGTAAACTTAGAAATGATGCTGGGGAATTTATTTTGACAGGCATCTTGTCTTTAGTTTCATTGGTAGAAGGTATGGATTTGCAATTACAGTAAGGGTTCAATGATGCAGTTCTATAGCTTAGTCCTCGACACAGCTTGACTATTTAGCCCATTAACCACCAATCCAGCGCTGTAGTTGTCATGGGAGGTTGTATTGATATAGTAAAATGTAGAGTCATACTCGTTCAGCCCGATGTTCCACTCCTCCCACTTTCAGAGATGAGTTAATTTTTGTGTTAATTCTAACCAGAAACCAATCAAGTAATACAACTTCAGAATTGGAATAACAACGAACAAATTATGACAATAAAAAATTTGGGTAATTCGGTACATTTTTTTGGAATTAATTTAGGGTTTTGAGGGTTTTAATTTCATTAGCTTAGTAAGTAAAAGCAGGCTTCATGAGGCTTTACGAGGGGAAGAAAAAGATGGTGCAAAGTCAATGATCTCTGTCACATTTTTTTTTTTCATATGTATTTCATGATGGGGGGGGGGGGGGGCTGTGACTTTAACTAACTCTGCTATGCATTTCGATAGGTTCTGTTTCAAGCTCACTTACTTGTTTGACAAGGATGCATGGAATAGGGTAGAAAATGTTAAGGTCAGGATTGCTTGTTGGTTGGAATTTAACAGAAGTTGAGCCAACAATTAAGAGATTTCATTATTCACTGTTTAGGATGTGCAGAGAAAAGAAAGTGTCCACATGTTTTCCAACATGAGCTAGTTGAACATTATACAATTTACATCTCGCAAGCTTTTCTTGTATGTTTAAATCTCTCAGCTACCTAACAAAAGCATGTATTTAAATTTAATGTATTTTGCGGAAGCCACAGGGATGTAGTAGTTCTTGACCTACTACAGTATGTTTAGAAGGCAGTGCTTTGGAAGGTCAGTGTAAATGTGCAACTTGGAAGTGTAAATGCACATTTGCACTTATAATATGAACTTGAAGTGCAAATAACAGCAGTTATTGGGACTTTTTTGGCAAAAGAGCAGTCTTCCCGTTGTTGACGAGCTTGAAGTATGATGACAAAGCTTTATGAACAAGCGAGCAAGCAAGAACGTTGTGCTGCCGATGCCTCCTTTAGGTCTAAATTGGTATGATGGCCATGCCAACACTGTGACATTGTTGCTTATTTGGCTGGGATTTCTAACCTGACTGCAGTTTGGCTAACAATCCTAGATGTGCAGGGATAGATGTGGCATGCATTTTATTTTATTCTTTCTTGGAGATGCTATCTTTTCCCGGGCTTTGTCTGGCATGAAAGTGTTGCAGTAGTATGGTTGCAGGAAATTTGGCTTCCTTGTCCTTTTGGCAGTGCAGAACAAAGCAGTGACGTTTCGTGCTATCGTGGCCGACATTTTTAATTTCTTGTTGAACAAAAGACATTGTTCTATGTTCTTGTGCAAGTTGTGAGCAGGTATGTGACTTACGGTCATGTGTTGGTTTCAAGAAGTGCTATGGTTATAGAGACGAACGTTAAGAAAGTAACCGCAGCACATTATTGAGTTATACTTTCTATTTACCTATGTGTACTTGCCTCTTAATGCTGCCTATGCTAGATTTCTTTTGATGTTGACTGGCAATTTTTTTTAGAAATTACGATGTGTGAACTGGGGGAATGTTGACTGGCAGAGGAGGGCAAGATGCTACATGCTCGGTGCCTGTACACCGAGCCTGTACACGAATTAATGGGGGGTGTAAATCTGTGATAATGGCCGACATATCTGGACATCGCCTACTCACGAATGGGTTGAGCCCCTGTGAAAGGTCGTTTTGTGTACAATCACCACGTTGAAACTCCTTTGTTTTGCTGTAGCATGATCAAAAGGCATACAAAGTTTTTCCTTGATATTTTTTTGTTGGTTTACTGAACATTTTTTTTGGCACATCTTAAAAGAGGACACCAGAAAAAGACGCTAACTTCGGCTGTATTGGTTGGCAAGTGTAAGCTTGGTAATTTGCCTGAAAGGACGCAAAAGAACAGTGTATGGCTGGCTACATCTTGAAATTCCTGTACCAACTCGCTGCAATGTCATGCATTGTTTATCAGTTGGCATTTGTGTTCAGAAGCATGCAGATAGTTGGAAGAAGTGTGACCTGAGGGTATGGGACGCAGCACTGTGTCCTCAGTTTGTGCTTGCTATTCAGGCTCTTCCTACTTTCCCCCCCCCCCCCCTTTTGTTTGCAAAGTAAAAGAAAATTTTTAACTTAAGGAGATGCTTGGTAAATTTCCCAGCATGAAAAGGAAAACACGACCAAATGTGTGAAAGTACTCTGTAATCGGTGACATTGCATTGATGTCACTGGCACCATGGCATGGGTGCGAGTTTCAGAAAAGGAGGTCTGTCCTTGGATTTTCTCAGCTAATGAGCATTTCTTTTTAAAAATCACAGGAGGGGAAATTTGTCTGAGATTATTGTATTAGTCTAAGTTGGTTTAGTGTTTTTACCTGGTGTCCCTTTAACAAATAGCATGCACTTTGATGATCGATTATGCTCGTTTGCTCACAGCTAAGATCACTGCATGGTACATCTGAGAGCACTCCAAAAATCTCCCCATGTGAATATCCTTACTTGAATCGTACTGTTGCTGGCCATGCCTGTAACACTGCAGCTGTGTTTTGTCATCCCTCGCCCCACCCCCCTGACACCTCTCTCCAACTTTGCTTTACTTTTGGGTTAAATTAATGGCACCGCATGGAGTTTGCAATTCCTTGCTTCATACTTGTAGTGCCTGGCTTTCACAAGGTTAAAGTTGCTCGGCTGTAGCCTTTAGCAATTCTGTGACCCAGAGGAACTTCGAATTTGAAGAAGTGAGCTTGTATTAGCTGTGTTTGGTATAGACGAAGTACTGTATAGTTGAGTGAATGGGAATGGGGCTATCTGAAACATAAGCTTGACTCGCTGGCAGTGGATTGTCTTGACTTCCTGACGTACTAAATTACAAATAGGCTCCTTGTGAACAAACAAAACTATGTGTCGAGAGGGCTGCATAGGCCAGTGACCTTTTTCTGAGCGAGATTTGGAAAGTGTATAACTCTTGTGAATCTGGTTTTTTTTTTTTCTGTGCTATACATTTTATTCATGAGCTTTCTTACCTTTTATCACGCAGTCATTTAAGTGGAAACCTCACTGGGCGCTGGTCGCATTTTCTTCTTTTCTTCTTATATCTGGTATGTTGCCAGGTAAATACCATCTGTTTCAAAAGTGTTCTATGGCTAAATGTTAACCGCATGTTCATGCTGCAAAACTATAACTGGGCTGCAATACAAGCCTTGACTGCTTCTGATTTGGCCTCTTACACATCTATTGGTCTAAATACTTCCGAAAAGGACTGTTGTGTTGTTTGTAATTGTAAAGATTGGACACTCTGGTACTTAATCCCAAATTGAATCTTTAGATCACAGGCGCAGTGAAAGGTGAACGGCAATGGCTGCACCCTTTGCATTGCATCCACATACTTGCAGCAAGCTTATCACCTGCTGAATATTTTGCTTCGCATTGCATTGAGTCTGATTTCTCCCATTACTTTGTCAAAAGCTCCAGTAAACTTTTAACACTGTGGGCCTGTTAGGTTGCATAGTGGATCCATTTGCCTGTTTCACAGCTGTAGATTGCTGCGTGTAGGAATTATTACTTTGATGTTTTATACTCCCCTTTCGTCTCAGTGGATTTGCCATTGTCTGCTTGTTTGCTGTGGAGACAAGAATTGCAGGCGGCTAGGGGATTAGTGGATGCAGGGGAAAGACAAGGAACATAAGCCCTCTAGCTTTTATGGCTCTCTTTGAGCAGATACACATAGTTTCACCGCATACATGCACCTTCAAAGTTATGCACATATTTTAGATGTACAGTAGAAGTAATGAAAGTTACATAACAGTGGCTTTCAGTCAAAACACTGTAAATGAAAGTGCGGAATATAAAACCATCCTGTGAGCTTCTGAGTCAAAAAACATCCTGTGTGGAGGTAGAGGTGGGAAAATTGCTCTGTACTAACGCTAAAAAGTGAACTATATTACTGACAGATACAATTTAATGGCTCCTGATTGCTCTAAGCAGAAGTTATTGATATTGCAAGTCACGCACACATGGTTTCCTCTAACATGGCAGAAGCTTTTAAAGAGATGTATATCTGATATAGTTGCAACGGCATGTATCAAAGGAATTGCTCCTTTATTCTTAGCAAAATTTCTTGGTTTCAGAAGTCGCGTGTGCATGTGGTTTGCTTGAATATGATGGAAATAAAAATGTATATTTTATGAGTGGCAATGAACGTATCAAACAAATTGCGTCAGCAAATTGCATCATAAGCAATTTGACAGGTACATTTTTGTAGTGCCAATGAAAGAGCTTTGGCACCAAGAGGAGGCTTTTGCTGACCTTTGCGAGATGATTGTTGTAAGGTTACGGATGTTTTATTTCAAACTTTGATATGGCAGTTTCACAAAGCTATTCACAAACCCCTGTAGTTTTCCCACCCCTTCCTCTGCACCTCTGGCCTTCATTTGCTGGCGTAAAGGACACAGGTGTCGGGCATTTGGAGACAAAGCAGTGCACCGGGAAGTATGACGGGTATGGCATGGTGGTGAATGGCACAGAACAGTGATTTTTGTACAGCATGCAGACTTAAGAACAAAGGGTGGGCTTTGTACGCCTTGCATATGCAAGGGCAGGGAACGATCGAGAAATGCCTTTCTGGTGGTGCGTTTCTATACGTGTGTGTTACTGTATACACAGTGGGTCATGCTCGTACAGACACGGGTGTGCATTTTGTTCTGTACAAGCAATCTCCTTTCCTGACGCTAGCATTTGTCACAGGTACTGATTGCATCGTAGATTGAGTGTCAAAAAAGAAATTCGATGCATTTCATCAGTGTTCTAGAAAAAGCATTTGTTTGGCATTTTCGTGAAATGGAGCAATGGCTCTTTGTTGCTGGATTTGTAAAATAAGCTTCGAGGAAGCCAAATGCTTGCATAGCATCACGTGGGAACCTCTGCTTACCTTGAGCACACTCATGCTTTAAATACACTTGTCAGGCACTTCAAGTTATGATTGGTTTGAGTAGGAGGTACTGAACTATGCTCATTGAAATATTTTCTGCTCATCATGCAAAGATCAAAAGCTTGCGCCTATTTGTCTCGTAGCTGTGCGTAACATGACCCATTGCAAAGTGATTCAGGGTGCTGCGCAGGTTTTTGTATGTAACAGTGATGCCGAATGGAGTGACTGCCGAACGTCTTTTGGAAAGAACAAGAAAAATGAAAAGCAAAAAGAAAGACGCGACACTTGTACAGCGCGTGTGGTGACACTGTTCTGGTGGAACGACAGTGTCCGCCATCTTATTTTGCTCTCTTCACCACTTTTTGTATGTGTGTTCGTTTGCTTGTCATTGTTTGGGTGCTGCGAGACGAGTGAGAGAGGTTATTTATCGCCACTTTGATTGTGAGACGTGATGATATAATAAAAAAAAAACGAAATTATGAAATGCCTGACTTCATGTCTCTTCATTAGCTAGATAAATTTATTGTGCACAAGGGAATAAGTGCAACATGAAATATATATAGTTGCATAAAGAGACTATGGATTGCATAAATGGGTGGATGCAGCTCAACTATCTGTCAGCAATGCATTATGGATGCGTTGAAACCTGAAACATTTGCAGGTCTGCTGCCTGTTAGAGAGTCAATTTATGTGCAATTATTTCCTTCCGTGGAACGAGTTGGTCAATAACTGCCATACAGTGCTTTTTAAGTTGACGCTTGTTTACTGCGAGCAAATGGCTGCTGTTTCAAGCGCAGTTTGACAAGCGAAGCGTGATTCATTGTTACGCGCGCTGGAAGCTGCACAGGGGATATGCGAAGGAGCCGAAGCCCCGCCGAAAAGCTGAGCGTCTAAGCCTGCGGCGTCTCTACAATTGCTAGTTAGTACAGCGGGGCGTGGCATTTCCATAGGCACCCGACGTTTGTGCGCAGACGCGAGTAAGAGCGGGTGCGTTAAGGTCACTAGATAAGTTTTATATAGGGGCCTTGGGGTGCGTGAGAGTAATCTAGGGATTTTTGCTCCTTGAATATCGAACTTTGACTAGGTATTGCGGAGAGAAGTTGCTTCGCTCGTGTTGTATGCGTTTGTCCATAGGCGTGTCGGCATTGTGGAGTGACGTCGAGTTTGTTTACGTTCCGACGCTGGCTGCCGGCGCGGTGGACGAGGTGAAGCAGTGGGCACTGGTGATCGCTGTGTCTAAAGGTATGCCGGACGTACGCCGATCCCAAAAGCTAAAGGTACGTCTGACAGGCTTTCTTGTGCCTGCGGCGCTCTACCTTAAAGAAAGTCGCGGTTTCGCCCGAAAGGCGAATCATCGATTGGGATAGCAAATTAGCAGACATCTATACGAAGTAGGGCATTAGATGTATCGGCCGTATGAACTCGGAAATATTCGCTTACTGTTTTAACAAGCATGATGTCACCGCGCACAAGTAAACGAACGCATCACACCCGATGAGCGCGGATACTCGCTGTCATAACGCTGGTGTGCGCAGGCGCAGCAGCAGCAACGAGCGAAGTGACCTTCGTCACAGCACGCACAAAAGCATGAGCCGCCTGCGGATCCCTTTCAAGATAAGGCACGCGCGACCGTGCAAAGTACGCACTTGGCAGAGTGACCGAGCGCGCCGCTCCGTGGCCTCCGAGACAACCGCGCACCGGCGCGCGCCAATGGCGGACGCCGATGGTGGTTTGTGAATGGTAGAAACGCTGGAAAAGGTGTTCCTTTGAGTTTTCGCGCAACATAATTATGTTTTCTCGTCTAGTCAAATTACAATCTGAGAGCTATCATGTCTGTAGGTTGTGTGCAAGTCATAGTTTACGATATTTTCACGTATTGTAGCTCGCGAAATTCAATTATTTCAGTAAATTCCTTGCATCACATGGAGGGCCTGGGTATGAATGGTTCGAAAATTCTTTTCTCCGAAACGACGGCTGACGCCGACACAGAATTTTGTTTGACATGGGCTCCTTAACGCTACCACGTTAAAACGAGCGAAGAAACTTCTCCTCCGTAGCACCTAGGCAAAGTCGGATAGATATTCAAGGAACAAAAGCCCCCAGATTTTCTCTCTAGCACCCGCTCTTACTCGCGCTTGCGCACAAACGTCGGGCGCCTCCGGAAATATCACGCCCGCTGTACTTGCTATCGCCGCGGTATTGTGCTACACAGCTCGCCGCTGCTATCTCGGAGGCCATGCACAGCAGACGCAGCTACGCGCAACGTCGTGCGTAGACCGGCAGTGCAAAAATGAAATGCTTTTTCTGTATTTGAGATTTGCAGACAGCTGTATTTTTAATTTATTCAACTCAGAAGTGGACATATTAGTATTACCGAGAATGTTCTCGCGATCACGCGGCAAGCGTTCACAAGCTGGGCATGGCAATGGTGGTTTTGGCGGCGAGAGTCCCGTTACAGTGGCCACTGTAGCCATTCTAGCCACTGTAGTCCCGTCAAAAAATGTCTCCACCTTGTGCGGAGAGGCGGGCGAGGAGCACATCGAGGCACTCTACGCATCTGCGGCAGCGGCGGCTTCCGCTGTGGGGGAAGGGAAAAAGGAACCAGAAAGCTCGCCTTCGTGCCTAGCGTTCGCCGCCAGAGTTTCCAGGAATACATTACGGTTACATAAGCTGCAGTTGCTGGGAAGCGTGAGAACCAGTCAGAGATTTTTGAATGCTGTCGCATTCCACTCCTAAAAGCGAAACTTAAGCGTTCTCCAAGTTCTTACTTTTAGCGCCCCCCCCCCCCAAAAAAAAAGAAATGCTGGCTGTATATTTTCTAAACTTCTACAAAAGCATGTACATATTTTGTGCTAGAAGCATTGCCATCTTCGCTTTCAATAAAAAATGCACACGGATATATTGCCGGAGAAGCTGAAGAAATATAGTTGAAACGGCGTGCGATCGCACCTGCTTGAGTACAACGTCACCGTCGCTTATGCTCGTAGTTTTCACGAAAAATAATATAATGGTAGGGCTATATTACGGCTTTTCTAGATGTGACAATTATGGCGTTGGGCTGCTGAGCGCGAGGTCGCGGGATCGAATCCCGGTCACGGCGGCCGCATATCGATGGGGGTGAAATGCGAAAACATCCGTGTGCTTAGATTTAGGCACACGTTAAAGAACCCTAGCTAGTCGAAATTTCCGGAGTCCTCCACTACGGCGTGCCTAATTAGAATATGGTTTTGGCACGTAAAACCCGACAATTTAGTTGTGGCAATTAGCCACGCAGCAATAAGGACGGCCTCCATGCTTCATGTTTCACGGCTTTTGCACGTCCTCCACCGCACCGCGCCGCTGGTCATTTTCTCCTGTTTGTATGACTAAACAGCTGTAAGAGCCGGGGGTCGTGGCCTCAGATTCTGGCGTCACGCAAAGGGTCGCTCTCTAGTCTATGCCACCGGCGCGTAACACGAAGGCGAAGCGGGCCCACGCCGTCATCCGAGTTTTCTTGACGAAGGTTGCTCCCATCGTGAAGGTTACGAGGTCTAGAGGATGAGGAACGGAACAGGGCGTTTATTTGCATTGGAAGTGCAAACTTATCTACGTGGAACAAGGGGGTACCGCAATGGCCGGAGCACGGACCCCAGTACGTCGTTCTCGTAGCACGAGCTACAGGTCAGCAGACTACGTGTTTCCGGCGAGCACACATCAGAGCACACTGTACACATTTCAGCACTCTGCGTAAATCTCATTGGTCCTCCCTCGATCGCTAGGTCAAGGAAATCTGCGGTCACACTTTCTTCCAACCGGAGCGTCCAATGTCGCCGAGGGCTCTGCCCTGAGACAGAGAATGCGCATAAGCACTCCGGCATCTTTGTCCCATGAACACGAAGAAAGGAAGGGAGCTTCGTCGACAGGGTTTGTAACGCTTGACTCAAACTGGAGCCTCTTGATTGACCGTGGCGGTTACAAGAGTTGTGAGCGAACGGCATAGAACAGCCTTTTCCAGGAGTTTCTTGCTCCTATCGTACGTGACGGGGACAGTGAACCAACAAACAACACTCGATCCGCCAAACGTGTCTCGCCTTATCGCCGCAGATCTGTCCGAGGGGCAGCAGTTTTAGCTTCACGAAACGATTCGTCGCAGTGGTGCAGGAGAGGCCAGAAGGTCACTACAGCTTGATCGGTCACGTTGGCCGATCGTAACACCGCAAATACACGCAAAATTGCCGCGCGAATGGCCGCTCTAGGAACTTTGCGTGTATTCGCGGGCTTTCACGCTCGGAAAAACACTTTGATGCAGTGCGTATCGAGCTAGAGAAACCTTATAGGGAGTTTTTCACGTTGCTCTACAGTTTTCCAGATTGACGCTTTTCATCGAAATATAATATTTGTGAAGTTGATTAAGTAATTAAGACTACTTATCTAATGAGGCGGAATGAAGAAATAATCTCCACACCTTCAAGCGGTGGCAAACAGCATTACCTTGGTTCTGTCCAGCTACGTGGCATTTGCATATTTTTTAATGTTTGGCTCAAGTTGGGACATCCTGTATATATGGGGTTCGGAAAGGTGGTCGGGCCTCAGCTCTGCCGCCCCCCCCCCCCCCCCTGCCCGGAAGAAGAAAACTTTTTGTTTATGGAACCAGCGCTGAAGTTTGGAGATGACACACAGCACCTCCTTGCGCACATCGCGCGCATTGTTTAGTTATACAAACATAAGAAAATGGCCAGTGGCGGTACGGTGGGGGCATACAAAACTCGTGAAAGAAAATTACTGCAGGAAATCTAGTGGTACTTGTCAGATAGCGCATAAGCATTCTTTCCAGTCGCTCATTTTGTACACATACGTCTCTCACGTATACGAACGCGTCTGCTCGTATGATGGCGAAGTTTGCTCGATTTATTGTTTGTTTGTTAAATAATCTTAATATTGATCAATTAAGGTAACCAGTCTTAATTAGACTTAGTCATCTTTATTACTCTTAATAAATCCTGATTAGCCTCAATCAAACATTTCTCAGTTGAAATTATGTTGAAGTTATTAGGTGCCCTGAATAATTCTTGATTGCCATTAATTAATTTATTCCTAGTTATTCTTGATCCGCCTAATTAGATTAGGCTATATTAAATTTTAGTGAAGCTCACTATTCTTAGTTACCCTCAACTAATCATCATTTTAATTACCCTTAGTTAATCATGATTACCCCTAATTATAATAATGTTGATCAAACGAAATCAGGTGTCAATAATCTTAAATACCCTCAATTAATCCTGATTAGTCTTATTTACTTGGTTAATTAGACCAGTTTAATTACTTTTTGTGGCAACTGTGGTGGGCTGCTTTATCTGCACCGACAGCATGGTATACTTATTGCGGCAACTGTAGTGCATGGCCTACTTTCTACACTAAGTGTATGATATAGTTATTGTTGCAGCAACAGTAGCGACCGGCTTTCGTTTTGCACGGACTGTATGGAATGGCCGACTGTAACGTGTACTTGTTACATCAACTGTAGTGGTCAACTGTATGGTATACTAGCTTGTTGCAGCTGCTGCAGTGATGAGCTTTCTTTCTGCACCGACTGTATGGTATGGCTGACTGTATGGTATAGTTGTTGCGGCAGTTGTAGTGGCCTACTTTGTTTCTACATTAACTGTATGATATAGTTACTTGTTGTGGCAACTGTAGCGGCCTGCTTCTTTGTGCATGGTATAGTTATTTGTTCTGGCAACTGTAGTGTGTCTTTCTTTTTGCGAGGACTGTCGTGGAACTGTAGGTCTCTCGTGCTGACACGTGTACTTATGCTTTTTGCGGCGAATGCATTTCGCCTGCTAACAAAAGTTATTGCTCAGTGCAAGACCTCAAATTATGGGGTTTTACGTGCCAAAATTACTTTCTGATTATGAGGCACGCCGTAGTGGAGGACTCTGGAAATTTCGACCACCTGGGGTTCTTTAACGTGCACCTAAATCTAAGTACACGGGTGTTTTCGCCCCTATCGAAATGCGGCCGCCGTGGCCGGGATTCGATCCCGCGACTTCGTGCTCAGCAGCCCAACGCCATAGCCACAGTGCAAGACCTGTCTGCATTATTTGGAACATACTGGAGCGTTATCGTTGATTGTATCTGTTGTGTGTTTTTTCGCTGAACTTTTTGTAATCAGATTGTATGCGCGACACGAATTGTGTAGTGCATTCTGGAAGGCACGCGGGCACCAGGGATTACACTGGTACTTTTGACGACTTATGCACGCCAATGAAGCCGATGCACTTGACCCTGTTGCGGCTCGGGGTAGCCTTTAGGCCAGGAATCCTAAAGGCACAGGGACGAGTACGTCGGGGAGTAGGTGCAAAAAAAAAAAAAAAAGAGGGGCGGGGGGGTATTTTTACATTATTGACGCTGGCTCCAGATATGGAAACCCACTCCATGTAGGCGCACTTTAAATATCTGAGCTCACTACATGTCTGAGTACACATCAGGACACATCAGGATGCCCTCACTGCACCAAAGATATCCTCATTTAAAGTAGCCGTCCTCCCTAGGAGGTTAGACTAGGGAATCTGATGACTGTGTCTCGGCCAGTCATAATCGTCGAATCGTTCGCAAAATCCCTCCCATGACGTACGTCGCACGGTTCCGCCGGACTCCGCCTCCAATGATGCGCGATCGCTCCCACATGCGACGCAATCACGTCGCAATTTGGGAAGCCGAAGTATTCCCTTTTTGTGCAATGCGCGCAGAATGTTTGCATTGTGGCAAGCCTCCTGCCACGTTCCTCGGGTGTCTCCTGGGCATGCACGCCAAGGCCGCGTCTTTTGACAGACTTGCTCAGCTTGTGCCCGTCACTTGGCGACGATTTCGGGGTCGGTCGATTCGCGCTCGGCCTGCCGTCACCTTCGTCCCTGCTCCGTCCTTCTCGCTCGGCGCTCGGCCTCTCGATCCCGAGACTAACCCGGCACGTCCATAGCGCACACAGATCTCTGGCAGCCTCCAGATAAGGCCCACCCAGCGCGCCATGCCCTCCTCCTCCGGGACGCTTCGTCTCCTTGCTCCTTCCCGCTTCGCTCAACGCCACCTAGAGGAAACTCTAGGTGACGTTGGTTTGCCGAGCTCATGTTGCTACACATGCAAAGAGGCGTCGCGAACATGCGCAGCGCACGGCGGCGTCGAAGCATAAACGGAAAGGGCGCGAACGCTGTCGCGGACGCTACATTGAAGTGGACGGCGCGGCGCCTGTTATCCACATCCAGGCGCCTTCCTCCTCCCACTCTCGCTTCCCTCTCGGGGACAAACATAATATCGCCGATTTCACAGACGGGGCATGTACGCTTGCGCGTGAAACTACCTGCAGGAACTCGGCAAGAAAGCTTCGCTTTAAAATATGTATAGGCGTTAATTGTCAACGCGCTTGAAATATGTCCTCGTTCAGATATATAGAGATTATTAAATATGTATGATTAATAGACTAACCAGGAATTTCGACTCGATCAACTTGCGTGTCTTGCGTTTCACCTGCTTCCAAGCCTTTCCTATACCGACGGGGCTTCGACAGGAAATCAGAGCGTCGTTGTAAATGGACGACCGCGCTCACTGTAGTCCGCGGGCGTTGTCTAAGCTGCGAAGGGAATTCGTAACAAGTGAGTGCACGCGAAACAATTCGAAAAGAAAAAAAGCGTCAATAATTTCGTTGCATCTATACGTAGTACTTCAATATCTCTTTCACAGTACAAAGAAATGCGTTTGCTGGTTAAAACATAGCAATTCGCATCAAAACATATCAAAGGCGACAAAATACCTGCGCGCTCTGACTGTGACGTCATGTGGGAAGGCCAACGAGCCATTGAAGACCGTGCTTCTGCAAAACAAAAAAATTTCACCGACGATACTCCTTAATGCGAAGTTTGAACGCAGCTCTTTACGTGTTGTCATTTCGCGACATATTGGCTGGAGCGGACAGTCTGCCTCGTGCGGCACGTTGCAAATGGAGCGATGTGTGGTGCGACTGCCTCGCTAATTTGGAATTCGCGAGAGGCAACGCATAGGTGACGCGTGGGCGCGATTCACAGCCGCCGCTGCAGACAGACCGCCCAGGCGTGCGATAATCTGGCGCCATCTCATAGTCATTTTCGCCGCTCTACGCGTCTCACATTTTCACTATACCCGCCTCCTCCACTTTCAACTCATAGTTCCGCTGCACTCTCTTCATCCGCTTTCCTCCTCGCACCTTTCATCCCCCGCTGTGCACCGCGTTCGTTCTTTCATATTTCGCTGTGCACGCTGTCGCGATCGGCCTGCAAGGGTACTGACCTTCGAACCTTTCCCAGCCCGCTGCGAAGAGTCGCTTTGTAAAGCCAACAATGCGCCTCCTTCGGACAGCCCAACGGCGCCAGCAAGGCTAGCCATGTTTGGCGGACCGAGTATTGTTAATTGGTTTGCTGTTGCCTTCACGGTCTACTTGGAGCAAGAGAACTCCTGGAAAAAGGTGTTTTGCGGTGCTTTCTCACGAGCCCCAGAAATCGTCACAGTCGATTCACAGACGCGGTGGCTAACTGCGGAGTCAGCTCTGGAATCAGGAGACGCGAGCTTGGGTCAAGCGTACCAACACCTGTCTACGAGGATCCTCTCTGCTCGGTGGGTTCAGTGAAACCAAAGTGCGCAAGTGAGTGTGCGAACTCTCCCCCTCAAAGGCGGATTACGGCTACGATGACTTTGGGCGCTCCCATTGAACGAAGGTTGAACGGCTGTTTTCTCTCACCTAGGGGTCTAGGGAGGACAAAGGGTTTTTAAGCAGCTGTTTTCCGCTGTTTGGTGTGCTTCGTGCTTCCTTTTCAGTCATGCTAGACTGATGAAATGTATCTCCTGTCTTCATGTAGATATTGTAAATAAATCCCGTAGTCCTCGTTCTCGATGAGAACAAGTCCTTCCCTTCAACAACGTCCTTAGCGTGGATGAGTCGTACGACGGCATGGGCCCTACCACTTACTTCATGCCCGACCCCAACTCTTACAACGCCGGTGCCCGGCGCAGGAACAGGTGCTTAATAGCTGCGGTGTAAAATTCCGGCAGAAACCATCTCACGATGAACGTCGACGTTACTGCAATTAGCACTGAAGCTGTGTAGCGACACACCGTATTGCAACCACCGGAACTCGCCTTGTATGAGGTGTGTATGCAGCCGGTTTCCGCTCTCGCACATATCCTTGTGCACATGCTGCGCTATCTTGCGGCACCACCGCAAAGTCCGCGCGTGACGCTTGTCTTAATGTATATTCAGACAAATTTGCCCGAATTCATTTGACGCAGCTAGGTTTGATTTCGCCCAGCACCAGAGAAAGTTTAAAGGTTGAAAGGTGGCACATAAACAGCGGAACATACCCAGTGACACCAGCCGGCGTTAAGGAGGTTCATCGAAGAGCGGCGCATATCTAGTGGCACAAACCCAGTTTACCAAGTTGGTCTGGAAAATGTTTATTGAATGGGAACGCATACCCAGTGTCACATACTCAGTGATACAGTTGGTCCAACTTTGTTGTTTCGAACACGGTTCGGTACAGAAACCCGATGCTCTACCCATTTGACAGCGGACTACCCAGTGACCCAAACTTGCGGGAGCACGGTGTTACGACTTTGAGGTGGTCCCGTAGCGCTCGACACCCGTTTCGTGACAGAGCGTTGGTAGCGAAGACTCCGAGTCAGGCGTCGGTGAGAATAACAAAAGGGACTTTATACACTATATACAGGTCATTATACAGGACATGAAGGGATCGGCACTGGGGCCGAGAGCTCACAGCAAACGCGACTGTTCCCGCACGGCGACGTCCGGCGAAAACGCGTGACACATCTCACTCCAGTCGAGAGCGGCACTCTGCTCCCGGTGGGTCGGCGGATCCGGTTTTCCAGGCGGCGCGCCGCGGCTTATAAGCCCCCAGAAACCATTGTCACTCAAACGGCCCAATACAAAGTGAGCACTCGACGGTCGTCGGAAGAGGTCCAACCAGCGATCACGCTGGCCACCCCGTTCAAAGTTGGCGGGCGCGGTGACCTCCAGGGAAGGGGAGGTACGGCGCCGGGCTGTCTGGCACTTGGCGACACGTTTGAACATGTTGCCCGCCGATGCTTCTCCGGAGGACACCACTGCCTGACGGCTCAGCATCTTGACTTGTCAAGGGAGAATTAGGGCGCTGTGCCTTTCGGCGCAGCCCCGGGTTTGTCCAAAGGGCGCTCGCAGGAAAATTCTCCATCTTGCAGATTCGGAATCCGGGCTTGTGGTAATGGCACAACAACGGTTAGATCCGGGCATATGCAGACACCGGAAAGTCCGTAAAGTAGCAAGGTGCCCTAAGAATGGCAGCAGGGGGCTGACGTATAGTAGTGTTTAGGATGTTCAGGCCTGAAAGTACCTAAATACCGGTTACATTTCCCATGACAACGCGCTGTTTCTCCATTTATGAGTATCGTTCGTAATTCTTGCGAGCACGGACACGTTCAACCCGTTTCTTAGCTCATTATTGCTGTTCGCAGTAAAATGATTGCCGCCCACGTTTTTTTACCTTCCCGTGTGACGTCACCGCTCGAAGCACTGGAGCATTCTTCTGCTTCGGGTGAGGATAAAGCAACCGAGACAAATTTGCTCTTATGGGTGGCCGTGCTCAGAGCCTTGCTCGCTCAAGTCCGTTAGGCTGCTTGCAGTGAAAGGCGATGGGCTTGCGTGCGAAACGGCAGCAGTTTTCTCCAATGACCTTTGGGCTAACGAAATAAAAACGTCACGTGGCATAAGCAGAGAACGACGTCTGCAGCTTCGGCAGTGTCCTGTGCTCGCTTCTTTTCCCACGCGACGACCGGGCGAAGATGCATGCATCAGCCGCCGCGTTTACGCTTTAACATTTGACGCCTTTCCTCCTTCCTTTGCTTCTGTTTTCTTTTTTCGTTATTGACGGGAGGGTGGAGGGTGGGTCGCCAGCAGCAGCAAACAAGGAACAAACGCTGCCAGCCTTGCGAGAAACGAGCTCTCGCAAGCGATGGGGCTCAAATTTTCATCGCGGCACTTACGCGTCAATATCAAATTGCACGCTCTGCAGGGACATCGGCGCGTCATGCTGTAGCGATAACAAACGAATTTATTAATAAAAAAATAAATGATAAAAAGGGTTGGGTGGAGGGCGGTCGATGTGCGTGCAACGGAGAGATGAAAGCTAAAAAGAAATATTTTTTTTTTTTGTGTGTGTGTGTCCGTGCACGCTTCCAGAGCGACAGTTACGCTCACAGTTCACGGCCCAGCCCCGACAATGAATTCTCCTCGCCAGGGCTCCAGTGACGCTTTCGCGATGTTTGTGGCCCGCGTGCTACTCCAAGCGTGTTTCTCGCGATGAGGTTGAACGAAAAACGGTTCCATATTTTACACGAGAAGTGCGTCAAAACTGTTATTTCTTTCCTTTCGTTATTTTGATCTGTCTTCCTTTGAATAGCTGGTAGCTTTAAAGCACATTCGCCGCTGACGGCCAATTCACTCGGTGGCGTAAGCGAGGCACTAGGCTGCCAGAGCCGTTGGGGCCAATTTTTTTTTTTTTGGCAAACCTAATCAAAAAGAACAAAACCAGTGTTTGAGCGGTCGAAACACTAATTGTTGTTGCTCGTCATTTAGGCCCACATATGAGCAAAGGCTGACGACTCTGACATAGTAAGCCTTGAGTAAGCCTTGATTCCGACACCGGCTTCAAGTATGCCTTGGAGGAGCAACCTCTTTCTGATATGCTTACTCGAGTGATTTAACATCCAACAGCAACCGTGAGACATTCCCCGTATTGTGTTTCAGGCTAATTTTTACCTGACGTTCTTTTACATACAACAGAAGAGGGGGAGGAGGAATGCAATTTTATTGAAACGCAGGAATTTCGAGTGGTTGGCAGTGTCCTCCGTCCAGGAACCCGGTGGATTTTGGTGGCGTCGACGCACGGTCTACCAGCCGGAGCTGGTCCTCAGGACGAGAGCCATGGTCATCTCTCTCTCTCTCTCTCTCTGATCGTAAGAGGGATTAGGAAATACGTCTAGGCTGGGGTTGCGCTTGCAGACCAATACCAAGTGGTAGAGCGCCGCGGGCTTTTCACAGCGAGGGCACGCGAAAGCATATGCTATAGGGAGCGCGGGATATGACGTGTAGGCAGGTTGGGAGTGGACAAGTGTTAGTCCTAAGCTGCTTCACGATTGTCTGCTACTCTTTGATGAGGGAACTGTGCCTCGAGGGGTTCGTTTTTACGGACTCGTCTGGTAAGTAACCATCGGTTGGTCAGACTTCTGCTGGTCGTCTCACGGTTCCCGGCCGCTGCTAGCTCTCGGGCTCTCGAGCAAGCTACGAGGTAACAGAATCTCAGGACATGTTTTTCCCTTTCTTTCTTTCTTTCTTTCTTTCTTTCTTTCTTTCTTTCTTTCTTTCTTTCTTTCTTTCTTTCTTTCTTTCTTTCTTTCTTTCTTTCTTTCTTTCTTTCTTTCTTTCTTTCTTTCTTTCTTTCTTTCTTTCTTTCTTTCTTTCTTTCTTTCTTGCTGCTAAGCACGAGGTCGTGGATCCAATCCCAGCCACGGCGGCCGCATTTCGATGGGCGCGAAATGCGAAAACACCCTTGTACTATAGATTTAGGTGCTAAGAACCCCAGGTGTTCCAAATTTCCGGAGTCCCCCACTACGGCGTGTCTCATAATCAGAAAGTGGTTCTGGCACGTAAAACCCCATAATTTAATTTAATTTTATTTCCTTCTCTTTCTTATTTCTTTCTTTCTTTCTTTCTTTTCTTTCTGTCATCACGTAAATAAGATTGCCAGGAATCAAACCTATAACACTGTATTCAGGAGAAGCATGCAGTGCAGAACGGTTTTAACACACTGTTATCACTCTAATATTGCCACATCAGCCAGGTACCAGCAGCACGCGCCATTGCTAATCCACGCGCATGCACATACGGCACCTGATCGTGGCTGTAACGGTAGTAGCACAACAATGAGATGCTAAAGCATCCTACACTGCGTATGAACCGACCGAATTAGATAGCATGGACCGCCGGTTGCGCGACACCAAGGAAGAACTGTGCGATGCATCCAGATCATGCATTGTTTTGATAACAGGATGATTGTCATCTTCAAATAAAGGTTTTTGTTCGCTTCTCTTTATTGCTTATCGCAAAGGCCTCGGATGTTTTCTTTAAGACAATCCGGGAAATAGCACCAGAGCGAAACGATATATATATATATAAGTCGCAGGTGGCGTCCACAGACGCATGCGCCACCACGAACACATCGATCATTGAGTACAATACTATGCTATATTCGTTCCTCTTTTTTGACCTCACCAGGTCAGGTGCACCTTCGAATCACTTTGAATTAACGGCGCGATTTGTTTGTTTGTCATCTACTGCAAGTTCTCTCGACCACCACTTATCTCATCCCAAGGCTTGACCGGCTCTTCCGTGTAGCGAGGGCAGTCGTTATCTGTGACGTTTTCTTCATGTGCTGCACGTCTTGCTCCGTCATTTTGGTGTTAGGGCTTACGAACGACACGGCGCACTCGAGCGTCGTGGTAAGCGGAATGCTACGCGGAATCGACATTAAACGTTCAAACTGCTTGCTTCCGAGAAAACAAATCGAAAACGCAAGCTAGCTGGCAGCAATGAACCTCCTCACTGAGATGGGCCATGATGACAATGTCAACATCACTAAAGGCTGGGCGCGGTGAGGTCAACGTCATAGGCTTTCTTTTTCAGGGTCGGTTACGATTTTTAACAGAACCAAATTTTCTGAATTAAACATATGTGAAACGTTCTTCAAGTGAATCGACTTGAGTAATACGGCATTTGTGTAACCGCTTCACAAAAGTGTCGCTTCACATGCCTAAAGGAAAAAGGAAGGAAGGAAAAAGTGGAGAAGGAAGGCAGGGAGGTTAACCAGTTTAGCTTAACCGGTTTGCTACCCTACACATGGGAGCGGGATGGGGGGAATGAAAGATGGGGAGAAGAGATAGAGAGCACATAACATGACACACACATCGTTAGTTACAGTCTGTCACTCTTGCGCGGTACGTGACATCACTGTCACAGCCGCTTGTCCAAGCCCGTCTCCTTCATAAACCGAAGTAGTCCCTTCGTCACCTTCATCTGCGATGTCGTCTGTCGGCGATATGTGAAAATAGTTGCAACTGACAATGGTCTATTGTCAAGGTGCGCTAGAACGGACGCCAGGGACTAGATTCCTAGATTCCAATCGCACTTGTACAGGTTAGAGAAAAAGTAATACTTAAAAAAAAGTAAAAGTACAGGTTGAAGAAAAAAGGCCCTTGCGTTCAAGAGTCCTGCTGATGCATTAGTGCTGCTGACATCCACATATTTTGTATACAGTCCCTTCATTGCATATTTTTTATGACGATGGTACGTATCATACCTCTCATGTCATTCTCATCGTTTTGACGCATATATATTCTTCGCACTTAAACTTTTAGGCCTCTATACACAGCCGTGTCGTCTGCCCTTCAAAACTGGCAGTTCGTGCATCATTAGCAGCTAATTAGCATTGCCTTGGCTCTCTTTGGCCTCACATGACCCTTGCGCTAATGACATCCAATACTAATCATCATCTCCCATAATTTAACATTGCTCAAGTGCAGTAAATAGAACGAGCTGGCCTGGCTGTTTTGGCGCGTCCACTGCAGCCCTACACATGTTGTCAATCAATATTTTTCTTGGACGACTTCCCTCTGTTGCGTTCTCCAGGGTAGCGTATCCCACCGCTGCCGAGTTGTTGCGACGCCTGTTTATCGAAGCTCGACCGACGTTACTATTGGGTAGCGTGGCGTTGTCGGCGGGCTGCAGGCACCCGGTACACCATGGCGACCAGGCAAGGAGGAGACGATTTCTAGTGCGAAACTTGCACGATTTATTCAATGGTTAGGGAAGGATAAGAAGAATAGAATAAAGTGTTAAGTACACTGCGCAGCCCCTTTACATAGGCTCACTAAAATCGTGGGCAGGAACTTGCTCACGTCAACGTCACGTGACAGGCACCGAGTCTGGCTGTGGATGGGAGGCGGATACCTTTTCCCCTGGTGACCTTTCTTCTAAGCGAGGTTGTGGTTGGGGGGCGTATACCTTTTCCCCCGGTGACCTTTCTTCTAGGCGACGTTGTGGTGGGGCGGCGGATACCTTTTTCCCTGGTGACCTCTCTTCTAGGTGACGTTGTGGTTGGGCGCGGATACCTTTTCCCCTGGTGACCATTCTTCTAGGCGACGTTGTGGTTAGGTGGCGGATACCTTTTCCTCTGGTGACCTTCCTTCTAGGCGACGTTGTGGTCGGGCGGCGGATACCTTTTCTCCTGGTGACCATTTCTTCTAGGCGACGCTGGTTCGCGGAAAGGGTCCCTTCTAGAGTCGCACAGTTTGCGGAAAGGGTTTTCACGCACACACAAAAAGGGGCCTGTGAACACTGCGGGGCATCTGCCAGACCAGTCATCCACTCGAGACATCATCCACATGGCATCGAGCCTCCTAACTCCAGCTCATTCGCAGCGCCCTTGGTCTGTTTTCGTTACACCGTGCTTGAACGAGTAACCCTCGTAGGGCTCGCTCGTCGATTGTTTTCTGCTACGATGTTGTTAACCCCTAAGGCAACTAACGCAGTTTCGTTTTCTGGATAGGTTTAGCTACAGAGCAGCTTTCCTAAGTGGGTCGGCGGAGTGCTGCTATTTAATATTCCTTTTAGTAGCCGGTGCTCGAATGCTGTGTTAATTTCGGTAACAGTCTCCAGTTGCGATTAACCGAAATCTTTAAAAAGAGATCACTGTGTATATAGTCCGCTAACCATATCACGAACCGTCTTTCCACATACAGAGCGGTTGAGCCAGTTTTATTTATGCGAACTTTATCTGCACTCCACAGTAATAAAAAGAAAGTTTAATTTTTTTTTTCGTAATTTATTTTCTCCACAAGCTCGCCATCTTGCGGAGCGATCCACGAGGAGTGGGCGAAGAAGAAGAGAACCAGGAGGAAAGAAGAAGCAAGGGTATTCTTTTCCCGGAGAACGCCGTCCGTCCGTCCCGTCCGTGCGCTGACGTGGCCTGGTTCCTGAGCTCCCGAACACTGGTTCTGGTCAAGTAGCTGGCGTTTTTCTTTTAATCTGTGTCTTTTACGTATTTGTTTTTGACCTTTTCTTTCAATATCTGCTAACCTGCCAGAGTAATTTCCTGTTTCTTTGCAATGCCACTCTCATCGCCAGCCCAGGAGGTTTCCTCCTGGTCGGCTTCTGTTCCTAACTCTCATTTGCCGGTGGAGCTTTTCTTAGGCAGTGGGGCGAGCAGCGTACCTGTGGCTTTGGTTCCGAGTGATGGCAGTGTGATTCGCATGAAGAATCCCAAAGCAATTGGCCTCGGCCTCGGCCAAAAAGAACATATATGTTCTTTTTGCAGTGCACCTGAAACTATCGAGCATTATTTTCTCTCATGCCGCCGCTTTCTAAGACAAAGAAAAATATTACAATACGCATTTACCAAACTGGGCCTATCGCTAACCTCGCCAAGCATTCTTTCTTTTGGGGCGACTTCACTGGGCTCCAGCCACAGGGATGCTTTTCTTGCAGTTGACAATTTTATTAGAGAGACAGAAAGAGTGCCTTGCTGATTTTCTACAATTATCCATAGTTTCTATTATTTCATTTCATTACGTTAGATTATTTTATCAAAATTCTTAACAATATTTTCATTGCAAGTCTAAATTAGAGTTCTATCGTCCCACGCTCCACTATTCAAATCTAGTTTCTCTATACTTCTAACCTTACGGAAAACCGCCTGCTTCTTGGCCAATCCCCCATAGTGGGTATGCGCCACTGTCTGGGACAAAAGACAAGACAAGACAAGACAAGAACCTCGCAACAAAGGATTTATACGTGAGCGAGTCTTTTGACTGTTTCGACGCGCTCGGAAATGGTAAGGTGCACAAGGGGATGTTGTCCATCGCCACCATTTGCGTGTACATACACATCGTGCCGTTCATCTCAACCGACGTCGGACACTGGCGCAAGAGGCCGCCGCATTCCAACATATATCCCAGGCCGACTTGAGGAATACGGCTGGACGCGTCTGGGAGGCCAAGCCGATGCAGCATGTACGAAAATCCCGAGCAGCCCGACGACGCGATGACTGTGCTTTGCATGGATTGGGAGTACGAACAGCGCTGGCCCAGAGAGAGCGCAGTGTCCACGTGGAACATGGTCTGCTCGAGGCACTCGCTCATCGCCGTCATGATCGTGGTTCAGAACTTCGGATCCGCTTTGTGCGTGTCTGCAGCAGGATACTTTGCGGACCGCATCGGTGGGAAGTCCGTAGTGTTGCCGTCGCTGGTGGTCATGTTGCTGTCGATGGTCATTCTGTGCGTTTCCGCTGCTTACTGCGTGTTTGCAGCGGGCTCCAATGCCGTCGCTATGATTGTCTCCTGTTTGATCCTCTTCGAGGTATCCATGCACGCACACAGGCCTCTGCTGAACATCTTCGCCGGAACGTTCGGCGACCTCTATTCCAATCTGGTGATGGCTGTTCTGGAGCGAGCCTGGCTAGACTGGCAGTTCAAATTAGCGCTCTTCCTCCTGCCAGCGCTGTTGGTGCTGCCAGCGTTCTGCTTCATAGATGAGTCACCGCGCTGGCTTGTGGCAAAGTCCAAGCTCCCCGAAGCGAAAACCATCATGCTCGTAGCGGCCGAGGTCAACCACTTTCCTCTCTCGAACCTGCTGGAGAGACTGAAGGCGGACATCGACGCCCCCTTTGGGGAATTCACGTCGACCGACGCAGCAATGCTGGGCAAAGCGGCCATCCGAAAGAACACGGTGATCATATTTGCCTGCAATTTTACAACCGTCTTCGGTTACTATACAGCGCACCTATTTCACCGATCTCAGAACGGGATCCGGCGCTTCGCGGGTTCGCGTTCGGAGCTGCTGTATTAGCGTACGCCGCTACAAATGTTCTGATCAGGAGAGTAACCATGCTATCGACAATCACCGGACTACTCGGGCAGCCGTTTGGACTCCATTGCCTACTGAGCATCACAGTCGCAGCTGCGCCGGTGATCGTCAGCGAGGTCCTGTTGGTGGTATTAGATTCTTCGGACGATCCTACCGCTGTCAACCAGATGTAGCAGTCGTCGGACGACCTCGTCGCTGCCACCATTTGAAGGAGTTGAAGGTCGTAGAGAGGAACTCGGTGAACAGGATTTATTTACATTATTTACATCTTAGACAAGACATATATCGACAGTCTAGCGTGACTCCCATATGGAGCCCGCAAGACTAAGATACAGCAAACAGCTTACGAGCACACAGCTCACGAGTACATTTCTAGCATGACAACGTGCACTCAGCTCCCGACGACGAGCACACTCTCGCAGCCGGCAAACGCTGCTTATAAGCACTTGATCCCCCCTTGATTCCCAGTGGTATTCGACGTCACCGTTCGACCTCACCGTAGATGACCCGCCCTTTTGGAGGAGGGCTCACAAACACGTGTTGCACAGGTTTCAGTGCCGCACACACACACAGGTGTAAAGGTCCGGAGCCGACGTCAGAGGGGCTTCGTAGAACTCTGCTTCGTCCCGGGTGGCGCGGCCGAGTACCACATTCCTGAGCTGACCCCGCGCCACGTGGCTGCCGGTTATTTGCAGTTCTCTGAAGTGCGCCCCGTCCGGTTGGATTGGAACACGTGCAGCGGGCTGAAAGCTGGCACGTTGTCACCCCGTCCGGCCATTCCTAACAGTGGTGACGAAGTTTTTATGCGTAGACGCCGCCATCGTGGTTCCTTGCTACTCCCTGGAACGCTTCCCGACCGCCGTGCGCGGCTTGACCGCATGCTGCGGCTTCGGCTGCGGTGTATTCGGTGCCGCCAGTGCGGCCGCGGTGGCGCTTCTGCTCAACCGCCAGGGTCGTTATGAGGCCGAGTTCGCTCTACCGGCGTTGTTGCTCGGCGGCTCGTTGCTGGCCCTGTGTAGCATTTCGCGCCCCACGACGGTCGAGTGCGCCAGGAAAACCGTAAGCCCTGACACCGAAACGACCAAGCAAGACGTGTAGCACATGAAGAAAACATGGAAGATAAGGACGGGCCCACAACACGGAAGAGTGGGGCAAGCGGCCGGACTAGATAAATGACATTCAAGAGAACACAAAAACACAAACGCAAACAAATCTCGCTGTTAAGGAGAAGTGATTCGAACCTGCACCTGAGGTGGTGAAATCAGAAGAGTGGAGCGAATATATAGTTGTGTACTTGATGATTTGTGTGTTTGTCGTTATATATGTCAGGGGACGTCACATTCTACTAATCTATATTCCACGAATAGCCTAACACGCAGCTCCTCGCACAGTTTCTTTTATCTGAGCTAAGTATACTATGGTGAAAATGCAAATGACCTTTTTATTTTCATGCTTGGCGTAGTACGCGGGCCAGAAAAATCACGAAAGCGTCACTGGAGCCCTGGCGAGGAAAATTGATTGTTGGGGCTGGGCCGTGAACTGTGAGCGTAACTGTCGCTCTGGAAGCGCCGGGGACACGAAGAGTGTTATTCTTTTTAGCTTCCTCCTGCGCATGTACATCGACCGCCCCTCGCCCAACTCGTTTTATTCTTTTTTTTTACTAATAATTTTGTTTGCTATCGCTACAGCACGATGCGCCGATGTCCGCTGGAGCGTGCGATTTGATATTGACGCGTAAGTGCCGCGATGAAAATTTGAGCCCCATCGCTTGCGACAACTCGTTTCTCGCGTGACTGTCAACGCTGCTGCTAGCGACCCGCCCTCCATCCTCCCGTCAATAGCGAAAAAAAAATGCATAATGAAAGGAAGGAGGAAAGGCGTCGACGGTTGAAGCGGAAACGCGTCGGCTGATGCCTGCATCTTCGCCCGGTCGTGGCATGGGAAAAGCAGGGAGAAGAGGACATTGCCGAAGCTGCAGACGTCGTTCTCTGCTTGTGAGACATGGCGTATATATCTCATTGGCCCGAAGGACATTGGTGGAAATTGCTGTCGTTTCACACGCAAGCCCATCGCTTTTCGCTGCACGACGTCTAACAGACTAGAGTGGGCATGCCTCTGAGCACGGCTACTCATTAGAGCAGCTTTGTCTCAGTTTACCCGCCGCGGTTGCTCAGTGGCTATGGTGTTAGGCTGCTGAGCACAAGGTCGCGGGATCGAATCCCGGCCACGGCGGCCTTATTTCGATGATGGCGAAATGCGAAAACACCCGTGTACTTAGATTTAGGTGCACGTTAAAGAACCCCAGGTGGTCGAAATTTCCGGAGTCCTCCACTACGGCGTGCCTCATAATCAGAAAGTGGTTTTGGCACGTAAAACCCCATAATATTTTTGTCTCAGTTTGTTCCTTTATCGTTACGCGATGCAAAAGAATGCCCCGCGCTTTGAGCGGTGCTGTCGCACGAGAAGGTAGAAATAGTGGGCGACAATCTTTTTACTGCGAACCGCAGTTATGATCTAAGAACGGTTTGAACGCGCCCGTGGGTTTGCAACAGATTGAAACGATGTCAATATCGAGAAACAGCGCGTTGGCATGGGAAACTCAATCAGTATTTAGGTTTTTTCAAGAGAGCGGAGCATCATTTAACCACTACTACACGTCAGCGCTCCTCTGCAACCAACCGTTATCAACGAGAAAATAGACTTCACGTGTCCCTTGCTTGCTGAGAAGATTCCATGGGCTGTGCGGAATGATGCGCGGTAGAAAGAAAAGGGATTCGGCTCGGCGGGCGTGAGGCCAGAGTCAAGTCGCCATACCTCGCTATCAGTTCATCACATGCAGGCATTGAGAAACAAGACGCTCACCAACTGACAGAAGAATGGGGATCAGTGGCTAAAGAGAGTCGCAGTCACTGACATGCCGAAAACAAGCTGTCCAGGAGCTGGTACACATGCTCTTCCAGAAAGGCAGGCAGATGACGCAGCTGGGGGAAGAGAAGCGGACCGGGGCTGCTAATCACGACAAAGGTAACTTCTGTCATGTGGGCTGTTTGAACAAATCAAAGAGGCCGTAGCAGCTATGTGAGCCAATCAGAACTGATAAGAAGGGGCATTTGACAATGACGGCCTAGGAAAGGAAAATAACTGCGATAAATCGCGCCACAAGTACGGTTCGCAGTAATTTAGTCCACAGAATCAGAGTTGTGCCAGTATTATTTTTTTATCGAAGCACGATTTTAAGAGCCCGTCGGCCAATTGCCAGTTGATGTCACCGTCGGAGCGCGCAGGTATGTGGTCACTTTTGATATGTTCTGACTCGAATGAACACGTTTGAACCAGCAAACGCTTTTCTTTGCTTTGTAGCATGTGGAAGAAAGTTTGAGAATTGTTTCGCGGCGGTGGGAAATGCTTCAAAGGAGGTGAGGCGCAAGACACGCCAGTTGATATCAAGTCAAAATTTCGGGTGAGTCGGATAACTATGCATGTTGAATAATCTTTATCGCCTGAAGAAAGGACCCATTTCAAGCGCCCTCATTATTTGACAACGCCTACATACATTTTCGAATATGGATATACAGAATAGTTACCTCGACGTTTGCATACGCAAAACAGGTGGTCACGGGCACCGACAAATGAATGGTGACGTTCTTTATAGGTGATTATTGACCACTTCAAAGCGAAGCTTTTTTTGTAGATTCGGACGTGTTTAATGTGGTTGTCAGAAGGGCTATGGAGTAGGCCTGAGGCTACATTTAATTGTAAGTGTTGAATTAGGTGTGCTACACCGAGCAACAAGAACGCAGTGCTTTCTTTCGCCGCGTGAGTTCTTGTTGCTCAGTGCCGCGTTTCGATTCAACATGCCGTGGTCGGCGGTTGGACTGTTACTGCGGACGTTATCTTTTAAGAGCAAAGCTTTCTTTATCTCTCCCCTTCCACTTGGCGCGGATGCCTGTCTGGCCGTATAAGCTGGGCTGATCCCGGAGATGGTGTAATCAAAGTGCGCGGGACTTAATGTGCCCATCCTGATAACCATGCAGTTCACGACATATGTCCCATGAAATTCCACATTTCGATGGCAGCGAAATGCAAAAAAAAAAAAAAACCCACATGTGTACGGTGCGTTGGGTGTAGGTTGAAGAATCTCGGGCGGTCAAAATTAATCCAAAGTCCGCCACTACGACGTGCCTCATAATCAAATATATTCGTAACACGTGTAGACACCTCGAATTGTCAACATGGCATAAGGTGATATTAAATTGCCCCGCTAATTAACCACGCAGTTAGGAACAAATTTAAAAGGAAACTTATTTTTCTCTCAGCGCAATAAATGTCTAACTCACACATTGGTCACCTGACTGGTATATGGAAAAGGCCTCCACGATTTCGCGAGTCATTTAATTAGGGAGAGTGCGTTGGGAGGCTAGTTGGCAAGACATATTTTTGGGAACTTAAACTGCGCTAAGGACGGGACACAGAGGTAGAAGGGCTGAATGGGTTCAGGACTGCGTCCGTCCTGTCTTGTTCTACCTTGGTGTCTCGTCCCTAGCACAGTTTAAGTTCCCAAGGATATCACTACATTAGCATTCTTCAAGAAAGTGTTCCTTCTTTAAAACATCACAGTACACCCACGCGACCGGCAGTGCTGACCTATAAAAAGGAATATGTATTATTTTTGAACTGACATTACATGTCCCTTTTAATCGCACATTGATGCATCTTCCAGTGAGCCCATGTACAGTTTTCCGCAAGACAATGGAATCTAATAAACAACGCACGTTATATATCGATCGCACAAATGTATTGGCGTGTTTGACACAGTAACCGCGTTTTATCGACCCCTGAGAAACCTACGACATTATATGAATGACGGAACAAATGCTACCTAACTTCTTCGGAGATTAAAATCTTACTTGTATATTGTTTCGCCGTGAAACGTGTCTTAACATGTATTGAAACCTGATTAGTTCAAGCAGGCTCGGTGACTATTAGTCACCATCCCGTTTCAAAGTGCATGTCATTAAGGGTACTCGTCATCATCGCCATCATTTTGGCTCATCTGAAAGTGCATAAAGGGCTACCACGCACCTATAGCTCTTATCGTCGCTGTAGAAAGTCTATACATGCAAGCGCTGCCTGCGCGTATGGGCTCCCTACATCACTGGCGAACGCAGCGTCGTCGCACGAGCTCTAGTTGGGCGTCCGCTGCAGCTCTGCGTACGCAGCAAATCCGCGGTGGCGTGAGTGCGCATGCGCAGTACGCAGGAGCACGCACGGTATCTTGCGTGCGCCCGCAGCTTTTTAAAAGCTGCTTTAATCTGGCCTCTGGCCAGATTAAATGACCAATTAAGTGATTAAATGATTAAATGATCTCTGGCCTACTGACTTCAAAGTGCAGCCCTGCAAGCGTGCAACGACTCCTCGTAGGCGCTGTCGCTTCCGTGACAAGCGTTTGCCTTGCCGCCTTTTTCATTGTTTGGTCGCGTTTATTTTAGCGAACTCATGAAAAAGAAAATAGGCGGGAGTCTGCGCTCCATGCGCGCAGCTTCGCCGAGGTAACAGCTGAGGAAGCTCATTAACGTTTTCCACGCGTCGCTAATGACCTCGCGTCGTGGGTCTGCTCGTCAGCAGCTTTTATAATAGCGATAAACAATTACCGTTCTCGGGCCCCATATATGGTTCTTGCGAACGCGCGTGGAGTCAAACAACAAAGATTTCCCACACCTAGGTTGGGAAACAGTGTAGTTCCAGGCGCCATCTGGGTCAATTTTCTTTTACCGGCGCGAGCTGACATCCTCGCGTCGTCTTAGCACTATTATTCCCTCGTGACTGCTTAGTTTTTAGTACTAGATGTCATTTACGTTTAAGAAATCCTAGGTCCTAATTAAGTGGCTGAACATCTTAGCTTGTATGACGTAGTAGATCTGCGGAAACCCGCAAGGTGGAGAGAAGTAATGAATAAAGGGAAAATCAGACATCCCACCCGAACGGGTGGGATGTCTGATTTTCCCTTTATTCATCTTAGCTTGTAGCTCGGGCTTTATGTCAACGAAATACCCACTTTGAAGACCCAAAGTGCGCGTGGTTCTCCTTCGAGCCGGTGGTCAGAGATGCAACGCCGCCAAGTTCGCCAATGGTGAATTGTCCACGCGTGTATAGAATAATACCCCTGTCACACGGGCGCGGCTAAAGTCCTTTTAACTCCCTTCACTCAAGGACGTCTTTATCTGGAGGGAGATGCGCGCCGTGTCACACGGCAGTCCTTTAGCAAAGGAAGTTTAAGGAAGTTGCTAGCGAAAGGAGATAGAAGATCTTCCTTGCACACTGAAGGGAGTACTCTTGTTCCCAGCGTGCTTGAATTTCGAGCCAAGAAATAACCCTCATTTTTATTAATTTCGATTTTACCAGCAATTATAGCTGTTTTTATTGCATATAATATAGTATTTGAGCACTGACAAATATATTTGAGTTGAGCAGCTACATTCAACTCTCGAACCGGGCGTTTTCGGAATGGCTGCTGCGTTCGCCATCACTGCGCCATTTTTTGTTGTAATAAATAATTGTATTTTGTAAGAAAAGACAAGTAACCAAAACTTTTTAGCAATATATAACGTGTTTCTTTCATGACTGAGTACGAGGTGAGCAGCGCCTAATGGGCCCCCAGCGACAGCTTTCAAAAGCTCGCTTATAGGCCGTGTGACACGGAGCCGACTCCTTTGAGGTGAAGCTCCCTTGCGGTCCTTTAAGGGAAGGAAGGTTGAAGGAGATCCGAGTTGCTCGTGTGACACGGGTATAACATGGAACAGTCACAAATGGTCACAACGTGACTAAAGCGGCGAGCTGCTACAACCGAACCGCAGTGACCAACCCGCCAGGGTGTAATTTAAACGTACCGAAACACCGATACACGCATTCGCAGTCTCGCTGGTCAACTATGTGTTTTTTGTGCAGACATTTGCTCGACAATTAAGGCAACCTTTAAGCACAAGTAGCGGTGATAAAGCGTTTCGCCAAGAACGTGGGGCTTCGTACCTGAAATCCCGAATACAAAAACAGTTGACGCTTTTGCAAAACAGCACTCGCATTCACAAAAGCCTCTTAGCCCAGAATCGTTCTTAAGAGGAATGCTGGACATATTATTAGTGAAAGGCATTCACCCAGTGACAAATTGCACTTACGAACGAAAAACATTTGTACATTAGGCCCCAGGACCTTGACAGGTGCTGACATTATGAGGCTAGGGACGAATTCAATAAAGCTCTCGGTTCATATACGGGCTCTTTGCCTCGGTCACCTTCTCTAATATCATGTCCAGCATCGGGATTGGCTGGAATTTGTTCTTACGAACAATTATATCGTAAGAGCTTCTTTCCGAATACGGGCTCTGACTCCTATACGACAGCTGGCTAGCGCGGCACTTCAAGGTCGTCGTATGGGAAAAAGCCGCATCTCCAGTGTGCTGCTGGCGATTGGCCAAAAATAGCGGATTAGATCAACGCAAAGCGTTTCGTTGTTCTACTACGGTGTTATCATTGGCGAAAGTCTAAGAAATCAGTACGAGCTCCACCCAAGAAAAACGCACAGCGCCCTCTCTATCGTGCCTCCGCGCATAGTATATATATTATCATGCCATAAGAAGCCAACAAACGAAGACACCAATGACAACATAGGGAAAATTACTTGTACTTATTCATTGAATTAACTAAATGATAAATTATTGGAAATGAAAGCGAATGAAGCGAGCGTTCGGGCGCCGGCCCTCGCGTTCCCTGGACTGAAACTCGGGATTCTCGACTCGGCGTCACCTCTTCTCAGCCGCAACTTCGGCGCGGTGTTCCGGATCGGCTCCGCGGCGACGCGTCGCTTCTCGCTCGGCAGTACGGCACTCTTCCTGGTGAGCCGCTTCTTTTTCGGGCGCCCGCACTTTCTTCGGTCTTCTCATGGCAGCAGCACGTTTCTCGTACAAACATTTCTCGTACAAACGAACGTACAATCTAGCAGGGCGCGCTGCCGCTTAGAAGCCGACAGGCCAGTGACGCAGTCGTTGGCTGTGCGATTTACGCCATCATGATAGCGATTAGCAGGCATAACGGCGACACACTCGACTAAACGCTATATTCCTTTGTACGTGGTGTGATTGGAAGCGCTGAAATCACGGCGCGCAAGCGGGCATGTCACATGGTATTTTTTAAATTGCATTTCGTAAGCATCTGCAGTAAGCAGAAAACCACTAATGCCTAATAGAAAGAAAGTTGGAAACTGTATAATCGGACGTTTCGCAAAGCGCTCTACAACTTTCTAA
This sequence comes from Dermacentor variabilis, assembly GCF_050947875.1. NCBI lineage: Eukaryota > Metazoa > Arthropoda > Arachnida > Ixodida > Ixodidae > Dermacentor > Dermacentor variabilis. The sequence goes on from NC_134572.1 coordinate 81,510,447, forward strand.
TTGAAATTTTTGGCCTAACTTCGTTGCTTGTGAAGTTGACCAACTAATCTTCACTAATTATGCAGTTAAGCAGAATCCAAGAGATAGTATGACTTACTCCATACAAAAGTTAGCAATGAGCATTTGGTCACGTCGTCTTAGAGTGCATCGGCATATTTTGAAACTCTGGCCAAAGCTAGCTGGGACACCCTGCTTATCTGTGATTCAGAGGAGCACATGGTACCGCCCAAGTACAGTCTTTGTAATAAAGTAGACTAGCCACATTGCCTCCAACTGCCAGGCTGAATACAGGCTGTTTAAGAAAGTTGCTGCGGTGTACCGTAAGTTACAGCGCCCTGGGAAGGAAAATACTCTCGTCATGAACATCCAAAGGTCCGGAATGTCAGAGGCGCCAGGGGAGCCTCACCACACAGGCGCTCGACTATACGGTGAAGGCACGGAATGACCCGTATACTTTTGACAAAAGCTGTACATCCTGAATTGCAGAGCAAGAACGCGGAGGGTGTTGTGCTGTTAGTGCGAAGCGAGTAAATGAAGCGCTGCGTTCAATTGTTTTTTTTTTCTTCTGTCTGTAGCATACGCACTTCACCTCGTGCGCTCCATTTTTGGCTTTTATTTCGATGCACCTGATCTTTTATGGTGGCCTTCGCTTTGTCGTCGACCGAGCTACGTGCTTCAGTGTTCGCGAGGCGGAGCTCTCGCGGGAATAACATCGCAAGGCTGCAGCTACCTCATCAAGGCAAACTTTTGTTTTCGAGAGTGATCAAGTGGGGGACAAGATTCGCACAAGATTAGTGCGATTCTATTGCTTCTGTGCCTGACCGTTCCTAGGCTTCTTGACATCGCGTCTGAAACTGACTAAAGAAAAAAAAAAGAGGTGTGCTAGAATTGGAAGCACAAAGGTTAGTTTTAAGGATCCGCCGTTCTGTAAAGAGAGCGAGAACTTCATTTAGATCGCGCTGGAGGGTCGGTCGAGCAGGAACTGGCCTTAGTGCATTGAAGAAGACGTTTGCAATTAAGGCTTGTAGGGATGTCGTCCAGGATTTCCGTTCCTTTCTCGTAGCGCTGCCATTGTTAACTTTTAATCCTACCAAAGAAGTTTCACGAAGAAAACATAGTAAAGCATGGAGTATTCTACACTGCAATAAAGACTAATTTCTTTCTCCTTTTCGTGACATAGTGGTGTATTAACAATTAAAAAAAGAATACTGGGCGCAGTTCGAGATCCTGACTGGGTCGTGTACGTGCGAGATACCGCGTATTTCCAGGCAGAAAATTACTTCAGCGCTTCTGCGCCCCTTGATTTACGTAGCGTGTGGCCGTGAATGCGCAAGCTACGTTTTTCTGCTATGACAGCTTTGTACTCGCGCTCATACTTACTAGATGCAGGGAGTCCCGACTTGTATTGCCTTTCCCTTTCATTCTTCTATTGCGATATTCATAACCTAATATGATAACTATATGTTTCATCACAGTGGTGCCTCCCCTGACCCCTCTGTACCTATGAGACACTTGACAACTTAACGCAACTGCCTTCAATAGTTTCTCCAAAACAATATGAGTTTCGCGCCACAATAACGAAAGTCGACGCAAAGAGGGCGTAATACAGGCAATTTAGGATGCATATGCGTCAATAAAAGGTTGCCACGGTTAACTTCAGCAGCTTTTGTTCGTATCTACTTTCATCTTTCGCTTACTTTTTTCCTGGGTGAATATGGGGAACTGTATTTGGCACAGGTCTCATTATTCGCACTACTCACCATACTTGGTTTTTTATTTTGCTCAAATTGGTCAAATAGGGCTGTTTGTGATGTCTACTGTAGGTTATCTTCAGAGTACTGAAATAAAAGATAAAAAATAAATAATAAATTATATAAAATAAAATCCATGAATACATAAATAGGTCAATAAGTAATTAAATACATAAATAATATTCTAGCGCTCCACATCTTGCATTGAGTGAGATGTATGCGGAAGCATTGTAACACTCGGATACGCACCCGACGCGCTCTCACAGCATAATTTCCAGATGCTCAGATGGCTATTACACACTGGCATTTGGCTGGGCCTGTGAAGGGTGATTCCTTCCTGCCGTGCCCCGGTCCCCATACAACGGGACGGATATCACTTCCGGTTGAGACGTCGTCCCCTCTGACGAACAGCACCAGTGGACAGCGCCCACAGCGATGCAAACAACTATATTCTAGATAACTTAGTTGCCCGAACACTAAAATTAGAAATGCAAACAAGACCCTTTCTATCTCTTCTGAATGGGCGGCCACCGCAAATCCAGCCTCCTTTTCAGCAAAGCAGGTCACAGTTGAATGCTGGGATCAAAGAGAGCTTCGTATTCTTTCTATAGATAGAACGACGATCTTCCGAGACGTGTATCCAGTCAGCGTTATATGCACAGCCATCTTTCTCTACCCGGACCTCGTATGTGTCCGCGAAACAAACTCGACAAGACGGAAGGGCTAGCGTGGGCGTCCACGTGTGCTCTACGCAAGAAGGATCGACGCTGGTCTTGTCGTTCGTGCGACCTTCGTAAATGGAAAGAGTCTGATATTGCAACATTGCCACCTACATTCTCCACATCACTGTCAGGAGCGCGCTGTGACCGTTCGCTCGGGGATTGAAGTAGCAGAGTGAAGCATGCTTAGAATATTCTTCCATGTTAAGGTGACATTTGCATTGATTTCGAGAAAAGGAATGTTATGCAAACGTGAGTAAATACGAAAATGTATGGTCGCCATCCACCTGAATGTATTGCGGAATGCTTCGGAGAGACCCGTATTGGCTTCCTCGAATAGCAAGCTTCGCCATATGAAGAAGATTCTTTTTTTTTGGTTGGAACCTGTGACATTGAGGGCAGAGAGAGAGAGAGAGAGAGAGAGAGAGAGAGAGAGAGAGAGAGATTGGAAAGAGGAAGAGGCGCAGTCACTATGCTTTTTAAGCTAACCAGGTTAGCACAATTGCACGTGGCGGCACGAGGCCGAATTCAACTATAAACGTCGGAAGCTTAAAATAAATAAATAAATAAATAAATAAATAAATAAATAAATAAATAAATAAATAAATAAATAAATAAATAAATTGTCGTAATAAGTTCTGAGGAAATCCGCAAGGCGGAGGCAGTTTCACGCAATGAAATAAATTTCCAGCATCCTAATTAACTCTGGCTGGATGTTTCAAACATCCAGTATAAATTCGTAGGTGTCCTGTTCGTAGCCACGGCTATAACGATTAATTCGCGTCCAGATTTCTATTATTTAAACGGAGCAGGTGTCGGAAAGAAAGTATGCTGTAAGCTGGCTGAAGCTATGTCAAACACGTGGATTCCACGCATATAGGGAAATCGGCTACAGGAGAAACTTTCGTGGATGTTTACTGAAATGCCCTCAATACTCCTTCACTTCGATGTACGCTCTCGTCCTATTTTGTTCACAGCGAAAATGAAAATTATTTCATCAGCATTAGGGAATTATCCTTCCACAATACGAAAAACACGACACTTACCGGGAGAAGAGGTCTGGTAAGTCAGAAAAAGTTAAAAAGAAAATAACTGAGAAAGGATGGATGTAAGGCAACACGCATGGCGACGCCGCCTTGACGTTTCCGTACCAGCTGGCTGGGACATCACGCATTTTTACGCCGTCTGCTCGCGTCGAGTTAATTGCGTATCGGTAAAAAATTGGCCCCATTGTAAACCAGCCACAAGTTTAACATGCGAAGTTTCTTGAGCTTTTAGCGAGCTAACGAGGCCCAAATACGAAAAATATGCTTTCAAATCCGTCAGCTCAGACTCGCATATCGCCGCTGTGGTTCCGAAAGGAAATGAAAAAAAAAAAAACAAAAACAAATTCATACTTTGACTTTTATTTTCTGTTGGTATAGTCAACATATTATCGCAGTATATATATATATATATATATATATACTTCATTTGGAAAGTGTTTCCACTTTTCATATAATATCTTCATATATATTAATGAAACTGCTAATGCTTGCACACTTCAAACATATATGTATTATAAACGAGTAGATATGTAAGCCTTAGAAATAAATGCTCAAGAATAAGCCTAAGTAGCACGCGGCTCTTGCTAACTGTGTCTCAACTGTAACCAAATTTGAAAAACCCACCACAGTTACAGCACTGTGACTGTCCCTCTAACTTTAGGACATGTTTATCTACGTGGATATCATAGAGACACAGTTCAAGAATGTTGGAATTTTACTTTGATTAATATTTCGCTTTTTAAAATAACCAAATATCGCAAATTCTGTTGTAAACAGCCCTACAACTATTTGTTAGAGCAGGCTGAATTTTGGAGCAGTTATAGCTCGACGAATGTCCACTTAGCAGGCTAAGTTTTATTTGTGTGTGTTTGGTACTTTTTCTTATTAATGCGACCGAAATCAGGCAATATCCATAATATTCGGTAGAAGTTGCGCCCATTTTTGCGGGACGGTACCAAAGCTATGAGGCTGTGGCTTCGAAAAAAAAAAAAAACAGAACTAGAAGCCTCAATGCACTCCTATTTTGTTTACTAATTTCACCACACTTGGTTGTTTTTATCGCTAACTTCTTCATTTCTGCGTAGCCGACATGTTAACTTTTTTTTTGTTTGCTGCCGAATTCTTCACTTCTGTTTAGCTCAATGCTCCTCGCTCACTGCTTGCTCTGGTCCAATTCTGTTCACTACACTTCCTCACACTTGGCCGCCCTTGACGGCCAAGTGTGAAGTGCGACTTCATCACTTTTCTGCAGCCGACTTCTTCAACTTCATATTGCCGACTTCTTCGCTATCTTGCTTCCTTTTCTGCTAGTATGTTCGGGCACTTACCCAGCGGCAAATATCCAATGTGGGAAATCGGTGAATAATGCTCGTATGCGTAGTGCCGGGTACTGCTGTATATATTCAGTGCCCCAAGTTGTCTATTCGGACACACGTTCATTGGCCATGCCTCCGCTTACACATATCCACTGGCTTCAAGTTTTCCATTCGGGCACACACTAAGCAGCACTTACACTGTGGCACATACCACGTGTCTCATGTGTATATATATCATGTGTATATGTGTAGCAGCAGCCCGCAATCAGTCCCCACAAAGTGAGGAGAAGAGGTTAAGGATGCTTAGCTTTGAAAAAGGTACCATGAGAGAGAGAGAGAGAGAGAGAGGAAGACAGGCAAGCTGCTTGTGCCAAGGTGCAATATGCACTCATTTAAAATGTTCACCATCGCCCAACTTTCTTTCTCAAACTTTACTTTTGCTCTGTTTAACACGCGTTCGTTTAACGCCCAAGTAAACATGAAGATAAAACAGTGTTCAAAGCCACAACCGTCCCGTTGACAGATACAACGCTACGGCTATTTCTTTAAGTGAGAGCCGACTAGCCCAAGAACAAGTCTTGGTAAAATAGTTCTTACTATAGTCAAATTCTACATTTTACAGCGAAGCTGTATATGGTGCATTTTTGTTCTCCGTGAACAAAAACTATCATCAGCAATGGCTCATACCCCGTGAGCATTCATGCTCTTGTAAGCAAGCAAAAAATGCAATGGCTCATAGCCCCGTAAGGCAGAGGCTACAATCACTCAGCAAAGTGAAGCGAATACTGCTTGAATTCTTTCTAAAGAAGCGTACAACATACAGAACAGCATGTCGAAAACTGACATCACCAATTGCTCATACCCCCGTAACCAAGCAAAAAATGTAATGACTCATAGTCCCGTAATGTTCATGGCTACTTACTCTGCGTGAATTACTTGTGATCACACTACTATTGTTGTCGTTGTCGGTGATTTCAATATGGATGTGTCGGTACCGAAAAGGGAGCAGCTTACGCGTTCTGTGTTGCAGTCATATCCCTTGCGATGCCACACCGATCCGGCCCAACCGACCACCCAGTGGCGTACGTGCATCAATTTGACATTATCAAAGAATGGGATTGCAGTTGCGAGTGAAATAATGACCACAGATCAAGAAAATAAATGAGTGTGCGTACCTTTTCGTGACGATGACCGCCCATCAAGGCAATAAATAAATTCGTACCTTTGTTCAAAATTATGTGTCACCTCCTTGTCGTGAGCTAAACAGCTTCGCTGGTCAACCACCTTCACAGATCGGAGTGATTTTTTTCCCCTTTTCTTCGGAATTAGGTAAACATGAAATAACGAGTAAAAAGAGTGTTTGAAAAAGGAAAGGTATGTGCTTTACGCACGCGTGCTGCTCGTCAAAGTGCGTGTTGCAGTTTCGAGCAAATAATTTGCAATCCGAGAAGTTTCACTTCGTTGCATCGCGCGGCCACAAAGCTCCTGAAAATTCGCCCTGACTCACATTGCAAGCACAATTTACCGCCCTAATTATTTCCTCGGAACGCATTCTCTCTCCCTCTCCACTTCCCGTACTTTCAGCTTGCAGAATAATCTGTTAGGCGGCATATAAAAGAAAACGAAGATAAAAACAAAACAAAACCACTAGAGCCTCGAGCAGTAGTGCCTATGTGAACAGGATAGAGATAGAGAGATGATGGGGTCTGATAGCGTGCATAAAACTTCGTTTAACTTTTTAACTCGCTTTGTGTGTATAACAGGGGCTGTTAAGAGCTATCTTTGAGAAGATTGCTCCCAGCGCCTGAATTCTTACCCTTGCGCTCCATCCTTTGACAAGCTCTGCTGCGTGGCTTCGGTCTTTCCAAAGAGAGCACCTTTGTTTTCGAGCCACGTCTGCGTATTTTTAGCCCCAAACAGATTAATATCACGAGAGCACCGGCCTGCGTCCACTTTCACGCAGTCCTAAATTATTCGACAGGCGACCAAAAGTAAGGAGAAGTGGTTTACGCCTGCCTTTTTCGATGATGTCGCATGTGAGGGCAGAGCGAGCTCGAGCACACAACAACGGCTTCCAACAAGACGAGTTTGTTCTCCTGCCTTCAGGAAGAGTTTAGCCTAGAGTGCACGTTCTTTAATACCATCTTCGTTCCGCTGATTTTTTAACCCTGGGGCGTATAGAGTACCGGAAAAGAGCTGAAAGATGGAGATAATTAAGGCAGGAGCCCTGTGCTGGCATACTTTTTTTGGCTTCAGTATGCTTGCGACCGATTCCTCTTTGTTATTTGTTGACTTACCTATGTGATTATTCGCTCGCTTGATAATGCATTTGTACACTTCTTACGAAAACTCTTGTGGTGCTCCGTTCTGTGTGTCCATTGACTCGTGTGTGAAGAAAAACTTTGCGTCTGTTCATGTTATGAGGCTGTCCTCAGTGTGTGCGTGTTTTCTTTTTTAGTGCTCTTTCCGTTTTTTTATTGCCTTGCGACGAGGAGTAAACTTGTGCTTATTAAAGGCGTCAACCACTCGTTTGTTTCAATTCGTATCACGCATCTCTAAAGTAATAACCATTTCCGCAAATCATTCACGCATGGCTGCAATTGTATAGAAAAACAAATTTGACAGCTCTATAGTTGAGATCAGGCAATACTAAGTACCAGACGACGGGTATTAACAAATCCTGTCTGGGAGCTTACCATTGTCGTTGAGAAGTGTGCAATCATTGCATTCTACTGGTGTTAACATATGGGGCAGCCACTTTGGGGTTAACAAAGAAGCTCGAGAACAAGTTAAGGACCGCACAAACAGTGATGGAATGAAAAAAAAAATGTTAGACGTTAAGATAAAAGACAGGAAGAGAGCGGTGTGGATCAGAGAGCAAACGGAGATAGCCGATATTCTAGTTGACATTAGAATAAATGGAGCTGGGCAGGTCATGTGATGATGGTATAGTGGACACAGCTGCTGCTCATGATAGTTGACACCTACGCAATGCGAACTCACGCCAATAGCTGCAGCCCGAGACGCCGACGCGCGTCGAGCTGGTCAGTCACTAGCTGCCCGATACGCGCTTGTCGTTTTCGTATTACCTAATGTTGTAAGACATTGAACCAGCGAGAGAGCGAACGACGAAGTTTGCCACGAAAACGGCGAGATGCCTATATACCAGAAAAACTGGCATGAATCGGAGACGAGTGCTTCGCATTAAATATATACTGCGACGGCGGTGCTATGTATTCTGCATACCACGTTCAGTGATGAGCTCGCAACTAATCTTATCAGTTGCGAATGGTTATCAGACTGGACGAACGGACGTGCGACAACAGCAGCAGCAACATCAGCAGTAGCAGAAACGAAGACGACAGCACTGATACCCACGCCACGAATTCGCATCGAGACATATTCGAGATCTGATAATGTTTCATTGACCAGTCTTCACTAGCAGCGTATCGAAATCATTCAATCCCCACCCCAACTTTACTCAGCAACACTGCGATATGGGCTGAAAGTATAGCAGCTTTTGTCGCAATAGAGTGCGACCTCGTTCGTAAAAGTGGATGAAGGTTTCAGGAATCGAAGATTAAAGGCCCATCAGCTGTTCCACCAGTTTCTGGAAATGTGCCTCGTGCGCCACACTGCGTGGCGTCGTTGGATGCTTGTCCGATTTTAAGTGAAATGACGCAACCACTTCGGGCATACTGCCAGAAATCGGTTCACGGAAGGGATAAATCGCAATCACACTCTTTATTTGATGGCGCGCAAGGTGGCCTTCTAAATAAACACTGAGAGTACCACCGAGAGTACATAGAGGTGAAGTACTTGGTATTGCTTGGAAGGATAACATAAGATGTATTGTTAGTTAACCCGCCGTGTTTGCCCAGTGGCTTTGACGTCGCGATTACGAGCTCGAAGTCGCGGGTTCGACCCCTGCCGCGGTGGTCGCATTTCGACGCGGGAAATGCAATAATGCTCGTGTACCTAAATTTAGATGAACGTTAAACAATCCTAGGTAGTCAGATATAATCCAGAGTCTCTCACTACGGTTCGACTCTCAATCATATTGTGGCCTTGGTACTTAGAACCCCAGAATCGAATTTAGAGTTGTAGTTGTAGTAACATTAAGGGTCCTTGATAAGGCTACCAGACAGAGGTGGAACTGTAAGGTGCCCATGAACGTTTGCACAAAAGGGACTTAAGAAGTAACGTGCGTGGTGCCACAGGTGATTAAAAAAAGTCGTCGGTTCATGAATGAAAACATATTGCGATCACCTTGGTCACTGTTTGAGATCGTAGGTGATCTCACCGCTGCCAACCAGATGTTTGGATCGGACTGCTGGTACGATCTGTTGGGAACTCGGCGCTGACGCCCGTGGTTGTACCTGGGTCGCAAGCCCCAAGGGTAGCGTTGGCCTGGCGGCCTGGGGTACAACTCGAAGCATCCGAAGGTCCCGGCAAAGCATGAGTCGACTGGTAACAACGAAACAACTTGTTTATTTTAACATCGCAAAGAGTTGGCGGTCAGGTTGACCGAAGTAGAGAGACGGGAGAGCACTTCACTCAACAGAAGAAATCGGAGCCCTCCTTTTTGGCGTCCGGGGGCAGCTGTTTTTATACTCTCGCAGTTGAGGGCAAGAAGGAACCCCTCAAAAGACGAGCACGTGAATGTACAATGGGCTAATGGTGACGCACACTGTCGTGGCGCTGCGCACGATCTCGTAGCACCCTGTCGTGGCGCTGCGCACGATCTCGTAGCACTCTGTCGTGGCGCTGCGCACGATCTCGTAGCACCCTGTCGTGGCGCTGCCGGTCGGACACAATGACTGTAATGAGAGGCTGGTCCCTGCTTTGGCATCGCCTGTTTCGGGCACAATGACTGGAACGAGATCCCTGCTTTGGCATCGCCTGTTTCGGGCCCAATAACTGGAATGAGATCCCTGCTTTGGCATCGCCTGTTTCGGGCACAATGACTGGAACGAGATCCCTGCTTTGGCATCGCCTTTTTCGGGCCCAATAACTGGAATGCGAGGAGGATCCCTAGGCGGTCGCATCGCCGCAGACGCGCCTGGAAACACCTGGCGATGAGTGTTGCGGCGACGACGATCGGGCCAAAATGTCTGCCGCCCCGCCGCAGTCGCGCCGGCAAAACCACGTGTCGCAGGCGAAACGCAACAGACCGCCCCGCCGGGGGAAGGAGATCCCGATGGACAGGGGACTGCATCCGCTGTCCGGAGGGATGTCGCTCGATGATGCTCATAACCGAAGTCGGGCGTCCCTTGACGTTTCTTGAGCGCAGCGCACAGAGAAGGCCTCGTTCTCTCGTTCAGGTTCGCACGGGACACTGCAAAGTGACTTCGGGAGAGTTCACATTTTTGTTCTCGTTCCCGGCAAGCGTTAGAACTACGCTGAAAACTCAACCGCTCAGTCAGCAAGCACGGCACAACCCTCACTAAGCCCTGCCAGGCTCTTTCCCCTTTTTATACCACTGCCTAGTTCCTTACAGTAGTCTAGCATCACTCAGAACGCGTCCACAAATTGAAAAATTGCACTAGAAAGCATATCATCACTTTGAAACACTAAACAAAAGCAATATGTTAAAAAAAATCCTGCCTCAGGAAGAAAACATCAGTAACAAACAATTTTGAGGCTGATTCCTACGTTAGGGGCTTCGACTTAAGCCATCGGCGTTACCGTTGAGACTCCCCTTTTTGTAACGCACCTCAAAGGAATATTGTTGTAAAGCGAGGCTCCAGCGCAGGAGGCGGCCATTTTTGGGAGAGATGGTCTGCAGCCATTGGAGAGGGCAGTGATCCGTCTCAATGATAAACCTCGAGCCGGCTAGATAGCATGACAATTTCTGAACGGCCCACACGAGACATGCACACTCTTTCTCGGTGGCGCTATACGCCTGCTCACGACTGGACAGCTTACGACTAGCATACAGGACGGGGTGTTCTACTTCTCCATTTTCCCGTTGGCACAGTACAACGCCCATGCCTCGCTCACTAGCATCGCACTGAACAATGAACCCTTTTGTATAGTCTGGCGATCGTAGCACAGGCTGGCTTGTTAGGGCACTCTTTAGGGCGCTAAAAGCTCTTTCCTTTGTCTCGTCCCAGACGACTGTTTGAGGCTCTGTCTTTCTTAGAGCATCCGTCAGGGGAGCCGCGATATCAGAGTACCTAGGGATGTACCTCTGATAGTAGCCGGCGACACCCAAGAACGACCGAATATCGGTCTTTGTGCGCGGTTGCGGAAAGTCTCGCACAGCGGCCACTTTTATTTCAGAGGGGCGGCGACGACCCTGACCAATCATGTGACCGAGGTAGACAACCTCGGCCTGTGCTAACTGGCACTTAGGAGCCTTGACTGTCAAGCCCGCTTCGCGCAGGCGGGTTAGCACTGCCCGCAAGTGTGCCATATGCTCAGACCAGGATGCGGAGAATATCGCTACGTCGTCTAGATACGGTAAAGCGAATTCTTGCTGTCCCCGCAACACTTTATCCATGAGGCTTGAAAAACAGTATGGCGCGTTCTTCAAACCAAAACTCAACACTTTAGGACGGAATGTTCCCATTGGTGAAATGAACGCCGCATACCTACTAGCCTCTTCTGTAAGTGGAACCTGCCAATAACCCCTGACAAGATCTAGGGTGGAAATAAACTGAGCGCTACTAACTTTCTCAAGGCGCTCCTCGATGTTAGGGATCGGATAAATTTGATCCTTAGTGATGGAATTAAGCCTGCGGTAGTCGACGCAAGGACGAGGTTCCTTGCCCGGTACCTCAACTAAAATCAAAGGGGAGGTATAATCACTCTCACCTGCCTCAATAACACCGAGCTGTAGCATTTTCTTTACCTCAGCCTCCATAATATCGCTCTGGCGGGGTGACACCCGATACGCCTTGGATCGTACTGGCTCTGGGGAGGTAAGTTCTATATCATGAGTAAGTACAGAAGTCCTACCAGGCCTCTCAGAGAACAGACCTTGAAACTCTTGTAATAGCTGGTGTAGTTCGGTTTTCTGCTCAGGCGACAGCGGTGCTTTACTGATAAGGTCACTAATGACTTGACGAGGTGTCTTCCCTGTTCGTCACTGAGCCTAGTCCCGGAAGCTCGACTGGAAGCTCTTCAGGAACGTTTATCATCATGCACACCACTGCTTCCCGTTGTCTATAAGGTTTGAGCAGATTACAGTGGTAAACTTGCTGTGCTTTCCGCTTTCCTGGCAGACTTACCACGTAGTTAACGTCCGACAGTTTCTGAACAATTCGTGCTGGGCCCTCCCACTGCACGTCTAGTTTGTTGTTTAGCGATGTGCGCAATATCATGACCTCATCGCCAACCTCAAAACGACGGGCCCTGGCTGTCCGATCATAATAAACCTTGGCCCTCTGCTGGGCCTTTGTCATTGCTTCACCTGACAACTCCTGTGCCCTTCTTAAGCGTTCGAGGAGCTTAAGCACGTACTCCACCACGACTGGGTCGTCGCCCCTACCTTCCCATGATTCTCGAAGCATGCGAAGCGGAGATCGAAGCGAGCGACCGTACACCAGTTCAGCTGGCGAAAACCCCGTAGCCGCATGCGGCGCGGTCCTTAAAGCAAACATCACCCCAGGCAGACACAGCTCCCAGTCAGTTTGATGTTCAAAACACAAGGCTCTCAACACGCGCTTCATGACGGAGTGGAGCTTCTCAACGGAATTCGACTGTGGGTGGTACACTGAGCTGTGTAACAGCTTTACCCCACACCTTTCGAGAAAAGTTGTCGTCAAAGCGCTAGTAAACACTGTGCCCTGATCTGATTGGATTTCCGCAGGGAAACCAACTCGCGCAAATATGGACAGTAGTGCATTAACTATCTCAACTGAGCTGAGTTCTTTAAGCGGCACTGCTTCAGGGAACTTTGTCGCTGGGCAGATCACAGTCAAAATGTGTCTGTACCCCGTGGCTGTTACCGGCAGAGGTCCCACAGTATCAATAACGAGCCGTCTAAAAGGCTCCGTAATGATAGGTACCAATTTCAACGGCGCCCTGGATTTGTCCCCTGGTTTGCCCACCCGCTGACAAGTGTCACATGTCCTCACGAAATGGTCTGCGTCCCGAAAACACCCTGGCCAATAGTACTCTTGCAAGAGACGGTCCTTAGTTTTCTTAACTCCTAGGTGTCCGGACCACGAACCCCCGTGTGACAAGCGCAACAGATCCTGACGATAGCATTGAGGCACGATCAGCTGATCGAACTCCACTCCTCTTCGGTCTAGATACTTCCGGTACAGGACTCCACCTCTTTCCACAAAACGCGCAGTTTTCCTGGCGATACCTTCTTTGACATTGCAGCGCACGTTTTCCAGGCTGCCATCCTTTTTTTGCTCGGCTATCAAAGCCGACCGGCTGACTTTTAGCAACCTATCAAGTCCGTCTGACGTAGGCGCGATGAGCAAATCAGTAGATAGCTCTTCTAACTTTCCCGAATCGGGATTTTCCTCTCCAGTATCTGGCGCCTTCAACGCTACAGACTCAATTTTATTCAGTTCGGGCGTGCTCTGAATATCAGCTTGCTGCGCCTCTGACCCTTTTTCGTTGTTTGATAACGTCGGCCCCGCAACTACCGCCTTTGCAGCGAGCTCCCGAACCTTCGATCTGGTTAAGGCCTGAACACTAGCTTCACCAAACAAAAGCCCCTTCTCGCGCAGGAGGTGATCGGACCTGTTTGAAAATAGGTACGGGTACTGGGGTGGCAGCATAGATGACACTGCGGCCTCCGTCTCAAGCGCTCCGAAAGGTCCTTCAATAAGCACTTTTGCTACCGGCAGACACACGCTATGAGCTTCCACGGCTTGCTTGATCCATGCGCACTCGCCCGTGAACATATGGGGTTCTACGTAAGACGGGTGAACTACATCCATCGTAGCTGCGGAATCGCGAAGCACTCGGCACTCTTTCCCGTTTACGAGGAGGTCTCGCATGTAAGGCTCGAGAAGCTTCATGTTCTCGTCAGTGCTGCCTATTGAAAAAAACACAACTTTTGGTGTTGTTTCCGGACACTGCGCCGAAAAGTGACCCGGCTTCTGGCACGTATAACACAAGCGCGCTCGCCTCATCTCGAACCGCTTTCTGCGTTTGGCTGCCGCCGTCTCTTTACGTTTGGTCGGACTGCTTTCGCTCGCATCCGCACTACGCGTGTCCCCCTTTAATCTCATGGGCGTGAACTTCGGCCTCTCAAACTTCGAGCCAAATTCACCCTTTTGACCGTCCTTAGCTCCGCGAGCTCGACGCGTCACAAACTCCTCGGCTAGCTCAGCGGCTTTAGCCACCGTACAAACGTCTGGCCTATCCAAGACCCAGTATCGCACGTTCTCCGGTAACCGACTATAAAACTGTTCTAGCCCGAAGCACTGCAGAACTTTATCGTGGTCACCAAACGCTTTCTCTTCTTTGAGCCACTCCTGCATGTTCGACATAAGCCTATACGCAAACTCTGTATATGACTCACTTTTGCCTTTCTCATTTTCCCGAAACTTCCGACGGAACGCCTCCGCAGACAGCCGGTACTTTTTTAGCAGACTCGATTTTACTTTGTCGAAATCCTCTGCTTCCTCTCTATCCAAGCGAGCGACTACGTCGGCCGCCTCGCCGGGTAACAAAGTGAGCAAGCGCTGTGGCCACGTTTCCCGAGAGAACCCCTGCTTCTCGCACGTTCGCTCAAAGTTAACCAGGAACAAACCAATGTCCTCTCCAAGCTTAAACGGCCGCATCAGGTCAGTCATTTTGAACAATACTCGTTCTCCTGCACCGTGTGCCTGACTTCCATTACGAGCGCGTTCCATCTCTATCTCGAGACGCTTCATTTCCAAAGCGTGTTGACGGTCACGCTCTTCTTTTTTCTCTTGTTGCTCTCGCTCTTTCTGTTCTTTACGTTCGCGCTCTTCTTTTTCTTTTTGCTCTTTAAGTTCGCGCTCCTGTCTTTTTGCAGTCTCTCTCTCTTCAATGGTCTCAAGGCATTCCGACAGCTCGTCATCCTCAGCCTCTAACTCAAGAATAGCCTTTATCAGTTCCGGTTTTCTTAGTTTGTCTGAGACATCCAGACCCAACTCTCTTGCAAGCTCCAACAATTTCGGTTTGCGCAACGACTTCAAATCCATGGCTGCTCTGAATGCTGCTTTCTCTACTGCTTACTATTGTCTTGCCGCAACTAACCCGGCAGCAACGACAACCACAATTACCAGCTCTGTTTCTGACACTAACAAAAGCCTGGCAAAGCTCAGAAGAAGAAAGTCCCGCACTCACCAAACCTCGCAGGCAGGAATTCCGCGCAGTCGTTCCGCTGCAGGCAACCAGTCGTCACACAGGGCTCGTTGCACTGCTCCCGGATCGTCGTTGAGCTGCTCAGCATACAGTCAACTGCATCTCTTTGCTGCTGGCCTCCGTTGTCGCGATCTCGCCGCTGGCAGACAGTTGTTTGAAGTCGTAGGCGATCTCACCGCTGGCAACCAGATGTTTGGATCGCGACACTGGAGCGATCGGGTGGGAACTCGGCGCTGACGCCCGTGGTTGTACCTGGGTCGCAAGCCCCAAGGGTAGCGTTGGCCTGGCGGCCTGGGGTACAACTCGAAGCATCCGAAGGTCCCGGCAAAGCATGAGTCGACTGGTAACAACGAAACAACTTTATTTTAACATCGCAAAGAGTTGGCGGTCAGGTTGACCGGAGTAGAGAGACGGGAGAGCACTTCACTCAACAGAAGAAATCGGAGCCCTCCTTTTTGGCGTCCGGGGGCAGCTGTTTTTATACTCTCGCAGTTGAGGGCAAGAAGGAACCCCTCAAAAGACGAGCACGTGAATGTACAATGGGCTAATGGTGACGCACACTGTCGTGGCGCTGCGCACGATCTCGTAGCACCCTGTCGTGGCGCTGCGCACGATCTCGTAGCACTCTGTCGTGGCGCTGCGCACGATCTCGTAGCACCCTGTCGTGGCGCTGCCGGTCGGACACAATGACTGTAATGAGAGGCTGGTCCCTGCTTTGGCATCGCCTGTTTCGGGCACAATGACTGGAACGAGATCCCTGCTTTGGCATCGCCTGTTTCGGGCCCAATAACTGGAATGAGATCCCTGCTTTGGCATCGCCTGTTTCGGGCACAATGACTGGAACGAGATCCCTGCTTTGGCATCGCCTGTTTCGGGCCCAATAACTGGAATGCGAGGAGGATCCCTAGGCGGTCGCATCGCCGCAGACGCGCCTGGAAACACCTGGCGATGAGTGTTGCGGCGACGACGATCGGGCCAAAATGTCTGCCGCCCCGCCGCAGTCGCGCCGGCAAAACCACGTGTCGCAGGCGAAACGCAACATCACCTATTCCTCATTTGTCCGTTGCGTGTTGCAGACAACGCTACCTGAATCATCATGCGTTTCAACGTAGGTACTGGCTGCAATGACTCATTTTGTCTTATTTCGATGCGGAATTGTGTTGGCATTGGTGCTGCTAGCTGTACAACAAGCGCAGCAAGCAGTAGATATGCGCTTTCTTTCACAGAACAAGCGGCGAAATATATTTTTCAACAAAATTCTTAAAGAAATAATAAGAGATGCTGTAAGCGCGTGCAGGCTGTTTGCTATATACTTGCTGCAGATTTATGTGCGACACCTACGGACCGTAAAACGTCGAATAAACCACTCATAATGCATTTCCGGAAACTAGAAGAGAAGCCTAGTCATTACACCATTTATGACTTTCTGCCCTTCCGTTTATTTCTTGCGTGCCTGTGTTACACACAGTCTATGCACTAACATAGTAGGAATTGACTCTCTCTCTCTATATTTTTTTACTTACGCTGGTTTCTTGAACAGAATATTAAGCATAGATTAATATCGAGTAGCGTGTTTAATACGCAAACATTTCTTTTCTGGCCGAGAGAGCATTCAACGCGACTGAACGTCGCGAATATTGACAAGCAAAGAAAGATCACGAAAGACACCAGTAAATTGACCCGGTCAACGTTGAGAAACTGGCAGATTGATAACTCAACTGCATGCAGACCAAGAAAACGCCACACTTTTCAAGCATTCCATAGTGTCGCGCTTTCCATTTAATGGAGCTGCTAACCCGATTTGAAACTCGACTTAAGGTAACTCTCCCCTAGAGAGCTTTGACGAGTGCCTGCTTTTTTGGCCTCTTAGGAATACTTTTGCAACCCGGCATGCGATTTTTGCATTTGCGAAGGGGCCGTTGATCATCCTTTATGCTAGTGTCCCAAAATTAAGGTGCAGGACCGATCACTCTTGTTTCGTAAGAACGATAACACGACCGGACACTGACTGAGGAAGCATATAATTGAACATAAATATTGCCGCATTTTTCCTTTTCAGTGCGCGGTAATAAACCAGACTCTATTCTGGTTAACTTTCTTGGATACGTTCCACTTCTCTCCATCCATGTGTATTTTGCTTACTACAGTCAACGACCATACACGGGACAGCTTCTTCAGCTTCATTTTTTTTTGTTCCGCGGCCGAGAGGGGACTAAGACCACCTTACGATCTCAGCGGAGAAAAAGTACCTCCAGTTAACATAATCCTGAAATGGCATGCGTTAGTAGTGATACAACCAAAGGTTAGTTTAAAAAAAAAGCGATTGTGAGGGGCACAAAATTTACTAGCAAAGTGCAATTTCTGCGTGCGCTCGTGCGTAGTATACGTAACTTGCAACAGAAGACGAAAGTGACTTTTCTTAAAGTCGTCGCAATCAATGATGCTCGTCATCTATCCTTAAAACACGGCAAAGAACGTTGTACTGAGATGAGGGAACACTGACAATGACACTCTTGCAACACCTTGCAAGAGATGGTCAATCACCGACTTGCCTTAATTTTATGTCTACTGGAACAGAAATCTACCGAGACAAAAATGAGACTGACGTGCGCATTTACGTAGTTCTCTTTCGAGACGTATGGGTTTCACAGGGGGTCTTGTATGCTCGAGCAGCGAAACGGTTTTCACTTCGGCGTCCCTGCCGAAGGTACCTGTAAATCTGGCTTCTTTGCAATAAAGAAGTATTTGCGGGGAAACCCATTGCTGCAAATATGTGCGGTTCGCGGTTTATATAGACAGTACGCTGCGGTATCTTAATGTACGTGCGTGCAACCGCGAACGGTCACATTCGTCTATACAGGTCGCACCAGCTAACCTGAGGCACATTTTTCTGGAAGTGAGTGATACTGTCTGAGTGTTTGTTTCTGTACTGTTTCACTCAATCTCCATTGTTTAGCAAATAATAATAATACTAAAACAATCAAAGGAGCCAACCAACATGAACTGCCCACCGATGCCACGATCAAATGAATGGCTCTGTTACCGTGGTTTAGTCGTATTTGGAAGTATTTCGTGTGCTCGTCTGTTTTATAGCTGTTTCATCTGTTTCATAGCAGTAAACGTTACGCGCATATTAACGTGGCAGCGTTAAGGGCCCCGTGTCGCAGAAAATCCGGCGGCGACGTCCCGCGTGCAGCGTCGACCGTCGTTCTAACAAAAAATAGTCCGAACCAAGAAAACCCACGCGTACCCGGCCACGCAGACCCTTCGTCTAGCGCAAAGTTGTTACTGAAATAATTGAATTTCTCATAGTAAAATACGCCAGAAAAATCGTATAGTATGACTGACACACAACCTGAAGACGTGATAGCGCCGGGTTGTAATTCGAATATGCGGGAAAACATAATTCTGTTACGCCGAAACTCAAAAACGCACCTTTTCTTGTGTTTCGACCATTCATAGACCGGCCACGGCATCCAAGATTAGATGCCGCCGGCGCGCGCAAATGTGGAGGCTACGGAGCAGCGTGCCCGGCTACTTGCAACACTTACAGATGGCGCTCTCCTCCACCGCATCGCGGCCCAAGCAAGAGGCCGCGTTTCTATCAGGAAGCTTGCCTTCGTGCATAGCGTTCGCCACCAGCATTTCCCAGTAAGCATTACGGTCACATAACCTGCAGTTGCCAGCAAGCGTGAGAAGCAGTCAGGGATCTTTGAATGCTATCGCGTTGCACTCTTAAAGGCGAAGCTTAAGCGTCCTCCGAATTATTCATTCTAACCTGTGCATTATACACGGTATACGGAAACGTATGCAGTTTGGACACTTGTTCACTTTATAATCTTGCTTTAAAGTCCGCGGTTTCTCTGGAAGATTTATCGGTACGGATCTAAGGAAGGCTGGTGTCAAACAAATATAACTCTGTCCTCACTTCTATCCAATATCTTACAGCGTATTGAAGAGAGCCAGATGTGAATACTTCAAGCAAGACGGCTTCCACCTTTCAACTTCGACACGTCCGTAACCTCATGGGGCAAGAGTGGCGAACCGCGTATTGCCTCAAGAGACAATGAGAAAGATAACGTTTGATTTGTATTTTTCAAGCAAGCACGTAATAAATTGATCGCTAATCATATAGTGGGACGCCGTTCATTGCCAGTTTAGTACTGGTCTTCACCAAAGCTTCGGTTTTTGTTAAAGTAAGCAGAAGAAGAAGAAGATGGGCAAAAAGAAGCTCTTAAGAAGAAGAGTACGTCAACTCCCTTCGTGTCCTTAGTGTGCCACTACTCCTCTTCCCTATTTCTTTTTATGCGCGCGCTGACCTGCGACGTCAAGGTTTTCTTTTATAGAAATCTACATATTCAGGCAGCCCCCGTCTCGGCGTTTCTCAAGCAGGGTCGTTTCGTTATGTATCGAGGCGAACGTTTCGCCGAGGCAATCTCCCCACACCCCCAAAATAAGAAAGAAAAAGAAAGCAGAAATAAGAGTGCGTGCAGATGACAGCGCTCATATCTCAGGTCTCAGCCGTGGCGCTGATGGCCTCTCCCGATGCCATCTAATGCGGTCAGCGTTCAGCTCCTGTCGTTACGCCGTAGGCGGTATAGAAGATGGCCTCTGAGTCTCCGTCTTTCGACGACATGCCCAACTTAACGGCCGTGTATTTGCCGCTCCTTACTATGTCCTCCCCTTCTTTCATTCCTCTTAACGGGGACCTATTGCCGTAGAATCTCATTCTCGGGATCGTGACAGTTGTCATCGAGATCGCAATGAATAGAATAGCAAAAAGAAAGAAGAGCTAGACACGATAGTAGAAAAAGAAACAAACAGAAATGCAGGTACCACCCAAACGAACGCACGTAAAAACTATTCGGATTGGACGTGACTGCTGAGATGCTGGAGACGTGCGCCCATCTTCTTTCCGTGGTCGACGACCGGAACCTTTCAAGAAGAGCGCTGACGTCTGCACTGTTACCCAGCTTTCATTGCATCGTTTTGGTGAATGTTTCCGCGCAATTTTCTCAGTGCTCGCTTTCCGAATGTGTCGTATGGTGGAGGGACGACATGGAAATGGCGGTACTGATGCGTGACTTTTCGCCGGCGCCACTCTATTAATCCTTTACGTAAATGTATTTTTGCGGTGTGAAAAACTTTCCTAAATGTACGTCCATTCTGCAGCTTGTACGATTATGTCGTGTATTGGGGAAAAAAAAAGAACGGATGACGTCACTGTTCTAGATACACATGAACTTCCATTGAGTGTTCGATCCATTGTTTATATTAACTCCTTATGAGTGAACGAATATTTCAGCTGATCAATTTGACGTATGTCTAATTACTGTGTACAGCGAAGGATAATAATACTACCCGTGTCTCATCTTCAATCGCTACTGCCACGTGCCTTCTTCTTTTGTCTCTATGCTTTTTTTAGCCTTTCACTGCACTTTACAGTCCGATTCATAAATTAATCGTTCCGACCTTCTGGAGGTGTCTGCTTCATCTCGGTGCCTTACGCTTAGTTGCTTTTATTTTTTTTCCCCTGAGTGAATTGGAAGGCGTATGAGTAGTTTGGAAAGTGTGAGTGGTTTGCTTGTGCGAGTGGTTCGGCACACACGTTATGCCCGGGCCTTCCATGCTCGTTCAGCCTGACACTTTCTCGTCTATCACGTGCAGTCAGCCACAAATGCAGAGCTGTTGCATAGGCTTTGCTTTCGTCATCTTTTATCTGTTTATTTTTTTATTGCATTCCTTCTTCCCGGTTGATCCTTATTCCATTCTCTCGTTGCTGCTGTGCACCTCTTAATAATTTGCGAGGCTGCTCATAAATAGTTTTTCTTTGTTTTCAAAACGTACACTGATCAGACACATATTAGGCACTTATTGGACGTTCCTTCAAATTAGACGGAACAAGGTGCAGTGTAATAAAGAGAGAGAGAGAGAGAGAGAGAGAGAGAGAGAGAGAGAGAGAGAGAGAGAGAGAGAGAAGACAATAACAAAAGGAGGAAATAATATAAAAGAATATAACCATAGGTCATGGTACTTACCTCATAGGCAATTCGTGCTTTGTGGACACCAGGAATCAGAGCTAATTTCTGTTCTAGGCTACGAGATTGCTCAAGTGTCTGGAGAGCTGATTAACACTGTTGCGTCACCGGCCTAACGAAATGCGGGGCTGAATAATTCCCAGTAGAGTTTGGCCTCACTTTTCCTTTCCTATGCCTGCATTTCTTTCTTTCTTTCTTTCTTTCTTTCTTTCTTTCTTTCTTTCTTTCTTTCTTTCTTTCTTTCTTTCTTTCTTTCTTTCTTTCTCTTAGCGGGTATTCACTTCTACCTTTATTGCTAGGTGTTTCCGCTGTGGTGGTGCGTTTTGGAAGGCCGTAAAGCTTCAGCTTTCCTTTTTTCCAATTTGTAAAGCTGTTTCCGCTGCACGATCTACCCTTCGTCGGATTGCAAAGTTAATTAGGTCACTGCTGTTGCGTACTCAGGTGAGCTTCTTTCTTAACGTGCGTATTGTGGGCAAACTGTATTGAAAAGTTTTAGAGGTTGATTGCGTATACCTTGAACACGTAACAATGATGTTACCTTGTTACAATGAGTCCAAGAGCAGCACTCCCCTCGGCAACGTTTTCTTTTCCCGCACGTGTAAAGGCACGGCCTTATTAAAGTTCCTAATGCGTGCACCTAAGCTACGTGGTGAAACCGTAGGAATGGCTTGTGAAACTGATTGTTCATTAGACAGACGGACAGACGGACGGACAGACGGACAGACGGACGGACAGATGGACAGATGGACGGACAGACGGACGGACGGACGGACGGATAGATAGATAGATAGATAGATAGATAGATAGATAGATAGATAGATAGATAGATAGATATAGATAGATAGATAGATATAGATAGATAGATAGATAGATAGATAGATAGATAGATATAGATAGATAGATAGATAGATATAGATAGATAGATAGATACAGATAGATAGATATAGATAGATATAGATAGATAGATAGATAGATAGATATAGATATAGATAGATAGATAGACAGATATAAACGGCAGGGCGGTAAATTAGAAGAGATGCCTTTGGTTTGCTATTGACCCTTTTCGCAGCGATCCCGTGGGCGCTGCCATGTTTTATCAGGCAGTGACGCGTCTATTGCTTGCTTCAACTGCCTCAGTTGCCTCCGTATTTACAATGGACGTCTATGACGCCGGTGTGGCTTAGCAAAGCTGTGTTTCGGGAAATATTGTAGACGGTGACTGGGCGGACGACACGAAGATTTGACCACCGCTTCAGAGAACATGCAAAACGCTTTCGAGGCAGATTAAGCTATGTCCAAATGGCGCGAGCAGCGTATGTGGTGCTTGTTCTAAAAGCAGTGCTAAATTCCAAGCTAACCAAACTTTCCGCTCATGAATTGAATCATGATTAGTGCGTTTTGCTCTTCGATGTTTATTTGGCAGATATATTGAAGCAGCGGTTAGTCACGTTTTTGACTCGGTAAAGTTTCTCGGTGCGGTCACTATTTGATTATTTTCTGCCTAATCGTTCGCGGGTGTGGTCAGTTCCGATTTATTTGTTCTTGCTGCACACAAGGCTTGAAACGTAACTGTTTTGTATATTGTAATATCTTCTAGCAAGGATGTATTGTCGCTAGTGACTCGCTTACTCTCGTGGACCTTCACGAAACATTCAACCATTTGTGCGCTATCGGTGTAGTCCGTCATTTATTGTGCATGTATAGTGCGCATATATTCAAGTATCCGCCCATTCACTTATTCTTAACACGTTGGTGACAGAGCGGGCGTCAGTATCCATTCTAGTTGGCGTAGATGTGTGTAGACACTGTGCGCGAGACTCCCTACGACAGGAAGCGGTGCTACTCCCTCTGTCATTGTTTAACAAGCGGTACTCACTCCTGCCGACGTTCTGAAGCTGAAGCACCGTCTTTGAAAGTTGGCGATGCAACGCAGGCGGATGAGCAAATTTTTGTATCCTCGAGGAAACACGTACATCTCGAAGTACTGGTAACACGGACGGAGAGTTACAGCAGCGGTCCACGAACTTGGCGACACAGATTCATCCCATTCCTTAATATGCCAGTCACTATTTTTGCAGCCAACTACTGCGCATGTCTTCGATCCACACGATTCAATCCAGCATGATTGGAGCACAGTGCGCTAGGGAAAACTCAGTTGCATTTCCGACAGCTGATTGCACAGAAGCAAGATAGAAGTGGTAGGGGTTTCTATTCGTGCGCTGTCGCTGAGGTCATGTGCGGCATGCCGCCGAAAGTGCCATCTCGTTTCTCTAGAACAAACTGTTTCGCGAAAGGGGTCAATACCTGCACTGTGGGAGGGTGAAGGGAGAAATACTGTCCGTGAATTACCGTGCGCAGCTTACACGCCGTACCATCCGCGTCCCAGTACCTCTAGACATTATCTCTCTTGATCGGTATTTACCTCCCAGCAAAGCCATGACAGATGATAAGCATGTGCGGTAAACGCGAGCGCGGAACCACGGTGTGCAGAACACTTGAGCAGTTCAGAAGCGTTTGAGCTGCTCATGCCCAGACCTAGGTGAAGGAACGTGCAAGGGCCTACCTGAAGACTCTGCAGAGAGACTTCGCCCACTGGAGTGAGATTACGGTGAAGGGAACTTACACACGGGGTGATGAGAGCGCGTATCCCATCGCTGAAGGAGTTTTCGGGCAAGCCGCGGTCAATATAATTAGTGACTCAAAGAGAAGGAAAAGAGCCAAAGAAGGAGAGCGAGTGATATTGTCCGCAAGACAAGTATAGAAGCCTTGACGATGTCTCTCCAGCCAATTGACTCTGGTGTTGTAAGTAGAAGGCCGCTGAAGTTTCTCTCTGTATCTCTTCAAATATGCAGAAATATACGATTTTTTTTGCAGCATATCTCAGCTGCTTCGCAGCGCTGGTGGAGACAGTGTAGATGTGTGGGGCGTTATTGAACATTACTCAAGGAGGTGAAAGCTTTGATCGTGCCTTTCATAGCTTGCAGCATGAGTGCTAAAGCATCTCAGGCCCAATTGACCAAGCTTTTCGTTTGCGCGAACTATTTGTAGCAGCGCTGATCGCTTTGGATGATTGCACATTTGGCGCCATGGTTGGCTGGCGTCTTTTCTTATGAACCGATTTAGCGCACAAACTTCTTCTTGAGTACGGGACCGTGGGTCTCTTAGTTGCGAGCGGCTTGGATGCTGTTTGGGGCGCGCTTGGCGGGCTGACGAAGGTGACTTGTTACTCCATGTTGGTGGGCATCTGCGTCTGTACAGGTCACGCAGCGACCTCAAGGGAGAACGTGGACAGTCTAACGTGAACATCTCGTCATCATCTCTAACGTGGACGGTTATTTTTGCGAATCTGTCTTGTTCCATAGTGGAATTAATGTTGTTCAACCAACTGCCCTTAACCCTGTAAAAAAAATTGGTCCATGGTCACCAGCGGGCTACAGAAAAGAGCATTCGTGGCCTTAATATTTTTTGGGAGAGAAATCTTAGGTTCATGCTAAGCGTTCGTGCCTAAGTTCACTATTCCTTTAAATATCACAGGTTCTACATCTGTTAACGTTTCAATTTGTTATATATAGCGATGTATTTATGTGTTCTGTTACGTAGCTACTGCGTAACACTATGTCACTACGAGCCGTCTTGTTGGTTAAACTGTCTGTAAACTTCTCGGCGTGTTTCGAGATTTTTTGGTGTACTTGCAATTGTTTTCTGACTGTTTCTGTCTGTCCGTTCTTTTTTTTTTACTCTATTCAGTCCGCAGAACTGCCCAACTGCTTGTGATTTTTGACTGCCTTCAGTGTTTTTCAATGTTTATAATCGGGCTTTTAGTTTCCTTTGCCGTGTGACAAAGAGCTGCTGGCGCCCCTAAAGGTGCTAACTTCTCCCTTAAATTTGTATCTTTAAAACAAAAAGATGGTAATAAATGCATCGCATAATGGTGAGAGCGCAACAGCCTGCGCTTGATCTCTTCGAGATTTAGTCCCAACAATCGTAATATATCTCGGCAGCAACAGAGTTGCAGAGGCTGAAATGAATTTCACAGACATTTTAGCACTACATAATTCTTTTTATTACTTTATACAGTTTGGTTTTTCTGATATATGAACAGTTTAAGAGTCTCTGCTTCATAATGTTAATTTTCCTGCCCACTCTATAGTGTATTCACGCGTTGTATGCCTTACGTCGTTGCTTTATTGGAAAGTTCAACTATGCTCTAAAGATGAAGAGTGCTCCGCAATACATTGAGGGTACAATATTTAATATGTGCGCTATTTGCAATAATAACTTATAAGTATAATTTGCATGCTACTATAAACAGTGATAAATGTTCTTTTTCTCTGATTGTGTTGTGGCTTCGCCTTTTATTCTTTTAACCGGCTCTTCTCCCATTCACGCTTTTGCCGAGGGCTTTGTGCTAGCCTTCTTCGAAGGTGTTTCCCTTTCTTTCTTTTTTTTTCTCTGAAATATTACGAAAGCTGAACTGAACAAAATAAGAACCACGGCTGTCGCATTCCTCTGTGTCGAAAGATGGTGATTCCTTTCAAAAGCAGACACTTTGCATTTCAGCTGATGGCATTAAAGGCCGACAGTAACAGGTCGGAAACGAACATAACATTTTTTTAAAAGCTCCAACTTATCGAGAACTCGAGACATGCGGAAACCGCCAGAACGTTGCTCTATCTTGTCACTACGAGGCGCCGTGGCCGGCTCGTGCGTTGTTTATATTGATTTGAAGAATGAAGAAATTGACCATTTCTTTTTTGCTTCTCCAATGGAGACAGGAGATGGAAGAGAAAGAATGCTTCACATCACAGCTTGGGGAAACCTTAGCCCAATAGAGCTACAAACAAAAGCCAAAAGCGCGCATAAAAAACAAAATATTCGCACTCATAAAACGAGGTACTCGATGCGGAAGGAAAAGCTTCTATGAGAAAAAAAAAAGAACAAGAACTAGGTGCCACCCGACACAATGCAGAGACGGCAGAAAGCGTCGGTATGCGTAGGATGAATGTGGCTGTTCACGGAAGCACTGCGCGGGCGGGACGCCTCCGCAGATCAGCCGGTGGCCATCCCACGCCATAGCTACGGCTCGACGAGGCCGTGGAACACGAGAGCAGGCGGGCGGACTGCAGCGCGACTCGATACTCTGTAGCAAAGAGAGTGCTCCTACAGCTGCGATCGCATAGGAGAGGCAGGGTGTGGAAGTTGGTGCTGCGGCTATAGCCGAGCACTCTCCGCCTACGCAATCTCTACTCCGCACCTTAGCAGGCGTTGGAGCGCTCGCTACACTGCAGCGAATTCCGAGAAGCGGAGAATCTACGGTAGGCTGAAGGAGCGGGCGCAAGAGAAGGCGTTTCACACATGGCGCCGTGATTGAGTGGCGGAGGCGCGTGAGGCAGTCGAGGATGAATTACATCATTATAGTTAATTTTTCCTCCTACATACAAGAAAGGGGGCATGGTTTCGCCTTGTGTCCTCGTCGTAGAATGATGGACGTTCCCGGACGGGATGTATAGGACTCCTATATGATGAATTAGGGCGTGCATGTCCCAACACGTTTCGTTCTCGCCGTGAATGGAATCTAGAACGGTATTTGCGCCTCTATACGAGAAGGGCGAAATGAAATAAGGAGGAAGAGTGTGTGTAATTTTTATAACCACTTTCTTTTTCACGGAGGAAGGCAAAATATTCCTATTGAGCGACGAAAAGGGAGTGTGCCGTCATCATTCGTTAAGTAGCAAGAAGAGAAAAGTAAGAGCCCGAAAGTAAGGAGTGTTGCAGAGAAGCAGAAGCCTGTGTGGCAGTTGGGCAGGTCGGTTAACAACCAAGTCAAAAGGAAAGAGTGCACACGAACTGGACGAGGCGCCTGCCCTTCTTCTTTTTTGGTACCATCTGTGTGCGCGGCCGGCTTTTATTTACATAAGAGTGTGCTTTCAAGGAAAATAAAAAAAAGAATAATTCAGTCATGCTGTCAGGCAACTTCTATGCATACAAACAATTCCAGAAAGCTTACTTGAGGAATTTGAGCTTCCTGGAGCTTTATCTAGCTACTAGCAGGGTAAGACATCGACACATCGATGTTTGTGCACTACAGAACATTAATAAGCGAATTTATCCTATAGCTCTTTATGTATAGTGACCCAAATGTTGTATTGACGGGAATGGTACCGTGGTCTGCACGAATGTGCTTGCAATCTGCGATGAGTGTAATGTTAAATGCAGGTGTTTTGTGCGCTACAACTGTGCATAACCTGAAATTACGGGCTACACGCTCGAATGGCATTTTATGCGATTCTTTTAGTCTCGTTTGTTTGGAGCTTATGTTTTGGTGCCTCTTTTTGTTTTCCTCTACCTTGCCGGAACTTCTTTTTATGTTTGTGAAAGAGGACCTGCTTTTCGGTAGCTTTTTATTAAGAATATATATATATATAAGTATATATAAGCTCCCAAACCGAAACCAAACAGAACAAAAATTACATTTTATGAGGTGTCGCCGAACGGTGTTGCCACAAAATTATTTCATAGATGGTTATTAATAAAACTGCCAGCTAGACTCTTAGTCACGTAGATCTTTTGTTTGTTTGTCGAAGAGGTTGCCTTTGGGTTCTTTTTTCTTCAGATGTATACATTAGTTCACAAACCGTACAAGACAAGAATATCATTTATGAGGCGCCGCTGACAACGTTGCCGCTGACAACGTTGCCGCAAAATTGTGTCTTCTGCTGTTGTTCATAAACCTGCCACGTAGATAAAACATTTATTGGGTGTATGCGAAAACGATCGACTAAGTTGATTTCTTCGTCACTGTTGGTTGCCGCTGTCGCAAGGGAAATGCAACAGAAACAAAATCTCAATGAACTATTCGTTGGACAGGTCAATGATAACGCTGCGGTACCGCGACGGTGGTGCTACTGATGTTGTTTTTAATGTTGTTATTGTTGTCATCGTTGTTGCAACCTGCGCCGCCTTTAACGTAGGGCACGAGGGGGCATTAGGCAAGCTTCGCAATGGACCGTGCTGCAACGCACTTCTAGATTGCTTCGTCTTCTAATGCGACCTGCCTCCAACGCTTCAACCCATTAAATTGTAAGCATAATGCAGTTAACCAGAACCGCGGGAGCGGAGGAAAATCCCTTGGAAAGGCACCCGCAATTAGAGGTAATTAGTGTGAGACGTTAAAGAGTTGCGGCGAGAGAGAGAGAGAGAGAGAGAGAGAGAGAGAGAGAGAGAGAGAGAGAGAGAGTGTGTGTCAAAGAATGTACGAAGTGACTTGCGGGAAACTTGAGCGTCTACATTCACATTGCACACTTACAACTGTCTGCTGCAACTTTTGATGCTGCATGATCCCACGAAAAGTAAGTATCCTAAGAGCAACGAAGAAGCGGTCTAATTATAGCACGACTACGTGAATCGGGCTTGCTAGCGGTGCCCTAAACGGGCTAACGCACGGCAAAAAATGTTAATGACGCGTTTGAACCGCTGCCGCAGAAATGAGCCTCCCTAATCGTTTCCTCGCTTTTCTAGCCGATGCCTGACGAAACGTGTAAAAGGATAGCGCAAGCACTGCACTTAGGAGGGGAGGCAGGTCGCGTTAACTGTGCAGCACGCTTACCTCGTTTCGTGTAAGGATGATGTGTAGAAAATTTGGTATTCGATATATATATATATATATATATATATATATATATATATATATATATATATATATATATATATTGCAATGTAATATATCAAAATAGAAGGACTTCGCATTATTATAAAATCCCTCACTTGTCCCAACCACGATCGTGCCCTAGCCAATACCTTGCTTAAGTGATTGAAAAGTACACTAAAGGCAAATATAGTTCTTCGGAAACCCACAAGGTGGAGAAAAGTAATTAATTAAGGAAAAATGAAACGTCCACTCAATCGTAGCAATTGCTATAAAGGAAACCCTTACAGGTTCCTCGAAAGAAAAGCCTCGCAGTTGAAGACAAAGTCGACCTGCTCCGACACTCGAACCCGGAATCATCGCCTTTCCAGGGCAGCCGCTCTACCATCTGAGCTAACCAGACGGCTTAGCGGATGGCAGGGCGAAGTCGAATTTGTCAACAACTCGAAGCAAGTGCAAGGGTTTGACGTAATATATGACGTAATATATATAATATATATAATATTGTTACGGAGGAAGACGCAGACGAAAAGCTATGTACAAGTATATTTACAACAAAATACGCTGCGCTTGGCCAAGAGGCAACAGCCCGCGCTAGCTTCAAATCGTCGTCGTCTTATTACTGCTCGGCTCTTCGTCATTGGAAATATATCCCGTAGCACTACCCCCGGCGGCAAAAGCGCCGTCCCGGAGCGACTAAAGGCCGGAGTCTGAAGCAGTGTAGTAGGTCTTGAGCCTACTGACGTGCACGACATCAGTAGATGCCAGAGTAGATGACGAGGTTGAGCTCACAGGAGTAATTTCGTAAGTCACAGGCGTCACCTGGCGCAGCACGCGGTAGGGCCCTGTGTATCGCGAAAGGAGCTTTTCGGAAAGTCCGACGTGACGAGAGGGCGACCACAGCAGCACGAGTGCACCAGGCGAAAACTGTACGTCACGGTGGCGGGCGTTGTACTGACGCTACTGCGTGGTTTGCGAGTCCGTCAGTCGAGCACGGGCAAGCTGGCGTGCATGGTCGGCGAGGGCGATGGTGTCGCGCGCATACTCGGTTGTTGAGATCGCAGCAGGAGGAAGTACCGTGTCAAGGGGCAAGGTCGGTTCGCGACCGTAGAGTAGATAAAATGGAGAAAATCCGGCGGTGTCGTGCCGGGCAGAATTATAAGCAAATGTGACGTAAGGAAGAGCAACGTCCCTGTCGTGGTGGTCCTTCGAAACGTACTTGGACAACATGTCGGTAAGAGTACAGTTTAACCATTCTGTCAGGCCATCGGTTTGAGGATGGTGTGAGGTAGTCAGCTTGTGTTGAATAGAGCAGGAACGCACAATGTCGGCGATAACTTTCTAGAGGAAGTTACGACCATGGTCAGTAAGCAGCTGTCGCGGGGCGCCATGCACTAAGATAATGTCCGGCAAGAGAAAGTCCGCGACGTCAGTGGCGCAACTGGTAGGGAGAGCTCGCGTGATAGCGTATCGGGTGGCGTAATCAGTTGCGACGGCTACCCATTTGTTCCCAGAGGATGACGTGGGAAAGGGACCGAGGAGGTCTAATCCAACACGAAAGAACGGTTCCACAGGGACGGTGATCGGCTGTAAATAACCGGAAGGTAGCACCTGAGGTGTTTTCCGACGCTGGCAGGGATCACAGGCAGCAACATAGCGTCGGATGGAGCGAGCCAGACCAGGCCAATAGAAGCGGCGGCGGACGCGCTCGTACGTGCGGGTTACCCCAAGATGTCCTGCAGTGGGTGCGTCATGCATCTCAAAGAGCACAGTCTGTAGTAGATGTTTTGGCACGACAAGAAGAAGATCAGGGCCATCAGGGAGGAAATTCCTTCGGTACAGAATGCCGCCCTGCAGGACATATCGGCGAACGGATGCGTCGGTAGGTGTAGAGCGCAGACGCTCGATGAGTACTCGCAGCGATAGGTCTCGGTACTGCTCAGCGGCGATGTTAGCGAAGGCAGACACAGAGAAAATGCCGTCGGCGGTACTACTGTCGGCGTCGTCAGGCTCGTCTACCGGATAGCGAGACAGGCAGTCAGCGTCCTTGTGTAGTCGGCCAGATTTGTAGGTGACAGAGAACGAATATTCTTGGAGGTGTAAGGCCCAGCGACCAAGTCTTCCTGTAGGGTCTTTCAATGAGCATAACCAGCACAGCGCGTGATGGTCTGTGACAACGGAAAAGGGTCGGCCATTTAAGTATGGGCGGAACTTCGCAACTGCCCAAACTAGGGCCAGACACTCACGCTCAGTGATGGAATAGTTGCGCTCCGCGGGCGAGAGGAGCCTGCTGGCGTAAGCGATAACACGGTCGTGGTCACGCTGGTGTTGTGCCAGTACTGCGCCAATTCCGTGACCGCTGGCATCAGTACGGACTTCGGTAGGCGCAGAAGGATCGAAATGGGCCAGAACGGGAGGCGTTGTGAGAAGGTCGATTAGAAACGAGAATGCAGAGGCCTCGTTATCGCCCCACTGGAAAGGGGCGTCTTTTTTCAAAAGCTCGGTTAGTGGTCATGCTATGGCCGCGAAATTTTTCACGAAACGGCGGAAGTACGAGCAAAGGCCGATGAAGCTGCGCACATCCTTGACACACTTTGGAACAGGGAAGTGCGTAACAGCATGGATCTTGCCTGGGTCCGGTTGCACTCCGTTCGCGTCAACGAGATGTCCCAGGACGGTAATCTGGCGACGGCCGAATTGGCACTTCGACGCGTTGAGTTGCAGACCGGCAAGCCGAAAAACGTCCAGGACTGCAGAGAGGCGCTCGAGGTGCGTAGCGAATGTTGGGGAGAATACTATAACGTCGTCCAAGTAGCAAGGCACGTCGACCATTCGAAACCGTGAAGAAGGGAGTCCATCATGCGTTCAAAAGTGGCAGGAGCGTTACATAGACCGAACGGCATCACTTTGAATTGATAAAGACCGTCGGGTGTTACAAAGGCAGTCTTCTCGCGGTCGAGATCGTCCACGGCAATCTGCCAATAGCCGGAGCGAAGGTCAATAGAGGAGAAATAGCGAGCACCGTGGAGGCAGTCAAGGGCGTCATCAATCCGAGGTAGGAGATACACGTCCTTTTTGGTAACCTTGTTAAGGTGCCGATAATCCACGCAAAAGCGCCATGAGCCATCCTTATTTTTTTAGCAGCACAACAGGTGACACCCATGGACTACATGACGGTTCAATAATGTTCTTGGCAAGCATTTTGCGAACTTCGGAGTGGATAACTTGACGCTCAGCTGGTGATACTCGATAAGGGCGGCGATGAACAGCAGGGGCATCGCCGGTATTAATGCGATGTTTGACAGCTGTTGTTTGGGCCAAAGTACGATCGTTAAAGTCAGAGATATCGTGGTAGGAAAACAGAACGCGGTAGAGTTCACGAGCGTGCTCGGACGGCAAGTCGGGCGCAATCATTTTCTGTAAGTTGGCGATGGTACAAGTTGCCGACTGCGATGGTAGAGGAGGATCGGCTGAATGGTCATCTACTGAAATCGATGCTACAGAGTGATCCTCAAATGAGCAAAGTTGGGCCAGAGACATCCCGTGTGGCAGCACTTGTGTCGTCAAGCCAAAATTGACCACTGGCAGGCCGACGCAATTCGCCGTAATAGATAAAACTGTATGAGGTACTGTGATCCCGTGTGTTAGGAGGACGTCTTGCATAGGAGCCGCGATGTAGTGACCGTCGGGGACTGGTGAGGATGACACGAAGTCAACGTAAGTCAGTGCCGAAGGTGGCAAGCGAACGAAGTCGACGGAACTGAGGCGAGTAGGGTGTTGTTAAGCGGGATCCAGAACAGGCAGGTCGAGGCAGAGAGTACTGGCGGAGCAATCGATGAAAGCAGAATGTGCGGAGAGGAAATCTAAGCCGAGGATGATGTCGTGAGGACAGTGAGCGATGACTGTGAATAGCACGATTGTTGAGCGATCGGCGAAGGCGACGCGGGCGGTACACATACCAATTACGGGGGCTGTTCCGCCATCGGCGACACGGACAACAGGCGTCGTGGCGGGCGTGATTATTTTTCTCAGCCGGTTACGAAGATCCGCGCTCATTACCGACAAATGCGCCCCAGTGTCTATGAGAGCTGATACAGGAACACCGTCGACTTGCACGTCAAGAAGGTTCAGATGAGTGGGCAACGTCAGGAGAGGATTTGGCGGCGTAGGGAGCAATGCAGCGTCACCTCGAGGCGCTGCATCGTCTAGTTTTCCGGCTGGGAGCGGCGTCCGAAGGGAGTCGGCGAATAGGAGCGACGGGGCTGGGGGGAGCGAGATTGTCGTCGTTGGGGCGAAGGCGAACGAGAATAGGAGCGGGTCGGTGCAGGAGAATCAGCGGCGGCGTTATCGGAGCGTGCGGCATAGAGACGAGAAGGGCCACCTGGGGGGCGAGAGTAGGCAGTATATGTAGGCCGGGTCAGGGAACTCAAGCGACTGTGACAATGCCGAGAAATGTGCCCGATTCGATGGCAGCGGAAACAAATGGGCTTGTCATCAGCAGTGCGCCATTCTGATGGGTTGCGGAAACGTGGTGGGTAAGATGATGCGGGACGGGGCGGAATCGAAGAAGCCGGGCGGGTATCAGGACGACGTGCCGAGCAGATGGTGGGAAGACCCATGTTTTCAAACTCTTGGCGGACAACTGCCTGGATCAGTGAGACCGTGACTGCAGATGTGTTGGTGGGACTGGAGTCGAAGGCAGCCGGATAGGCGGCCTCGATCTCACGCCGGACGATCCTGGTAACATAGGCAGCGTTGTTGGGACGAGGAGTGTCGGCACAGGAAGATGTCGCTGGGGTGTCGGGCAGATGGGCAAACTGCTGGTCAATACGTCGGCTTTTAGCGAGTTCCAGGCGGCGGCACTCTTTTATAACAGCATCCACCGTCGCTACGTTGTTGCAAACGAGCAAGTTGAAGGCGTCATCGGCAATGCCTTTGAGGATGTGGGCAACCTTGTCGGACTCAGTCATGTGGGTGTCAACTATGCGGCACAGAGCCAAGACGTCCTGAATGTACGTGACATAGGGCTCTGTTGACGTCTGCACACGGCCGGAAAGCGCCTTCTGCGCGGCAAGTTGGTGACCGTAGGGGTTGCCGAACAAGTCTCGAAGCTGTGTCTTAAGTGAATCTCAACTGGTGAGCTCATCTTCGTGCGTGCGATACCAAACTCTAGGTGTGCCACTGAGGTAAAAGACTACGTTGGCGAGCATAATAGTAGGGTCCCACCGGTTATTGCGGCTGACGTGTTCATACAGGCTGATCCAGTCATCGACGTCTTCCCCATATTTGCCCGAGAATACGCCTGGATCACGGGGAGCGGGGAGAGTGATTTCATTAAAACTTCTTTCTGGGCGAGTTGGTGCATACTTGACATGAAAACTGTTTACAGCGCAAACACATGCAACCACAAAGTATAAGGGACAGGACACAAGCGCTTTTACTGACCCACATCGTGAAAGCTACATGCCGGGCAAGACGCTACGCCTTCTGTATTCGCAAGGGCCTCGTCCCAGATGAAGTAAGTGCTCTCTTTGGCCCTGTAAAACCGTCGTGGGGACACGTTAAAAGACTGTGCAGATTAATGCGGTCAGAACTGTGGCGGCAAGTTAACAGCGCTTGTGTCCTGTCCCTTATACTTTGTGGTTGCATGTGTTTGCGCTGTAAACAGTTTTCATGTCAAGGGAGAGTGATGTAGGTCGTCGAGGTGGCAGCAGGCGTCGGAGCCGGCGGAGTCGGGTTGTCGTCGCCGGGAGCCATGAAGGAAGGCTCGACGTACCGTCCACTGTGAAGCTCCGTGACGAGTTACAGGGAACGTCCACCTCCACCGGATATGTTACGGAGGAAGACGCAGACGAAAAGCTATGTACAAGTATATTTACAGCAAAATACGCTGCGCTTGGCCAAGAGGCAACAGCCCGCGCTAGCTTCAAATCGTCGTCGTTTTCTTACTGCTCGGCTCTTCGTCATTGGAAATACTATCCCGTAGCAATATAATAACAATATAATATATAATATATATAATATATATAATAATATAATATATATGACGTAATATAACGAACGAACTAACTAACTAACTAACTAACTAACTAACTAACTAGCTAACTAACTAGCTAGCTAACTAGCTGGCTAACTAGCTAGCTAACTAACTAACTAGCTAGCTAACTAACTAGCTAACTAGCTAACTAGCTAGCTAGCTAGCTAACTAGCTAGCTAACTAGCTAACTAGCTAACTAACTAGCTAAATAACTAGCTAACTAACTAGCTAACTAACTAGCTAGCTAACTAGCTAACTAGCTAGCTAGCTAACTAGCTAACTAGCTAACTAGCTAGCTAACTAGCTAACTAGCTAACTAACTAGCTAACTAACTAACTAACTAGCTAACTAACTAGCTAACTAACTAGCTAACTAACTAGCTAAATAACTAGCTAACTAACTAACTAGCTAACTAACTAGCTAACTAACTAGCTAACTAACTAGCTAACTAACTAACTAGCTAACTAACTAGCTAACTAACTAAATAAAAAAATAAATAACGAACGAACGAACGAACGAACGAAAAGCGGAAGTACGAACAGACGCCGTAAATGTATTAGCGTTTGCGGAATGCCGGGTAACGGGAGAGGTGTACGGTTGCAACATTAGTGAAACAACGCCGGCAGCGACATCTTGTACCGCAGAGTTTCAACAGGGAGCACACAATACTAATGCTGCGGGGACTTACCGCGTTCTACTTAACTGCTGGTGCAGAGCGTCGGGAAGCGATATAATCGCTTATGTGCAGTCCTCTTATGATTTTCCTTCGATGAGATCACCCTCGCGGCACAAAAAACTTCTCAAACGCCTTCTTGTTGAACAAAGCATCATGAGATGTCGCTACCAGCTTTACCACTGCCGTCCGTGGCTCCGGCAACCCAGTAATCCATTAAACACTAAGAAGTTTACGGGCACGCTCCTACTTTCTAATGTGAGATCATACGCTGCAGCATATGTGGCGCCACAAGTTCTGCGGGCTGGAAAGCGATCATATTCAAAACAAGTAAACTAAAAGTAACGCCGAAACCGATAGAGGGGAAGGGGGAGTTTCAGAATTTGGGCCTGTTGGTTGAGCATTTTGCATTTAGAACAGCGCAACAAGGCACGGAGGAAGAAGAGGACGAACACAGCACTCGTGTGCTTTGAGCGGTGTGCGCGTTCTCCTCTGTACGCGACCTCCATTCTGAACGGAATGAAAGGGGACGAAAGAAACAAAGCGTTTGAGTTCAGCAAGTCAAATCACTTTCCCGTAGCGCTCGAATCGAGTTTGAGGCAACAAGGTTTCGTGCATGCCACAACCTGCGCTACCGGTACGTTTGCCGCTGTCAAAAAGTCAAAGCCGTTCCTGTTTAGACTGAGAAGCATTTCTTTCTCCCTTTCTCTGCAGTTTGATGCATCTAGGCGTGCTTTTGTTTGACGCTACGTCCGTGACATTTTTGTATTCAGCAGGCTAAAAAAAAAGAAAATAAAGGCCAAACTATCGGACTCGACGCTGCGCTGTCGGCGCACGGGTTTTGGGCTGCGTCGAGTAATGAGAAATGTTAGCAGTCACTGGCACGGAGCAACGGATGTACTTTTCATTGTTTAATTTTGCAGGAGTCAGGGAAGTCGCAAATTTTATGCCGTATAAACGTTTAAATAAGGTAGCAGTGTTTATCGTCGGTCGTGTTTGCTTTTCGTGCGAACATATGAGCGTATGCGTTTGTGCTTAGCGTATCTTTACTACTGGCGCAGAACGCCATTATGTCCATATTGTTTTTCAGAAGCGAACGAACTAAGCAATACATGAATCCAGAACAGAAAATAAACGAAAACTGACTTAATTATTCAGAGCATATTTTTGTAGCAGGCGTTGACTGCCAGAGATAGCCACATGTAACGTTTGTTATACGGCGTATGTATAACGTTGCATGGACTTGCAGTTCCATTTGAAGGATTTGAGTCTTGGTTAAAACGGAAACTTCTAGGTTGCCTTCGTCCATAATGTCCTCGACGTCGTCCAGAGAACTCATATCAGTGGCTTCCAGTATGTTCCAGAAGAATGCTGAAGTTTAAGTGAAATAAATTGCTTAAATATTTAATTCGTTAGGGTATTATAGTCTGAGGCCGAGTAATTCTTCATCCGAGATCCTTCATAGGATCTACTCAAACAAGATACACCCACAACATTCAATGAAAAGGTCTGTAGGTACATTAAGAATTGATTAACTTAAGAACATGACAGTTTTTGACAGTTTTGCTCTGCGCAACGACGCAAGATTGCACTTTTTTTTCTGTTTTCCACTATCAGATTTCAGATTTATTATTTTCTAATAGTAAAGCAATACTGGAGGAGGTCCCAGAGTTCAAGTCTGTCAGGGAGACCTCCTGTAAAACATTACACAGCGAAAAGTGAAAATTTACATATGTAAATAAATCGCGACGCAATGCTAGTACACAACACATATAATGTTGTAATACAAATAAACTTTAGGGAAGAAAATGTGGGATTGTACGTATATTTGAAAGGCATGCAATACAGGCATACGCAAACGAAATTATCTACATGCATAAAAATGAAGAAATTGCAGATCGCGTGAAACGGTAAACATGTACGACCGACGAAAAATGTGTGAACCC
Organism: Dermacentor variabilis; assembly: GCF_050947875.1. NCBI lineage: Eukaryota > Metazoa > Arthropoda > Arachnida > Ixodida > Ixodidae > Dermacentor > Dermacentor variabilis. The sequence continues at coordinate 81,547,923 of NC_134572.1, forward strand.
AATTATCCGTTGTTGTTGTCACTCGCTTGATTTGATTAGTGTTGTGCGTGCGGAAAGTTTACACACACCTGTCTTGACCATGCCACATACGTGCATGCCGGGTGTTTTGTTATCTGTTTGCTAATTGCCTGTGCTGGCTTTAAAAGGCCGTTTCGACGGGCTCACCGTGATCAGTGTGTAATCTACTCGCTGCATGCCAAAGAGCAAGAATAAACATTCGCTATCGTTTAACCGATGTGCTCTTGTTTCTGGATGCAAGACGCGACAGCTAGAAAAGTTGTGACCGATACAGAGGTATCCGTCGTGATACATGGTTCCTGCTTCTACTTCCGGCAATCAGGCTCCCTAGTCTAGCTAGGCCGGCAATTGTACTACACCGTATTTCGCACATGTCTCTTTCGTGGCACTGTATGAGGTGACCATGTCCGTGTATTACCACGTGTTATATACAGTAACTAGGGCACCGTAAATGCGCAATCCATTTCTAGCCCCCCCCCCCCCCCCCCCCCCGAAAGTTCTTGTTTCCGAAGTGCTGGTTTCTATTCCATACAGCTTATTGTGAAAGGACCGCATATTCACCATCAGAGGCATAGTTACTGCCATGTATTATGTATGAGTGCATTCCCCCTCCCCCCCTCCCCCTTCTTTTCTTGCTGAGTGCTTTGCACGTGAGTGGCTTCGGCTTAATAATGTGATTTAATTGGAAGCACAATAAGTGAAGCGGTGGCTCCATGTCAGAAAACCAGTTGTCATAACTTTCCCAACAAATGGCGTACGTTGTAGCGAGAGCAGCGTACGACAAGGATATTACCAAATTGTCTCTTTATAAGTCACCATACGACGATGAACAATATTAATGTAATAGAAAAGAAGATGAGAAGGTGGTTAACAAAGAAAAAAGCGTGCTTACTTCATGTTGTTGACACGGAAACATAAGGCGACTAACGCTCTACGGCAGTAACGGGGCTCAAGCACAGCGGGTAAACAATTAATGGCGCACCTCGTTGCTAAATCGAGATCCAAGATTGACGTAACGGCTCGATGGGTCGTTACGCAATGATGCTTCTGGAACGATGTTTCCATCGACCTTGCCTTTTAATCATCGTGGAAGTGTAGGCCACTGCACAGAGCGCTAGTCTCTGTCTAGATTAAACCGTTTTTCTATGCGTCTTGTTTACCGAACCACAGCTTCTACGAACTGTGTCGTGGAATGAGTGTTTGTGATCTAGAAGCGGGTCGCGCTAAGAAGTACCGATTGCGATGGACAGCGTTTAACCTAAAACGTGACACTAACATAGGCAGGACACTAGCACCGCTCGGAATGCGCAGGTAAGCCTTGATAAGAAACAGCTGCCGTCCCGTGATGGTGGGGATGAGGATGATAATAATGATGGTGATGATGATGATGTGAGCACCTTTTTTTGAAGCGATGTCGTCGCTCGTGGTAGGAAGCTCGTTCTGGCGTATCTTAATGTTTAAATACCTTCCTACATTAAGCTAGATTACGTAAAATAGGAAGTTAGTTTCATGGAATGTTCTCGCTTTCTCTGCACCACCAAACTTCGAGCCATTCCTTGCTACGTTCCACTGCTAGATTCATTTATGTTTCTCCCATGTTCCGCTTAACGTGAGAGTCGTTAAATATTCTAAGGTGTTGACACCAAGAGTTCGTGCCTACTACTCATTTTCACATGAAAAGCATAAAAGCATATAACAAATGGCACAACGTCGCAATTGCAAAAATAAATATATTGTTACGGTGCATTTGGACAGGACCGTGCGCGCAAGAGGGAGACGCAGAGGAAGTGGTAGACAGTGTCCTGGGGCTGAAACACGAAACACGAGACATGCATGAAACGACACATCAAATACTCAGAGTACAAAACGTCACGATTGAGAAAGAAACAGCTTGAAATGCCATGAACAATATGTGTACATAAAGCATATAACGTTGTATTATGACTTTCTCGATTCTTGTGTGACACCACTATGCAAATCTTGCACAAAAATTCCTTGCCTTCGCACATTTCAAAATGTTTTACCAGTTCTCAAGATAAAAAGTTACAGAGCTGTGCTTATGCTAGAAGTGCATTGTAACGAAATATCTAAATACTGCGAACAGTGGTTGATATTCTGTTCTGCCAATTCGTAATCCCCTCAACTAACAACAAATAATATTGGAGTAATAAAAGTGCAATAAACATTAACATTTTTAAGTTCTTGTCTCTAAGGAGCAACATTATAAAAAACTTAGCTATTACTCAACAAAAATTGTTGTTGTGTCTCGTCATTGACGAGAACGGTCAATGTTAAGGTAAAAGAATGGACGGATGGAAAAGGCAAACCCGCTTTCGAGCGCTCAAGTGCTGTCGCAATAACAACAACAAAAAAAAGAATGCTCTTGATCCCGCGCTGTATCGTGCCCTTCTCGACGCAGCCTCCCTCCAGGGAATACAAATAAAGGATGGCGAAAAAGCTTCGATAAGAAATACAGCAGATCTAACCAGCTGGAATATATATGCAACGGAGCTTTGAGTGAGTGCATAAAGAGTCGAAACACAGGCACATGTTTATTGAGTGTCCCCCAAAAGTCGCACGGAAGGCTTTATTTAGACATTGCAGAGGGGCTAATGCAATGCTGCTGCCGCGGATGCACGAAGGCGAGCGCCACCTGATGGTGGTGCAAGGTACGCTGCGGGTCACGCGGCGCGCGTCCGTCGCTCTGATTGGTTGGCCTGTCCGGTTAGAGGACAGCTACGCCGCAGCGCCCACGGTTGCGAAACCCGGTGATGTTCGCAAAGAAAAGCTTCACCTTTTAATATTCAAGCTTAACACTATGACGTTGCGTGGCAGCTTCGGTTACTCCGTTCTCTGCAGGCCCTCGATCGCGCCTTCGTAACGAACAGTGCCGTCGCCTAATTTCCAAACGCGCCTGCAATTCGACGCGGCGCACGTGGACACGAGCTAATTGAGTGCATCGCTGCTTACGTCGGTGCACGAGTGGAGGCGATCCGTACGCTTGGTTGTTGCATCGTTGCGTATATAGCACGTTTTAATTGAATGCGTGCGTCACAATTACGGTGACACGATTTCTTACTGCGGGATGCACGCTACTGGGCGCCGGCACATTTCTGCCTCTGCTCCTTAAGTGGCGGAACGGTCAAGTACTCAGAGCCTGTTTTTGACATTTCGCGTAACATCAGCTATCTGTTTGTTCATCGCGCGCGTGCGGAGACAAGGCTACATGTACCACGAAAAGAAAAACAACTATTTCTGCAAAAGCAATTAGCCTGCGCTCACGTTGGAACGTTCGTTGTGGCATCGCCAGGTCGACAGTTTATTCTCTACAGCACAAGGTTGCACAACGCGTGGGGATTGTGTGGACCCGTAGTTTAAAGAAAGCTTTAAAGAAAGCCCGCAAAACACAAAAAGGCGCCGCGCGACCAGTGACGTGGTACTTTTCGCGTGCTTTCGCGGGCTTCTTTCAGGCTTGGAAAATAACTTTCATGTCGCACGTATAAGGCAACAGAAAGACGGATCGGAAATTCTTCATGACCTAACAGTCTGACTTGCTCCAAGCGACAGCAAACGAAACTATTTTGTTTCTGTCCAGGTACGTGGCACTCACATATTTTTTTAAATTTTGGCGCCAGTTACGTGCAAAAGCCTGAATGTGAGACGTATTATGGAGCTTAGTATGAGCTACAACAATAGATAAATGCGTGTACTCTCCGCTACCTCAAGCCAGTGTACTCTAACAATTTGCTCGTAGGCGCTGAGTGGAACGCTAGTGGGACTTATGCGCATGCGCACAACGCTCATACTGGCAGCGGAACTTATAACGCTGCCTGCGTTCCTCTACGAAACCGATTGAGCGGAGCATTAAAGTCACCCTTATGTCTGTTTATAGTTGCTTACATATATGTGGACATTACAATAAACACATTAAATAATACATTAAATACATTAAATAAGGACACATGACGTACATATCCCCCTTAATTCGAGTAGTCTACCTTGCTTAGTCATCCATCTTAATTCATTTAGTCATCCCCCTTAATTCGCTGAGTCATCATCGTTATTCGCTTAGTCATTCCCCTTAATTCTCTTAGTCTACTTCGCTGAGTCATCCTCTTAATTCGCTTACTTGTCCTCTTAATTTGCTGAGTTATCTTCTTAATTCGCTTACTCATCCTCTGAATTAGATTTGTCTAATTGGCTCAGTCATCCTCTTAATTCGCTTAGTCACTCTTTAGTTTGCTTGGTCAGCCTCCTAAATAGCTAGCCACCAATGTTAATTCAGTTGCCTTTAACTTGCCTGAGTCATCCAGTTAGTTTGCTTAGTCATCCATCTTAATTTGCTTTACCGTCCATCTTTATCATCCATCATCTTGCTTACGGGGGTACGAACCATTGGTGATGATTATAGTGTTTGTACCTTTCGTATCGTGGCGGCGTTCTTGCTCAAAGACTTCGAAGGTCGACTGAACGATGAGACATATAATGATTTCGCCTTAAGAGGAAGCTTTAGCTCGGGCCCAACTCCGACGCGGCCTATTCAAATACATGTAAAACGCAAAAACGTTTTTATGAGATAACCCCTGGACCGATTTTGATGAAATTTGTCGCATTTGAAAGAGAAAGTTAAATTCTAGTGACTGTTGGAAGCGGAATTTCGATTTAGGGCTTGAATTTTCTTAAAACGATTTTCAAATATTTGACCGTTTGAAAAAAATAGAAGCATGAAGTTTATAAATTCATAGCTCTGCATCAAGAACCGATATCGCGGTTCTGTAAACGGCATCCATTAGATCATTCAAAGCGGACAAATTCAATATGTCATTTTACATCTTACGTGAATTGGTTACGTTGGTTACAACGGTTTTGCAAAAGTTGTATTTCTCTATTATTTAATTTTTTATGTTCATGTGTAACATATCAATTTTGTCCGCTTTAGATGTACTATTAGATGCAATTTACAGAATTGTATTATCATTTTTAGTGGTTAAGTTACAGAGTTGTAAACTTGATAGTTTCGTTTTTTGAAAATTTTCGATTTTTGCCAATTTTTAACAAAAAATTGACAATCTAACTCAAAAATTCGAAACCAACAGTCACTAGATTTTAAGTTTTTCTTTTAAATGCAACAAACCTCGTGAAATTTGGTGCAGTGGTTGCCGAGAAAAACGAATTCTCCTTTTACATGTATTTATATAGGAGCACTTGAGCTAAAGCTTGGATTCTGGCGGACTTTCGTGCCGGGCATTTTCAGGCGAAATGTTTGATAACTGCACTGGTATCATTGTAGAAGTGACAGAGTGAGGCTTCCGTTTCGTGTGGTGACCATACGAAGTGCCTTTCGAGTGGTTTAACGGCGCACTCAGTGTAACTATGGACACCGTGTAACTATCCACCGTTAATACGCTCCATGTTGTCTCTTCTTCGTGGCGCGCCTATCCTACAATAGAACTTAGTATAGACGTTATTGTACTGCTCCGTTCAATATAGCAACATTAGCATTGTGTAAGGAGGCATGCCGTCTAAATGCTGTCCATAACCAAATCCATGCGCAAAGCGCCCGTCTAGCGGAGCTCAGTCTTTTAGCAGCCCTTTATACAGATGTGAAGTACACGTTCTGTTGGTGCAGCTATAAAACAGGCTGCGTTTATATGCAGCATTATGAGGTAGCAGGAATATGTGTGCTATATAATCTAAGCACCTTTTGTTGTTCTGATGAGCGTTGACTTGGTACATGCTGTGCTCGTCTTGTGATGCCAAGAACGAAGCATAACGTTATTGTTCGCAGGAGATAATACGGTACTGCTAAGCATGTTCTTGACGTTTTATCACCAGTTCATAGCCTTCAGTCATTCGTATCAATGCAGTGAAGGCAAGACCCTATGCTGAGAGAGAGAGAGAGAGAGAGAGAGAGAGAGAGAGAGAGAGAGAGAGAGCGAGAGAGAGAGAGAGAAAGCAAGGGTAGGAAAGGCAGGGAGGTCAACCAGAACAGCATCCGGTTTGCTACCCTACACTGGGGGTGGGGGAAAGGGGAATAGAAAGAGAAAGAAAGGAAGAGAGTAAGAACTGAGTACGTGTGGGAGGGACAGCGACCCTATGCTGATGCTGCATACAACACTATTCAACATCACGTCTGTCATGCGCACACACGACAAATTGTCTTTAAGCCTTTACTGGCTGATAGTAAATGCTGTAATCTTTTACTTTTTTCTTGTTACAGTCAATAGAGCTCTCTAAAATAGCACCTTCGTTACCTTTGTCCCACCACTCTTGGACGGCTGTATTCTGCGAAGTTGATTTTCAACTCACCGCGGTATATCTAATTCATGTTAAACATAAGATTCATACATAGTGCTCAGAAACAGCTAGTGCTATGATTCTACAGCGAAGCTGTATATAGCTATCCAGCGGTGGCGTTCGATGTCCGTCTGTCTACGCGTCGCGTCGACACGAAAAAATTGTCTCTTGTTTCTCGCAAATGTTTTATAGCTATCAATATAATGTCGATATCCTGAAAAAATTACGGTTAAATTGGTCGCTAAGACGACTCTATCATTACGCCGAGTTTCATTTACATGTTGTAATTATTTAGCCAATTAGTCAATACATGGCCGTCTACGGAGGGAGTATGGTTACAGAATATCGCTGTAACCCTTATTTTATCAAAGGTATCTCGAAACAAATTATATGAAAATCAGCTGCTAAGATGATTCTGACATTACGCCGAGTTTCATTTACTTTTATTAATTACGTAGTTCACAGTGAAGTTGTAAACATTCTGGAGTTCCCGTCTGCTGTCAATACATTGGTTTCTATACGGCAGGGAAACGGACAGCCCCATGTTTGTCCACCAGAAAATAAAAAAAACTTCAATCCTACCAAGTTTCATTCAGTTAATTAACTAGAAAGTATGCTCAGTCGGAAATTACAAACAAACGTGTTTTGTTTCGTACATTCGTTCGACGGCGACCCGGCCAACGCATATCGTCGCTCGCGTCGAAGTTCGATTTAACGGCCACCTGCGTCCGATACACACGGTTATCACCAGTGGGCGTTGTGTTTTATGGTTTCGTCATAGTCGCCTAAACAACAACAACAACAACAACAACAACAACAACAACAACAACAACAACAACAACAACAACAACAACAACAACAACAACAACAACAACAACAACAACAACAACAACAACAACAACAACAACAACAACAACAACAACAACAACAACAACAACAACAAATATACGGACTGAGATGCGACGATTGAGGTAAAACACACCACAACTTCGCTGCTCGTCCTTCGCAGAGTCGAAGTACTGATTAATTTTCTTTTGTTGCTTCTTTGTCGCGGACTCGCCATTTGTTTGCGGTTGTGGGCGCGTGTCCGCAGGTGCAAGTGCAGTTATTTCAAAGAATAAAATGGCGAGTGTGTAGGGCCATACACAACTTGGCCCATGCACACAGCTTGACCCGTGCTTTGACAAGGGCGAACTTAAGTTCTGTCATTGTTACTTACGTGAAAAGAAAATTCGAAGCGATTACGACTTTAGAGTTCAGCTGTAACGCCTCAACAGGGCCCTCTGCGCGATAAGTTCCTGCGTATATGTGTAACTAAAGATGTATAATAAAACTTTATGGGCTTTGCGCGCAGAATAAAAGGGATATGATATTTAAAAAAAAAAGGAACACATTGAAGCGTTTTGCTGCGGTTTACTTAAGTGTCCGGATGCTCACGACATGAGCTCAGCTCTTCTATTTTTGATCGTTGTACTTCAGCAACCTGTAGTAAGTTATACATGACCAAAGCGGCAAACAATGTTTTCCCGTCCACACACGCGCTTTAAGTTGATACATTTTTCACCTTATCGATTATTTTCGCATGTCTTCGTGCCGACAGTTAGAAGGAGATGTAGAAGTGGCGTACACAACTGTGTAGAATGCAAATTCTCATTCCAATATGGGGAGAGCGAGAGAGCAAATTATAAAGGAAAGGTAGGGAGGTTAACCAGGACTGAGCCCGGTTGGCTACCCTACACTGGGGAAAGAGAAAAGGGGAAGGAAATATTAAAAGAAGAAGAGAAAGTCTACTGGGTATATCGTTCGGTCACTCAGTCCGGATCACAGACGCTGACTCAATCCAGTAGCTTTCAAATATCGCAGCAGAGCTTTTGTGGCCTTTTGTAGCTGCGATATGCGAGGCCATGGTCCCAAGATCTTCTTCAAGGTGAACGGCGTTCTATCTAGCTGATTGAGAGCTGTGCAGAGGTCATGTCTTTCGTTTTGAAAAGATGGGCAGTAGCACAGTAGATGTTCTATAGCTTCCTCGACACCGCAGGCATTACAGTCGGCGCTATCAGTCATTCCAATCAAAAACGTATACGCAATGGTGAATGCGACGCCCAAGCGTAAGCGGCACAGCATTGTTTCCTCATTTCGCAGAAGCCCTGGTAACAGCCGCAGTTGCATAGAGGGATCGAGGGAATGCAATCGTTCTTGGGTGAATTCAGGTGTGTGCCACTTCTCTAATGTCATACGGTGTGCTACCTTGCTTAGGTGTTGGGCTGCGTCGGTCCGCGATAAAGGTACAGAAACAAGAGTTGCTCCTTCGTGTGCTTTCCTAGCAGCTTCGTCAGCGAGGTCGTTGCCGGAGATACCGCAATGGCCAGGCAGCCACTGAAACACGACGTCGTGTCCTTTTGCTATCATACGATGGTGCATTTCTCGTATCTCTCCAATATGGGGAGTTACAGCTTATGTCAGGCATCTGAAATGCAGCGTGCCTTATAGAGGCGAGAAAGTTAGCTTTAGCAGCTGCCATTCTCAGACCAAGGAGCTTCGCGAAACCATATATCTTGGAGTGTTTAAGCAGCAGCAAATCCTCCGTGCAGCCTGTATCGTGCCCCATCTGCGTGGCGTGAGATCCTTCTTGCCATACACCTGTCTCGATCCTTGGCTGGGATTTGTTCCTGAAGGATTTATATTGCACCTTTCGAGTACAACTACTTCGTGGCAGATCACTTCTTTCGTGCAGTTATTTAGCGTCGCACATTGAGAAAACGCGTTTTTTATTAATATGTGAGGTTTGTTTGTTTGTTTCTTTTTTTTTTTTTTGCTGTCGAGATGAGAATCCTGAAACCGGCACTTGTTCATCTTTCCCGGAGAACTGATCTGCGATGCTTGCGGTTGCCTTGGTGACGTTTTCTATATAACGTCTACCCATCACATTCTTCGCGTTGTAAGGATTGCGGAGACGCCAGCGACAGAGTTGAGGCGAACGATTTCATTTTCATTTCATTTTCAAGCTCGGGCTTAAGCAGTGGTGTCGGTCTTACTGTAAACGTTTGGCCCTATAGCGAAGCCTTCTTCAGGCACATTGTTTCAGTCTTTTTTTTCAAAGGGAAATCATCTTCGTCCTTATCAAAGGGAACTGAAGCATGTGGCGAATAGCCTCGTCGGCAACATCTTGCGCGGTGTCGCGGTGGGACGAAAAAGGCTGGACACGATAAAACATTGCCATACACAGGGTGTCCCAACTATGATGCATCAAGATTTAAAAATACGCAAATGCCACGTCGCAGGACAGAATGAAGGTAATGTTGTTTGCCGTCGCTTGGAGATACTCAGAATTTTTTTGGCATTCCGCCTAATTACACATTTAATATTGTTTAATGAACTTCTCAAATATTTTAAGTTGATGTAAAGTGTCAGTGAGAAAATTGTAGAGCGACATTAAAAAGCTCCCAGCACAGCTTTCTATAGCTCAATACATGCTTCATAAAAAGTGTTTTTTTCGAGCGTGAAAGAAGCCCGCATCACGCAGTATTGCCGCGTGACTGGCCACTCGAGGCACTCTGCGTGTATTCGCGGGATTCTTTCACGCTCGCAGACAGACAGACAACGAACTTTATTTAATCCTGAGGAGCTACCAGGACCTCCTAACGGGAGGCCATTGTAGCCGCTGGCCGCGCCCACGTAAAGGACAGAACGCCGTGACGCTCGGCTCTTTCCTGGGCCCTCTGGATAGCCTGGGCTTGCTTTCGGAGTACCGTGCTTCTGATGGCCTCCTCCCATTCGGCTTCGCTGGAGAGGAAGTCGTTAGGCAACGCGGGACATCGCCAGAGCATGTGAGCCAATGAGCAAAAGGTTTCAGTGCAGTCGGGACAACTAGGGTCCACATCCGAGTACATCCTACTGAGGAATCCCCGCGACGGGAAAGATCCCGTCTGCAGCATTCTAAGTGTAGCTGACTGACCTTTCACGCTCGCAAAAACACTTTTTATGTACGCTCGCAAAAACACTTTTTATGTAGCACGTATTGAGCAATAGAAAGCTGTGCCGGGAGCTTTTTAATGTTGCTCTACAATTTTCTCACTGACACTTTTGATGTAATGCTAATATTCGAGAAGTTGATTAATTATTTAAGAATAATTATGTAATTAGGTGGAATTCGAAAAATATTCCGAGCACCTCCAAGCGATGGTAAACAACGCTAGCTATGTTCTGTCCAACTAAGTGGTATTTGCATATCTAAAAAAATTTTGGTGCATGATAGTTGAGACACCCTGCATAGGCCTTACATGAGAAACATCGAAAGAAAAGGAAGAAGATATGTTGCTAGAACACTCTTTTTCTCTTTTATAGTTCGTGTAATTAGCCGATAGACCACTTAGGGTAATAGTTAAATAAAATTCAATAAGCACGCCGCCACGAGTGTCGCAGGTGTCGAAACAAGCTTATCACTAATTCGTTGAATTAGATTGATTTGCTAACGGACCGGACGACATCGCTACCGTTCCTCTGCCAGAGGTTTGTAACGCGTTCGGACGGACCCCTCTGTAGCACGAGCGACACCTGCAGTGTTCCGACATAGACGTTCTGCCTAGAGTGCGCAAATATGTTGGCCGAGTATTCTTACAGGCGAAACTTGTTTGCTTCATTTCAACGAAATACAAGAGGCCATTTTTTTTCCTTCTTCATATCTGGTGTGCACCTCTACAGTAATGGATGAACGCACACATGTTTACGCAAACGCGAATAGCTGATTGGCTTTTATTGTGGAGCGCACCAAGGTGAACCAGCTAAACTGCCCTTCAGTCACGGGACCAGAGTGCGCGAACGAATGCACTCTGACGAACGCCTGAAGGGAGTCAAGAGCGAACCGACGGACGACCTAACAAATGCCTTTCTGAGGCATGTCACACCGATCATGCGGTTACTTCCATCGCGAGCACTAGAATTTCTGATGCGAATGGATGACCTCACACGAATATGGTTCGGTTTCTTCGATTAATAAATGAATTCGAGCTTTCTACCGCCCTTCATTGCGAGCTCTGGGCGGCAGAGTGAAGACGAATAGACGGGGGTCACGCGATCGTCCCCTGTAAATGAGCGCATCTATTATTTAGGCTCTGGCAGCGCATATGTGCCACGGACCCCGGCATGACTGGTGACGTCTCGCCTGCCCCTCCACGCAAAGACGAGCTAGCAGGAAAATCTTCTTTTCTAGATGCGTGGGTTTCTCCCACGGTTGTCGTTGGCCAATACTTTTTATCGGCTCCCGAAGTGGCCCCATATTGCCTTGCCGACGTTCGTGCGTAATCGATGGCCAGGCTGAGCGTCAGCACAGGCCGAGTAAAGCCGAAACCAAGCACTACAGCTGCGTCGTACTCTTTAGTTTGCTTAGCATATGACCTCGTGGTCTCAACATACTTTAATATACGGGGTTCCATATTTATGATTTATTTTATCTTTTTAACACTACTGCTAATCTCACACGAGATCATAGCAGGGAGGGTGCGTACGTGAGTGCAGAGGCGTAAGACAGGTATAGTAAGACACAGTACGGGGTTTACAATGGTTATGCATCAGGTCAACGTGTGATAATGTACGGAACGTAATCACACCAAACACAATATCAAAAGCAAGCAGCCCAAAACTAAATCAACAGAAAGGAGGGTAGCACAATTATTGAGACGCGGGTGCAAATTCACAATAGAGAAAGCATAATATAGTTCAAAAATACAGAAATGAAGATGTGAAAATAAGTGATAAACAGCTATGCACGTATTACTCTTTCGGCCAACACTAGAATGTTTTCTAAAGTGAATGTGCTCATACATGAAGGGTTCAGTTGTTCTTGCTCTCTGATTGCACAATTAAAATGAGAGTATTTAAACAATTCGAATTCTACTGTGTTCAACAAGAGCATGAGGGCGTTTATGACATGTAGGTCTTGTACGTGATAAGGAGATAACTTTATATGTGTCAGGGTTTATTTCGTCATTGAATTATTTAAAACAAAAGCTTTAGTCGGACTAGTTTAGCTCGATTTTGTAAGGTTAGCGTACTAACTTTCTTTAGTAAACTGGTTGGTCAGTCAATTAGTTCGTGTTTATTAAAAGTAACCTTAATGTGCTTCCCTGCACCGCCTCCACTCTGGCAATAAATTCTTTACTCGAAGGAAACAAAACAATGCTAGCGCGCTCAATGATTGGTTGAAAAATCATGCGATAAGGGAAACGACTTTGTCTCCAGCGTTGCCAGACGAAGGAATCTTCTCAGCAAGAAGAGTCACTTCAGCGCAGTCGATGTAATATTTTTAACATGCGTTTCCTATCGGAGATCCTGTGAGAACGTTAAAGCTAAGTATTTATTCTTGAAAACCCTAGTCAGAGGTGGGTCATAGTGTAAGTGGAGTCATATATTTGTTTCTTTCTTGTTGTTGATGTTGCCGATTTCTGTGCATTCAGACTTCTGTGCCACACCTGACAGTAAATTAACACAGACTTTAGAACATTATTCAGGATTTGATGTTCACACGTTTATTTCACGCAATCATACGCAATAAGACGGATATATACATCATACCCAGAAGGCGAGTAATTTATGTAAATGAGGAAGGAAACAGGTCCCAGGACGCTACCCTGGGGCACACCGGTGGTTACAGGCTCTATACTAGAGGCATCGTTATCACTTTGATCGAACTACGATCAGTTATCGAGGTATTTCTTAATCCATTCAACAATGTGGATTGAAAGTGTTTATTATTTCTTTTATGTAGTACGGGCTCGTAGGCCTTTGAAAACTGTAATAAAGTCAGGTTTGTCTGTTGTCCATTGTATATACATCAAAATATGTCATGTGTTAGTTCTCTGAGTTGCGTGACTGTTGAAAGTCCCCTGCTGAAGCCATGCTGACCTTGTGATAGTATAAACTTTCGGCCAAGGTATGTGATTATATGTTCAAGGACTACGTGGTCAAGAAGTTTGCATATAGTCAAAGTTAGTGAAATCAGTCTGAAATGAGACAACTAAGAAGCGCTTCCAGATTTGTGAACAGGGACAACTCTGGCAATTTTCACACCTGCAGGAAATACCTTTGTTGCTAAGGGTATATTAAATATGATGCGCAGGTATCTAGCGCTTCATTCAGCATATCTCTTAACAAATACGTTGGGTATGTTTTCTGGTCCAACAGCTTTCTTTATGTCAATGTTCAGTAAAATTTTACTACCCCGGCTTCAGTTACACTAAGGGAATCGATGTGCCTGTGGGCACATGACTCTATATGCGAAAGGTTCCATCATCGATATTAAATACTGCTTGGTCATCATTGTTAAAATAAATCATGGTGTTTCGGTTGCGTGTAGCTACTAGAAGCTGTTGGACCGCCATGCTGTTTAGGGTTAAACGTACTTTCAAGAGCTCTTAGGCGCACAGTTATATACTGTGTATTAATACACTGTGCAGCGTACAAGCTTGAGTTGTATTCCCCATGGTTCCAGATTCATTATTGGTTGGCTCAATCAGTGGGCTGCTTGAGCAGCAGTCGTAAATATTGTGCGTAGATTAAAGCGCACTCGCGGCATTTACATCCGCATTCCCAAACGACCCTTGACTCGCAGCTATTCCTCCCCTCCATCGGGTTTAGCACACCGCCGCCCCACGACTAAAGACGACGCCACGCTCCTGAAGAATTTCCGCGGAGTGCCAATGCGCGGCCGCCTGGATTGCGCGCAGCGATCAAGGCGGTCGTGGTCAATGAAGCACAGTGACTGTTTCTGTCGAGTGGTGGCGCTGCCATCCACTTTCTTAAGCGTAGTTGTAGCATTTAGGGGAGGACCGATCTTGAATATGGGGTTCAGTACTTCAGCATTTGCCCTAATTCTTTTCGCGTAAATAACCGACTCTGGCGCTTGAGGCGTTGTTTAGAATACATTGCTCATCAATACTGGTGGTCCTCCCATATGTATTGAACCTCTTACTAAAGGTGCCCCCTCCGACAGCTGCCGACAAATTCGAGTGACTGCAGAGCTCATAGTAAGTATCTCTATGAAGATAAAAAGTAGCTCACTCAGATACCGTTCTGCAACTCCTCCCCACCGTTACCTGGAAAAGTTAGGCGAAGGGCGCACGAGACAGGAGCCAGCGCTATGGCCTCGTCTGGTGTCTTATATCTCACAGGCATCTTCACGATTGCCGGATGTATAAAGATAGATGGTGCGGGAAAGCATCACAGAAAATAAATATTTCTTTCTCTCTCTCTCTCTCTCACACACACACACACACACACTCACATAGATGCGGTAAGGTGTCGACAAGCTGTCGGCACGGTGTGACCTGTCAATAAGTTTTTGCGGGATATCGGCCAAAGGAAAATATTTTCTTTCCCTAGTCTTACTTGACAACGTGCAATGGGAACTATAAATGAAAACCGAAAGCCGAATATTGGGAAAAGGCAAGATAGTAATTTAACGGCAACACAAGAAAGACCGCCGCCGTGATAGGTACCGGCACATCGCAAGATCGACAGGTGGAAATGTATACGCTGGGGTCACCAAATTTTTCCAGTGCTGCCAAGCGAGCGTAAGGGACACCGTAACAGACATGTTCTCATTTTCATCGCCACCGTTTCTGACAAGACACGACAGACAACTAGCGGGAACACGGCCACTGACGCGCAATCGATGCTTGGCGCCATCGTTAATAAGCTCAGCGAAGCTATAACAAGGGTGGCTCTCGTTTCATCCTGACGTCATAAGCGCCCACCAATATCGCAATAAGCGAGCCAGAGCAAGGCCCTCGCTCAATGCACTGAGCCAGTCACGTTCTAAGAACGGCGCAACAGAACGCGACACGTCGTCAGCAGGGTCGTGAAAGCGAGCTTCCCTTGCCAGCCGTTGCGTGGACTTTAGTTTCTTGACTACGAAAACCGCTCCGTTCATCTTGCGAGTGCGTCGACAGCGAAGTGTCAGCTTCTAGCCTAAAGTCTTTTACGGTGTCAGCCGTCTCTCTGTGCGAAAACACTGTATACTTGGTATGTGCCGAGCAGCCGGCCAGAGGCATGGATCTGTGGCCAACCTCTCCACCTTTTTTTTTTCTTATCAAAGCGCTGAACTAAGTGTTCAATAAAGATGTTTATTCCCTTTCGTTCTCATCGAACTTTTTTCTCCATATGCACAATCGACATCAACCCAATCCCCACCAATCAATTCTTGTCACCGCTAAAACTTCTTTTATGTACATCAGTGGTACGCGGAGATGTTTTCTGCGTTCCGCTTGAGATTTTTGCACGTTTCGTCAGCCCACTGCGTCCATGCTTCTTTTAGGCGTCTTCGCTAAATTGTTACCTTGAATTCTGAAAAACCGTTACATCTGACGAGACACGGGAGTCACTTTCCTCATTCATCGTACAAAGAGTTACGTCGGTGGCGCAGTCTCTTGGTTAAAACATGACCATGCCGACCAGTATAGTAAGCAGCTTTGAATTTCTGAGTTGCCATGACAGAACATATAATAGTAATATATTTAAATAGTGGCTTGAAGCTGACTTTTGTAACTACGGGTTGGAGAAGAGAAAATAGCGCTAAGTATGTCTCGCGATGACAATCTTCAACGCCAGAGCTCATAGCGTTCTAAGTGCTTTTTCTTGGCGTTAACCCAAGGCCAGACCGAGCCCTCGAAGAACGTCACCGTCTTGGGACGGTGCTAAATCAATCTGTTTTTCTATTTTTATACATATTACGTAGGCGACGCGACGATCTGCGTTACGAGCGGCCAATATACGTCACCGTAAGAGCCGCAAAGTGACCTTCATATGCCCGCCCCCTGGAAAACGAAAACACAAATACAAGCAAAACTACAAAATTTTGTAGTGTCGAAGTTCAGTGCGGATATACGCCTGCGCTGTTTCGCCGATCCTCGTTGGCGGCTGCAGGGGCAGCTACTCCTCCGCAAGACCGTTCTTGTAATGTCCTTGATCTGCGCTAACAGCGATTACTTTCCTTCGACGTTGTGCAGCGAGATTTTTCTTCACTCCGCAGGACGTGCTCAGGTGAACGGAACGCATTTAAGAAAATGACACCGAAATGACGTAGGAAGAAAAAGAAGGAAAAGCAGAAGAGCTACCCTGATGGGTGGTGCGCCGAGCAGCGTATGCTGTGGACCCGTTAGGTGCCGTACATCTAACGGCTGCGCACGGAACTCACTTGCCCACTCGTGCGTGAAACGACAGCGATTCCCGCCTACGCCAGCGCTAACGAAAATCGAACGGCGCTTATATGACAAGCGGAAGACAACGCTTGCTGCTCTGACATCGCCCTTCCCTCTCCTCCGACCCCTTCTGGTCCCCTCCTCTTACACTCTTCTCTCTTCGCACGTCCGGCCGGTGTGGAAACTGCGTGCTATGTTCCGATTTTCCCTGTGACGTTCTCCCGTCTTTTAATTTTTTTTTCTCTCTGTCCCTTCCATATCTGCCCGCTTCGCGATGAGCGCGCTCTTGCAAGAAACAAGCATCCCTGCTCGTGTGGAAAAACGAGGTTTCGCAAGTTACGCAGTTCAAGTTTTCATCATGGTGGCGCTTGTGAGCCAATGTCAAATACTACCCAGCTAATCAGGTTCTTAACGCTAAGGAGACTGTAATTGGAAAGGCTGGCGTTTCCAATTACATATTTTTATGCTTGGAGCGGCGCCTGACAGCCGCAAGAAAGAAAGAAAAGAAAAAGGAAAACGCTGAGAGCCATTGGCGCTATGCTAGACCAGATGCAGCCAAATTCGGAAGAACCTTTAAGCTTCCACAAAGACACTCCCTCACCAGAACAGGAAATGGCCTCTCTGGCGCTGTATTCGAGCACTGTATATATATATATATATATATATATATATATCCCTTATGACTCTTGAAATTAACCCGTGGCCCTAAGTCCCCACTGGCTGCGGATCACCTGACCAAGGCGGCATTCAGACCTGAGGCGCGGCAGTGTGTGCTAAGAATCTCTGGATCTGGACAGGGCGCCACGGGAAACTTCACGTGGCTACGTTTAACACGCGAACCCTCTCAAGTGAGGCTAGCTTAGCAGGGCTGCTTGAAGAATTATTGCGCGTTGCCTGGGATATTATTGGCCTTAGTGTGGTTAGAGCTGGCGATGCTTATAAAGTGCTGACTAACGGCCACGTCCTCTGCTACGGAGATCTTCCACATAAGGGTGAATACGAGGTATGATTTCTAATTCATAAGTACATAGGGGGCATTGATGAATTCTACAGCATTAATGACAGGGTAGCAGTCGTTGTAAAACATAGAATAAAGGTAATACAAGCCTACGCACGAACCTCCCCTCGTGATGATGAACTAGAACGGTGTTAAGAAGATGTTGATATATATATATATATATATATATATATATATATATATATATATATATATATATATATATATATATATATATATATATATATCTTGGATCAACACACACACACACACACACACACACACATATATATATATATATATATATATATATATATATATATATATATAACATATTGATCTGCCGGATGTCCGTTTGTCTGTAGAGAGAAAGGAGGTTGTAAAGGCAGGGTAGCTAACCGGAAGACGTACATATGGTTTCTTACCCGACACAGAGGGAGAGTGCGGGAAGGAAATAAAGTGGACGTGAAGATTGCAAGAACGTTGACAGAAACAACGGCGCCAATGCCTGCGAAGAAAGACGGTAAAATTGCAACTTTAGAAAGGAGCTTCTACGTCAAAGGGCAAGCATTTTATATGAGAGCCTAAGCATGCTGCCTCACTTGAAGTGGCACGCACCGTACACATATGCATGTTGGACAAATGAAGAATGTGCCGATCCCGGCGTTGACGGGGAGGCCAAAGTAAATTAGTATTCTCCGTTGCTGCCGTGGCCTCGAAACTTGAAATCGGGATTGTGCTCACGTGGTAGAATTGGAACTTACTCAAGCACCCGAAACCGTATTGTTTAGGGAGCGGCGTCAGCGTCGCCTGATATTGAAGAAGCTGAAATGACGTAAAGTGAGACATTGGACGTTAAACACATAAGCTCATTGGCTGCAACTTCTAGCTGGACATCGCCAAACCTTTTTTAGAGTCATGCTCACTTCGTTCTTACTCTGTTTTCGGTCTAGTGTTGTAAAGTTTTCAGAGTAGGCCCACCTAAAGTTCGGGGATATCAAAATTAGATAATGTGTAAAGTTACGGATGCTCGTGTGCTAACCTTTGGAGGAGCATAATGTTAACACGTGCACGGCTGCACAAGGAAAGAAAAAGCAGGCAGGTCGACCAGACGAGCTTCCGCCTTGCTACCCTACACATGGAGTGAGGGAAAAGAGGGAATAGAAAGAGAAAAAGAGGCGGAGAGCACGTGGGGGAATGCACAGGAAGGCCATTAACGGTGGCACCTGAAACGTGTGAAACGGGGGGGGGGGGGCGCATGCGAAATGTATTTTGTTATATGTTGTATATGTTGTAGAAACAATCGTTTTTGTAGCTTATGTTACCTGTATGCTGTATTGTTATTTAGTTTTTTTATTGATATGGTATAACGAGATATTGGCGCACAATTTAAGGCGCCGGCTACTCCTTAACATTTGAATGGGTCTAGCCTACAGCATACAGAGTTCAACATTACATATCAACTAACCTTTTCGTAAACGTGTGTGCTAGCTATATTGCATGTCAAGTTGCCGCGAAGAGAGAGAGAGAGAGAGAGAGAGAGAGAGAGAGAGAGAGAGAGGGAGATACGTGCAGACGAAGCTGGACTGATACCTACTTTATGATCGTATCTATCTTCTTACTATATGCTTTTTTTTGGTGGTTCAGTAAGCTATGCGACGCAGAATGAAATATTTTGGTATTGCGGTCATCAACTGGTTTTCCATTTGAGAGCTTCTATCATGAATTCAATACGAACGAACAATTTTTTTGTTCGTCACATATTAATCCATGGCCTGCATATTTTTGGAATTTTGATCAAGGCATGGTCGGTTAAAATATATACAAACACACGTTCACACATGTACTAAGCTTTAGAATAAGGGAGTGCGATTACGCTGTATAAATTGTTCACCGACAGTGCTTACAAAGCCCGTGTTTAGAGCATCTGATCTTTTAATGCTGTTCGGTCCTTCTGCCACTTTCAGTGCTTCGCACTTCGTGACGACAAATCATATCTCGTCGTCGCAACGTCCTTTCAGCTAAATGAGAAGGCAACTTGGATGCGCTGTCTGAGTACTTGTAGTGGCTGCATAAAGTGCTGGCACTGAACTTGTTTGAGCACGATTACCGGGACATAAAGACGTTACTTCAAAATTTATGGACTCGCGCATCACTGTTCTTTTTTAAAATATTTCTTCCATTCATCTCTCATTAGTTCTACTATATTCATGTACTTCGGTTTCATCCTCAGGGCGTCTACTTCGAAAAGTAAGGTCGCAAGAGCTGGCGCTAAATATAGCCAGAGTGTCGCCAACCTGGGCCGAGGAAACTATTTGGGGAAATAGTAAAACAGTTGACCCGCCCTTAGGGTCAGGGATTTCCAAGCTTTATGCGTTGAGTTTCTAATGTAGAGCACTTTGTGCTTTTGCCACTGGCATTAGCATTACGGCATATTTCTAGGAGGCATTTTCACATGATTGAATCAGCTCTCAATTTTTAAAGATATACAGTTCAACGTAATAGTTCTGCGGAAAGCCGCAAGGTGGAGAGAAGTAATTATTAAAGGGAAAATCCGACATCCACCCGTTCTTAGCAAATGTTACGAAGGAAAGAAAAGCCTCGCAGTTGAAGAAAAATTCGTCCTGGTCTGGGACTCGAGCCCGGGACCACCACCTTTCCGTGGCAGCCGCTCTACCATCTGAGCTAACCAGGCGGCTAGCAGGGCGAAGTCGAATTTTTCAACTGGAAGCAATGGAGAGAGTTTGACGTAATAGTTTTGCGAAACCCACAAGGTGGAGAGAAGCAATTATTAAAGGGAAAATCTGATTTTCCCCTTTTAGTATACAGTTCAATTCAAAAGAAAACAGGTTTGTTTATTTTTTTACAGGTGATAACACAGAATGTGTCGGTAATCTTTGATACGTGGATGAAATAGACGCGATAGTGTTTGCGGTCGCCTTTCATGAACCAGGATGCTTTTATATTGCATATTCGGAATGTTTAGCAGAGCCTCATTTAGTTGTAAAATATTTAATTATTCGGTTGTGCCTAAATGAGACAGTTTATCACTGTCTTTGCAAACATCACCTTAAGTTGTTTAGGCAGCGTTTGCTCTCACACTGAGGTTTATATTACCCGCGCTGAAGAAAAGAAAAGCGCACGAAAGTGACAAAATTGTCCTACTGTGGCTGGCTTGAGCATTGTTACCGCACTGCCATCAGTTTCAGTTCCAGTTTATTGTTCATTCAAGACACATAGTTGGTTGTTAGTAGTATACAGACGAGGGTCCCCAAGTCAAACGACTGCAGCAGGGCTCTCGGTTAACAAGAAGGCTGGTACAAAATGATTAATTAATGCAGCAGCGTAAAATTATGCAATCTATGAGCAAATAAAAAGTCAGCGAAGTAGTGAAAAGTAATACATTCGACTTTTACACAAGGAGTCATATATGTAAAATAAAAAAAAATCTCACATTACCAATCTAAATTGTATAAACCTATTTAACAAATGAAGTACACAGTTTATATACAAAGTAAGTTAGTAAGGACAACTAGTTATACAAAGTGAAATTTTTAAGTTCCTATTTGAATGCATAGAAAGATGATTATTTAAGAGCAGGGGGTAAGTCATTCCACAATTGAATCGCTGAGAAGGAAGAAGTCATTTTGCAATAGTTAGCGTTGCATTTAGGTAATAGAAAGTTGTGATTATGGGCAAACCTAGTGCTGTTGTTATTTGTGAGCAACCTAGAGTCTATTAATTGAACCGCGAGCTGTTTGTTAAATAATTTAAATAGGGTGATAAGTAAATGAAGTTTAAACAAGCCAGGTATAGGAAGAATGAAGTTAGCCTGAAGGAGCGGAGCAGCATTAGAGTAAAAAGAACTGTTGGTAATAATGCGAATGGCATGTTTCTAAATGTGATGTATGGACGAAATGTGACGGGTATATATATTTCCCCATGAAGTAATGCTGTATGTGATGCGACTATGCATGAAGACAAGAGAGAGAGAGAAAATAATGCAGAGAAAGGCAGGGAGGTTAACCAGAGGTAGTTCCGGTTTTCTACCCTGCGCAGGGGGAAGGGTTAAGAGGGATAAAAAGAGAAACAGAGTAGAAGGGGGAGATAGAAAGAAAGGGAGACAAGCACGAACAAAGCGCGTACACTACAGAGCGGTAGGGGGAGGCATTCTTAGAGTCTGTCGTGAAGCCCCGTAGACCGCAAGAACCTTACTAGCGCGAGTAAGGCCTTCAACGCGGATGTTCTTTCGGAGCATTGGCCTAAAGCTTATACCAAAAGCAGTTTTTTGTTTAACATAAGCAATATGATTATTAAACTTCAGGTTAGGGTTTAATTTTACGCCAAGTTACACAAACAGCCGCTGAGATTAATTGATGGCCTATGGATACTTGCGGCAGATAAGGGAGAACTTCTTGAGATGTTTTAAAAAAATCATAAACATAGTTTTAAGTGGGCTCAAAATTACGTTGTTCAAAGAACACCATTGACTAACTTTGGTCAATTCGTTGTTCATTGTAGTGATTAGCGTTGTTAACGATTTGTGTGACATTGAAATGGTGGTATCATCATCGTAAAGGACAACGTTAGGAAGATTAATGCAATCAGGTAAATCATGAACGTAGACACAAAACAATAAAGGCCCAAGTATTGAGCCCTGCGGGACCCCTTGATTAATGACCTTAACATTTGAATACACAACACCTATGCGGACTCGTTTTTCGCGATCAAGTAACTTTTTAAAAAAGTTAGAGGTGGACCAGTTATACTCAATATTTCTAGTTTAGTAAATAAAATATTATGATTAATGGTGTCAATAGCTTTAGTAAAATCAAGAAATACAGAACCGACGAAATCGCGTTGTCGATGGAAGACTTTAAGGAATCGATTAATGATAGTAAAGCACCCGCCGTGGTTGCTCAGTGGCTATGGTGTTGGGCTGCTGAGCATGAGGTCTTGGGATCGAATCCCGGCCACGGCGGCCGCATTTCGATGGGGGCGAAACGCGAAAACAATCGTGTACTTAGATTTAGGTGCACGTTAAAGAACCCCAGGTGGTCGAAATTTCCAGATTCCTCCACTACGGCGTGCCTCATAATAAGAAAGCGGTTTTGGCACGTAAAACCCCATAATTTAAAAAAAAAAATGACAGTAAGGCTAAATTGGTTGAACTACCTGAACGAAATTGGCAAGGTTTTAGCAACTTAAATTTGTCTAGGTACTTGTTAGTACGTTACGGAAATATATTGTCAATAATTTTGCTAATTGAGGACAGAATAGAGATAGGCGAGAGTTTAGGACCTCTGTAATATCCCCTTTTAAATGCACCGGGATTAATTTGGCCTTCTTAAGTGAGCTCCGAAAGTTACCACACTTAATTATGAGAATAATTATATTGCTTAATGCTTCTGCAATATATGAAGCAGCGAGCTTTAAATGATCAGCAGAAATATTGTCTAGCCCGACGCTGGAGTTTTTTAGATTCAGGATTGTAGAACACACTTCGTCAGGGGTAACAGGAAAGAGGAAAAAACATGTATGGTTACAACGTGTAAGGGGATACGGTGAAGCTACAGGCCTATTATTGTATATATCGTAAACATAAGCACTAAACGAGTTAGCAACACCGGATACTTCAGTGTATGTTTGTTGTTTATAATTTATTTTATCAATTATTCTACTAATCTGCGGTCTATTCAAAAGGTAATTGAAAAGTTTAAATGTTTTGTTGTGATTACTTCTGTCTTACAAAATTCTTTTTTAAAATAAAGTCGCTTAGATTTTTTAGAAAGTTATTCAATAGATTACTATATCTGTATACCTAAGTTTTAGACCCACATTGAATGGCTGTTTTTTAGTATTCCTATATAGATTATCTTTCTTTCGCATGCTACATAATAAACCTTTTGTTAACCAGGGATTATGCGGAAATTTAAATATTTTCTTGCATTTGACAGTTTTAGTGTTTGCATACACAGCTTTAAGAAACAAGGAGCAGAAATTCAGGATCGCACAAATTCCCAATGGAAGTTCAGTCAGTATAGTGAACTGTATTGATAAAGTTGTCCTGATTTAAGCTAGACATAAAATGGCACGCGTTATATTCAGGTAGTTTTGCGGCGAAAGTTACAAATACGGGAGGATGGTAAGTGATAAGTACATCAATGACCCCTGCACGTGGCGTTGGTGTGATATTGCTTAAAGCGGGGTCAAGCAACGTGTCATTTCCCTTCGGTGAAAATCGAGTAGGGAACGAAATTAGGGACTCCAGCCCGAATCCAAGAAACCAATCACTATATGCTGTTGTGCTGTTGTTATGTGTGTTCAATAAATTATTATTGATATCACCAGGCAGCGCAACTTTCTTCTTTTCAGGAGAAATTATATTCAGTACCGCAGCAAAATTGCGTAGAAAATCCGGATAGATGCTAGACGCTAGCTTTGCGGTAGCTTTACGCTAGCTTTACGCTAGCTTTACGAGCTTGGTGATTGCTTGTAGTCTCTACAGGATTATTATTTTCTTTTCAGTTCGTTTAAACTTGGATGAAAAAAAAAAGCAATGGCTTTCAAAAGCCATCGCTTTTAAAAGCCGCGAAGCAACCACGCCGTACCTCGATAGTATTCTGTTCAACCACTAGGATTAGTGGTATAGTGCGAAATTCTTTTCCAAAATATGGCCCATTAGAATGACTTATGCTAGAGATTAGGCAGTATTTGCTCTGAAGCTTTTGCTCCCACGAGAACTCCGCGATTTCCATGAAGGAGCCCCTGGAACTGTCCTTTTCAAATTGCAGTTCTAATGCGAGGCATACTTATATAGCAAATGTTCAGCCCTTCTTTAAATCAAACAATCTTAAGATATTGTACTTTTTATTCAAATGCGTGGGAGATTTACCTCTTCAATGAAGCCAGCTGTTAATGTTAAGCTTCTCAACCTTTCGTCGCTATCGTGCGAGCGACCGTGAAGCACTGTTGTATGCCGGAGTTAACAGCTGACAAGGAAAAAAAAAAGACATCTTCAGAAGTGATTGCTGTTCGTAAATGTGCATAAATTGTTCTCCCGGTATCTCGTTTAAGAACACCCTTTTTTATTTGAACATCGTATAGCGCTATTATCTAAGCCTGATTGCTTTGCGTCACATTTACTCGTCCTTTATTTGAACTTAGGTTGCTGAATCTTCTGACACTCCACTTATTATTTTCACTATACGCCCACGAAGTGGCCTCTGCGGTATGTGGAAGTGCCTACTTGATGTCACTTTACCTCTTGTAAGTGCCAAGGAAGGACTGATGACCAGTCACTTGTAGCTGAGTAAATAAGTTAGAGACGATTCTGTTGGGTGCTGCTTGAACGATCTGCATGCTGGCAACCAAAACTTAATTACATCATTGTAATAATTATTTCGTAGTCTCGTGACAGCGCTCCCTTCGCGAGCAAAAGTTCCTTGTAATCACTCGTAACTATTAGGCTTGCGAGATTTCAGGATGGAGAGCGAGTTAAAGGCAAACACAGGGATGTTAAACTGCGGATACCTGCGGTTGTCTACCCTGTACTGGAGAAGGGAAAGCGAGGTGTGAAAAATGAGTGAAAAGAAATAAAGGAAGTTAATTAGGTACGGTTGAACAATAGAACACCGCATGCGCGCCGTTACACAGTCTGTCAAAGCGCCACATCATCGCCCACAGTGTCACTCTCATTACAGACACATACAACGTCACACAGCACCCATTGTCGCACAATGTCGTGCAGTCACAATTAGTTGCGCAATGCCGACCCTTTTATGTAATACAGCAGCCCCTTTATAGCCGACCACGCTGACGTTAGTTTTGGAAAATGTCCCAGAATTTAGTTTTTTTGCGAGTGGGCATCTTGAAGCGTTGTCTAATGTGGAGGAGAGTGCTG
The DNA here is from genome assembly GCF_050947875.1 of Dermacentor variabilis. NCBI lineage: Eukaryota > Metazoa > Arthropoda > Arachnida > Ixodida > Ixodidae > Dermacentor > Dermacentor variabilis. The sequence continues at coordinate 81,573,331 of NC_134572.1, forward strand.
CTCTGCGGGTTTAAAGGAGGGCAGTCGCAAAGAACGTGCGCCATTGGACATTCCCTGAATTGTGAAGCTGGCCCCTGGGCCTGCACCATAACCTGCTTTTCGCCGTACGGAAGTAACATCCCTTTGTCGCTTGTGCCTGGTCGTTGCATTCAGTAATGCATGCTCATTCTTTATGGGTATGACCAATAGCACCGAGTGCATGCCTGTGGGGGCGAAGACACTGTTGAACGCTGTTAGTGCTGCTGCCCATATTTTGAAAATGGAAGGCTTGCCCTCCGTAATGTTGTAAAACAGTTAGACGATAGACCTTCCTCATTGGACAAGATCTTGTAGGCGTGGTCCAAGACATCTCAGCTGCACAAGGCCACAGAAGTGCTGCTGCGATTCCTGAAAGCAACTGGACTGTGCTACCGTCTGTGATAAAATGCTCAGAATTTTCACTATGACGACGAAACGTACACTGGACGTTGTCTCCTCCTCTTAAATTTTTTTCTCAGCTTTCTCCTTCCTCCAGTTCCGGGTAGCCAAGCAGTCACAGTCCTACTTAAAATCTGTCTTTCATTTATTCTTCTATCTCTCTTTTTCTCTATTTGACATTAAAAAAGAAACTCTGATAGCCGGAACAAACATTCGATTCTAGCAGTGACTAGAAATTGAACCTTTCGTTTATGGGCAAGACGTTCTTGTTAATTTGTTATAATGGTTCAGCGGCTGCTTACGGACATGAGCTTCCCGGAGTTCAGGCTTATTTGGATGAGGAACATAAGCGCTAAATTTTCTTCTGAATTACTGAATTTGAAGTGGTGGGCGGGCGTCGTCTGCGCCGCCTACGCTTGAACAAAACATATACTAAGGTTTCTCTAGCTTATCCGAATAGGTTGCGCTACGTATACGTTGTTGTACAACAAAAAGAATGGTTGGCGTAACACAGTACGAAAGCAAACGCGTGAACTATCATGCGTACGTGCAGTTGAAAGCCGGCGGGGTTGGTTTGGGATCTGCGTCGACGTAGCACGACCACACTGTCGTGCGGAGGTGAGACTCGCAAGTCGACGACCGACTGAGGCGAAGAGCCTCCGCCACAGTAAGTCGTCGGCTTGCGAGTCCTCTCAGCTTCAATGTCTAGCTTTAGTGTTGAACGTCGACAAATTTCAGCCGTAATTGTACGGCAAGGAATTCCCGGCGTGCCGCCATGGTCGATTCGGCTTTAACGTGGCCTGCACATGAACACTAACGTGATGGCTAAGCTCTCTCGCCAATGGTAGAGCCATATACAAGAGACTAGCTTCAGAGCTGAGCACATAAGGAACGCCTGTCACACTTCTCGACTTGGGGCTTGTTCTCTATTAACTATCTCTCTCTTCCCCTCTGGCTGCATTTTCTCTAATTTCAAGGTTGCTACTGTCCAGAAACAGGCGAGATGCGGGATGCTGTGCAGCTAGCTGATATAGTGACGTCGCTTCATTCATGACGCGATCGACTCTTGTCAGTTTGTCATGCAGAATATAGAAAAGCTAGACAGGCGCGAATGGCGGTAGCACAATAGTGGCGTCGGGACACTGGACAGTTACGTCACTGTCTGGACATGCGGTATTTATTGAGTTGCTGTTTTACCTGAGGACGGTTTCTGCAGGTTTTATTAATTTATTCAAAGTAACTTACAGGCCTCCATTTACTACATTGGGTAATGGGGGCTGGTACAATAAAATAAGAACGCGAAAAAAACAGGCTTAGAACAAACTGCATCTAAGAATACAGGCATCAATAGATATACAGACAAAATTATAGGCAAGAGTTAGTATATTTCAGGCGAAAACTCTATACAACATACACGAGCTATCTGAATATGCATGTTAAGGAATGACAAGTAAGAAAACCTAGTTAATATGGAAACGCACGAAGAAAGCTCCAGGAACAGAATGTATGGCTGTTTCATGTTTAATGAACGTAAATGAACATTGAAGTTACAGAAAGCGGAAGCAATAAAAGATACTGATATGTATCTGCTTGTGAAGTGCGTGGTAAGGTACTGACGAAATTTTGGATTACCAAATTCGGCGACAATCAAACGTGGGACGTCATTGCAGAGGTAAATGGCACGCCGCTGATGAATTCACAGTGACCGTCGTGCCATAGATGCGTACGACACTGAAATGAATATGCAATGTGCGTGATGTTAAAGATGCGACATAAAGACATAAAGTAGAAAGGCTAGCACAATAAACGTATTTGTGAAACAAGCAAGGAAAGCGTAATGTCACGATGGATACTTAAAAATGGAAGTAAAACAACGCGCGTGATGTTCAGTAAGCTGGAGCGATAATCATATTTTTGGAAAAAAAAAAAGAGAACGAGTGGACCTATACTGCACTGATTCTATAAGGTTAATTAGATTATTGTGGTAAGGGAAGCAGATAGGAGCTTCATATATGCTGAAGCTGTGGACGGACAAGTGTTTCAAAAGCCAAGTTACGTATGTTAGTCGGGCAGTTGCCTAAGTTACGGTGTACGTATGCTAAATATCTGGAAGCACTAGAGCAGACAGTGACTATGTAAGAAGACCAGGAGAGGTTTGGTGGTGGAACTTTGAGCTAGATTACAGGGTAATGGAGATAGAATCAGACCACACACTTAGGCGGCGTGCCTGAAATCGATCTAGGAGTAAAGCTAAGAAAGGAGCGACAAAAGCAGTGGCGCGATTGGCGCCCTGGGAGCGTGCAACCTGCTAATTAGGTCGCGAAGAGCAAGGCCGCTCTTTATGGGCGGGGTCATCCTACACTCTCCTAAGTGCCTGAATGTGACTCGGCGGGCAATTCGCTTCGCTTTTTTCTCTTCGCTCTCGAGTCGGACTCCGGAGATAAGGCGCTCATGTCGTGATTGTCGCCAGAGGGCGTTGACAGAAAATGATGTTGTTAATGGTAAAAAAAAAAAAAAATCAGGGAAGAGGTGGAGCCGGCGTTGTTACAGACATAGCTAACTAAGTTAGAGCTAGAGAAAATGACAGACTGCAATATACGTAGTAGTAAAACCTGATTAGCTGAAACAGGCTATGTGACCGCAGGGTAGCGTTTAGGCCAGGAATCCTCCAGGCATTGGGATGAGTATGTCCGCGAGTAGGAGCGAAAGAAAAAAAGAAGGTGTATTTACATATTTAAACAAGTAGTCAGATTCTAGTCAGAGCTCTCTCAGTGCTACCTCAGAGATTTTTTTTAAGCAGTTCTTTTTCCCTGGTTACCCACACAAGGGAATTTTATGACTGTCGCGGCCGATCCGAGGGGTCGTACTGATCACAGAACTCCGACCATGACGTCACACCGTCTCGCCAAACTTCGCCTCGTATGTTGCGCCATTGCCCCCGCATACGTCGCAACTGCGTGGCAAACTGGGAAACCGAAGCCGACGCAGTTACCCCGGTATATCTTCGACGTTGGCCCCTTTCATCAATTATTAGGCTCCCCGTGACGGTCAGCTTGTCGGGGTCAGGGTCTGGTAGGGTGGCCTTCGCTGTAGTTACCGCTTCCACTGAGGAAGGTGACAATAGACTATCAGAGCCGTGGCTTGGACATTGCATCACATTCCATCGTGAAAAATCGCGATAAAGAGTTCGTTTTGAAAGCACGTTTTGAGACGCGCCAATAGTAGCCGAAGTCTACAAAAAATATTCGTGGGGTTTCGCATCCTGAAACTGGCACAGTAGATTATGAGATTATTATTGTAGTTCTTTAAGGTGCATCTTAACGCAAGCCCCTAATCTTTTTGCATTTTGCCCCTATGGAACTGCGGCCCCCGGGGACGGGAAGCGAAACCACGATCTCGCGTTCGAAACCTGAACGCGGAAAGGATGTTCGAAATTTCGTGAACTTTGTTGCGAATTCTCTCGCAAATTATGTCACCCCTCCTGCAAGGGCCCTCTTCAGGCTTGCAGTATTCTTGTAAATGAATGAATGAGTGAAATGTAGCAAAGGAGGCGTGTCTGATAAGATTGTGCATGCTGCGCGCATATAGCGTTACACATTCTCGAATGTACGCGAGTATGTATGTATGTATGTATGTATGTATGTATGTATGTATGTATGTATGTATGTATGTATGTATGTATGTATGTATGTATGTATGTATGTATGTATGTATGTATGTATGTATGTATGTATGTATGTATGTATGTATGTATGTATGTATGTATGTATGTATGTATGTATGTATGTATGTATGTATGTATGTATGTATGTATGTATGTATGTATGTATGTATGTATGTATGTATGTATGTATGTATGTATGTATGTATGTATGTATGTATGTATGTATGTATGTATGTATGTATGTATGTATGTATGTATGTATGTATGTATGTATGTGCAAGCTTTCATTAGTATAATAAATTTAAAAAAATCGCCTTTGGCCGATAGCGAAGTTTTAACCCTTGAGCTAAATTACTCGATGGTTTTTGCTTCCACGAGAAATGAAAGTGCTTAAGTGAATAATTACCAGAATTGTACAAATTATTTTTAATGTAATTACTTTATGGCAACTATTGCAATTTGCGAATATTAGCAGGTGAGTTCATAAGGCGTATCCACTTGCAATAAATTTTCAGGCCTTCTCCAGTTTAGAGATCGTAATTTTCAAAATGTCCGAAATTATGCACTGTGCTTCAATGCATAAAACAGCGCTTTCTTAGAAAAATAAGTTGAACAACAGTGCATTTTTACCGCAAGTTTGACGGCACATATCTCGAAACCGGCGCCATCCTCAGAATCCCTTCAAAGTAGATATGCCTTGTAAACTCCTTAGCTACAAATCGTGGATTGCAATATGTGCTGTGAATTCATTCATTCACATTCAGTATGTGCTGTGAAAATACATATTTAATGAACTTGTACTAATTGGTCAATTCCGCATATGATTGCTAGGAAAGTAATGGCCGCCTCATCGAGCAACTTAGTTAAGATATAGAATCGTGCTATCTGCAACAGCCGTGATATTTAAAAATTTGGGGTACGTAAAAAATATTGAAGCACGCTTAAGGTTCACCTTTAAGAGTGGTATGCGATAGCATCCAAAGGTCCCCAACTGCTTCTCACGCTTCCCGGCAACTGCATCTTATGTAATCGCAATGTTAATCGGGAAACGCTGGCGGCGAACGCTGTGCGCAAAGGCGAGCTTTCTGGTAGAAACGTGGCCTCTTGCGTAGCCGATCTTGAAGGTAGTGCATAGCCGCGCCAAAAAATTATATCATTTTCAAATTGCTGTTATATAGTTTCGCACTTCTAATATTTAAGCCCCGTGAAGATTTAACATAAAAGGCACACACTGTCAGTGTTTTGTTTCACGACATTTGTTTGTGGGCTGTCATTTTTCAACATTCCGAGGAATAACTTTGTCAAGAACGTAAGACGAGGTATGAGCAACTTTAGTGATGGAACGGCGCGGAAATGTAATCCGCATATACCACATGGCGTATAGCAAGGCGTGGCATATACATATACCTAAATATATACGGAAATTTCCGCTCACGGACGACTCCGCCGGCGCCAACACCGACACCCGATTTTCTGCGAGGAAGCTTTACCTCGGTCCTCTTGTCTAAATACACGTTAAAGGAGAATTCGTTTTTCTCGGGAACTACTGCGCCAAATATGACTAGGTTTGTTGCACTTAAAAGAAAAACTTAAAATCTAGTGACTATTGGTTTGAAATTCCTGATTTAGGAAGTCAATCTTTCAGCAAAAAAATGGCATAAATCTAAAATTTTCAGAAAACCAAGCTATCACGTTTACAACTCTGTATCTCATCAACGAAAAATGATATCGAAATTCTGTGAACTGCATCTAATACTACATCTAAAGCGGACAAAATTGATATGTTAGACATAAAATTTAAAGATATAGTAACATGGAAATACAGCTTTGCAGACCCTTGTGCACAACGTAGCAAATTCAGTTAATATATAAATTGACACAATCAATTTACCCGCTTTGAGTGGTCTAATGGATGCCGTTTACAGAACTGTGATATCTGCTCTTGAAGCAGAGCTATTAATTTCTAAACTTCGTCCTTCTATTCTTTCGAACTTTCGATGTTTTGAAAATTTTTAAACATAATTCAGGCCCTCAATTGAAACTCCAGTTGCAACAGTCACTGTAATTTAGCTTTATCTCTCAAATGCAACAAATTTTATTAGAATCGGCCCAGGGGTTATCTCAGAAAAGCATTTTTGCATTTTACATGTATATGAATAGGCCGCGTCGGAGTATGGCCCGAGCTAGGGCTTCCTCTTAAAGCTTTCGCGTTGAAAGCTGCACTAATAGCTTATCAACACATTTAGAGCCGGATTTCAAGTAAGACTTCAAAGAATATATTTAGTTTCGATAATCGAAAATACCGAATAGTTCATTTTCAAATACGAATAGTTGGTGCGTAGTATTCCATTCGTATTCGAGACATTCGCCCAGCCTCAATTAAGTAAGGAGATACGCAGAGGCGACACGTTGCAAAAATGGAGAACGAACTTCGAGATGGCATAAAGGTCATCATTTTCATCCAATTACAAACTAAAACGAGGCCAGACCCCCTCGAAGGTTCAGGCGAAAGCAGACTGCTTTATTTTGGCGTCTTTACGCTGCACTCAGCGGCTCACAGTTTTGACAGTGTTTGGCTGTTCGCCGTCACTACAAACGCGACATTATTCATAAGGAAGGCTTAACAAGAAGGCGTGCCGTCGATTTCAGGGTGCGCTGCAACGCACTGCGAACGCACCCCCACGACAAGCTTCGATTAGCAGCTCTGGCACACTCTGAGACTCACTTTTCTGGGCATGTACAAGAAGGCTGCTCAGTCAATTACTATACGCTTTATGCTTCCAGCGTATTCAGCTTTGCCTCGTTAGCAGCTGTCGACGCCGGACTCGGGCAAATGTATGTAATGATATACCGCGTAACTTTAGTCTATTTGGTTGAACGCGACATGAAACAGCGTTCGCAGGCGGCGCGGCTCTTTCCTAGCCCAAAGCATGGCAGGCCTGATCTCAACGAGTCTTACGCTGTATTGCGGCAGCTGCGTTTTCCCTGTCCACAGCGCAGTAACTGGCGATGCGGAAGTCGTTCGGTTGCTGCTCAATATGTCACTGTCACGATCGACGCCCGGAAGAGTCGGTTGCGAAGGGGTAAGCTCGCCTAGTTTGCGCGAACATGTTTGCAGACAGCGTGATACGTGAGAGGCCGTCGTTATGACCAGGTCGGCTGGCGCTGTTTATGCAGCCCGACGCACAATCATTTTAGAAGTCGGCTGAAGGCCCGAACATGCTGCGAATGGCTACTCGGGAACCGGAGCCATCGTTCCGAATAACGGTGGGATTATCGTCGTTCAGCACGCATCCGGGAGGAATGAAGGCAGCTCACGCGGAAGTGGAAATGTCTTGCAAAGCCCTGAGCACCGAGAAATGCAGGTCTGTCTCAGTAGAAAAGACTTAGTTTCTGAGTTGTTGGTGTGATGGACGAAATGGACGCAAAGGCTCCTTTGTAACGTTTCGTAAGTTTGCTTCACTCAACTTCAGTTGTATTCAAGGTCACGTTGCTCCCCTGGGCGTCGATAACTAGAAGGGTGTTACTGAATAAAGGTGTTACATAATTTAGGACGAAAGAAACATTAACGAGGTGGTATTGCCGCGGTACATTAAAATGTCGTCGGAGGAGTTGTTCCTACTGCTTTAGATTGGATCGTTTCATTTGTAACGACGAAGACAGCCCAAGAGTCGCTGTGGCCGGTTGGCTCCTGAAGTGAGGAACACATGAACCAAGGATCGGTGTTGCTGTCTTTCTCGCTCTGGCGCTTATCTGGAACAGCTTGGCTGCTCTGTGCGCTAGATCCGACGTGACTGGGCTGTCAATAAACCCCGTAGAATTGTTTATGGTTGTCACGAAGCCGAGTAAAAGTCGCTTTCACATTTTTATTTTCCCTAAATGGTCCCCCGTCTTTGCAAAATTTGTGATTTCGTCACAAATTATTTGAACAAATTTGCGGAAGATGCGCTAAGTTTAAAAAGATGTATTGATTGCATGTATTCATTTCAGTCGAAATAAACGCCCAATGAATATAGAAATACACGCCATTGCTTGTAGTCGTCCAGCCGTCCTTTAACGCGTTCCCTATTCAGCGCAAGGAAGCTTACATTATTCGAATGGTCCTCTGTCGTCGCTGCTAACTTTTACGGCCGATAGTGGATGCGGAGCATATTGACACATTCGAACGGCCTCATAACAAAGTTCTTGGGTCTTCCGATATAATGCGTTGTATAGGTCACTTTGTTGTAAAGGTCGCTCACCGCACACCGCACACCTCACAATAGAACCGGGACAACATTATTCCTTCGTTATACAGGTCATTTAGTGGTAGACGCGTTCGTTGTAAAGGCGCACGAGTGTACTGGCGAATCATCCATGAACCGCCTTTGATTCCTTCCGTGCGTGTCCTACCGAAAGTAGAAGAGGGAAGCGTGTACTATCAAGGGGAGGGGGTGAAGTAGGGAAGGAGAATGGCAACGGCTATGTACTTTGGCAGCCACTCCACTAGACAGGCGACGGCGTCATGTTACCTTGCGTCATTATACTTACTATAAAGACGGCTTACGCTCACGCCACCAGACTTTCGCAGTGACGAGAATTAAGTACTTCCCTGGGCCGGTCGTCCGATAACAGGATTTTCAAAAAAAAAAAAAAAATAGATTTGACTTGCCCCTCGAGACCTAATTTCGGCGCTTGCGACGAATCGGGGACTTGCGTGTCGTGCTTTTTTGAACAGGGTTAAGGCCTGGCCCCGAATTCGATCAGAAAGCTGCCCCAGAGGCTCAAACTGTCGCTGGGTTTACGAAAGCATCGAGGACACCAAGTAGGAACGAAGCGGGTGGCATAACGCGGTTACGAGGAGGAGATGAGGGAGGGGACGAGGATGAGAACGGGGGGAGTAGGGGAGAGGGAGGAGTATCTGCAGGGCCTTGCGTAAGACGCCTGTGGCCTTACAATGTTCTACGCGCATTGGCTTTTGTACATAGCGTACTTGCCTCTATGCTTTTGTGTGAGAGAAGGAGAGGAAACGTTTTCTGTCATTTTACACACGAGAAAAGTTTTTTTTATGTCACTGCGGTCACAAGCCTTCACGTATCCGCACACTTTCTGAGCTTTCGCAGCTTTCTGAGTAAGCCGTGTTTTGCTTTCAAAATGGCAGTGCGATGACATTAATTTTCGTAACTTGTTCTTTTTTTCAGGCTTTATACTTGACGACTGTATTTGCTACACTTTGGGTCACGGGCACGGTCTTGAAGGGAGGGCATGCCGAGCGCAAATATAGATGAACATTAGTGAGAGGAACACGCAAGAAAGAAAATATGCAAAAAAGAAAATGCGGCATCTGAACACAGCTTGGCACATTTTTTTTTCGCTCCATCAGTGCCTGTTTAGTTTTCAATACTTTCATTATAATTTCTAAACCGAATAAGTAGTCTCGTCCACTACTTGAAGTACTACATTTTATTTGCTATCGCATTAAACCTGCGCCTAGAATATTGTAAAAGTACCATTTAGGGCCATGTGCTCACATGGATACTTCAGTAAATACGTATACCAAACCATTATTAGTAGTTAATAGTTAATATATAATAACTAGTTAATAACTATTAACTATTAACTATAAAATGAGAATAGAGACTGCAGTGGCCGCCTTCGAATTGCAGAATATCGTCCACTTGTGTGGCGGTTCATCACCAGTGTGATGAAGGGCAGTAATGCCCTTCATCATAATGCTATCGCATTAAACATGCGCCTAGAATATTGTATTGTAAATGGGCCATGTGAGCACATGGCCCATTTAGGGCCATGTGCTCACATGGCTACTTCAGTAAAGACATACCAAACCATTAATAGTAGTTAATAGTTAATAGTAATTAATATTTAATAGTAAGGGGCGTATGACAACGTTACGCATGAAGCCATCCTCTCTGCTCTCGCAGAGGTAGGAATGGGTGGTCGGATGTTTCAATGGATACGGAGCTATCTCTCCATGCGATCCTTTTTTGTAAGCACCGAGGAAGGCCATACCTGTCTACATTATAGCTACCGCGGCGTCCCCCAGGGCGGTGTACTTAGCCCTGTGATATTTAATCTAACACTAATTGCTCTCCTTGAGCATGTGCCAACCAAAGTCAGGCTATCAATATACGCAGATGACATCTGCACATGGGCGCCTGCAGTAACACGCCTACAGTTGCGAGCGAGAATTCAGAGAGCCGCCACACAAACCACTATCTACCTCCGTAATCGAGGCCTGAAAATTTCCTCCGAGAAATGCGCACTAGTGCCATTTACGCGCAAACCGATGATAAACTGCAACGTAATGATAAATGGCCAAAGAATACCATATGTCCGATCTTACAAGTTTCTAGGTGTCATAATCTACAGGGTCTTGTCATGGAGTCCTCACGTATCATACGTGAAAAATTGGTTGACTGGCATCTGCCACCTGTTCAAGTTTTTCGCTGGCAAGACCAGGGAAATGTCGACAAGTGCCATTCTACGATTTCTGCGATACAGCTTGCCAGCAATAAACAGCGCAGGTAAAACGAATCTACGCACAATACAAAGTCTTCAGGCTCAAGTGCTCCGGATCTGTCTAGGCCTGTCTCAGAGTGCTTCAACAGTGGCTACGATAGCAATCACTAGAGACCACCTTGTCAAGACCCACATTGAAATTGGAGTACTCAGGACCCATATAAGGCATCTAGCCAGGACTCCTAGTCACCACTTAGCCTCTCTACCAGCGGACAGACCACACACATCTTTAAGCCAAATGATAACCGCATAAGATGAATCACTGCCAGCTTGTTTCACTCCGGCTGCGAGACCTTCAATTCCTCCATGGTGCCTCGCTCAGCCAAAAATCAATCTCACCATACCTGGTATCTGGAAGAAAGCTGATCTATCATCACCAGCCCTTAGACAGCTCACGCTACTATATTTGTACGAGAGCTACCGTGACCCTACGCATATTTACCCTGATGGATGTGTCCTTCCAAGCGGCTCCGCGGCGGCAATCGTCATACCAGCGAAAGCTACAACAATCAAATTTAAGACGACCCACGGAACAACATCGACGGCAGCAGAGCTCGCAGCGCTCTTTACTGCCCTTCATCACATTGGTGATGAACTGCCACACAAGTGGACGATATTCTGCGATTCGAAGGCGGCACTGCAGTCTCTACTGTTACCTTTACGACGTAGACTGCACGAACAACTAATATTCCATATTACAGAAACGTTACACCATATAAGTGACGCAGGCCATGAAATAACCTTCCAGTGGCTTCCAAGTCACTGCGGGATTATCGGCAATGAACGGGCGGATGAAGCTGCCCGCTCAGCCCATACTGAGGAGCACCACGTCCCAATTCCTCTTTCTAGGACTGACGCTGCACGGAAGCTCCACCTACTTGCTCGGCAGTGCACCGCGTCCCAATGGAATGAGCCACATCTAAGAAATACTCTACTGTACTCACTTGATCCCACATTAAGTCTTCGAGCGCCATCACAGCTTCGCCGTAGAGACGCCATACTTCTATATCGACTTTGGTTGGGCGTTGCTTTTACCAAAGTCTATGCATTCCGCATAGGGAGGACCGACACCGCAACCTGTGACCACTGCGGTCACGAAGAATCAATTGATCATGTTTTGTGCGCCTGCCTGCAGTACAGTCCACAGAGGGAATGCCTTCGCCACGAACTTGACCAGCTGGACGACCAACTGCTGCCAGAAAAAAGAATTTTACACCACCGAAAGGACCTACCGGCACAGAAGAAGGCCGGGCAAGCACTATTGCGCTTTTTGCGATCTACCGGCCTGTGTGAACGACTTTAACTGGAACGGCTCTTGTGTGTGTGACTCCGTGTGTGCGTTTTTTTTAACGTTTTCCTCTCTGTCCTCTTTATATCCCCTATCTCCCATCCCCAGTGCAAGGTAGCGAACCGGAGACCGATATCTGGTTGACCTCCCTGCCTTTCCTCTTTATCTCTCTCTCTCTCTTTCAATAAAGACGTTTGTATTTGGATGATTCGTACGTAACTGTCGTTGCGAATGTCAGAGCTATATATTTCTGACAGACCCTGGAATAGTATCCGACAGTAGGAATTCGCATGCAGCCGCATCAACTGCACAGACGCTGCTACGGTGTTATCGCTTGACGACAAATCACGATAGGCTGACACCTGCATTTGCGAGGTAGCGCTGTAGCTGGTTTTGAGAAGGAATTCATCAGCTAGTAGCGACCGTCCGGTGGTTTTATCGAGCAACATATAAAAATTTTTTTTACATTACACTACTTCTCGCTAAACACGTGGTGATGGTTCCCTCTTAGAGACGTTTAATTCTTCTTAATTAAGCTCGGACTGATCAATATCCATTAGTCCATGGAGCTTTCAGCAATGACGGTGATAGATTTCTTAAAAAAATGATGCTTGCCACAGGCATATTAACGAAGTTTTTAGATCTCGGGACAGAGCTTCTTTATCTCGAGTATGTATTGATTTTATATAACGTCGTCTAATTCGCAGTTTGTACCATGACATGATTATTTTACGTGCTTAATTAGTCGAGCTATACTTGTACGATATAGAATAACTGCCTAATAGCTTTGATCATGACAAAGATATCAAAATTTGTAATCATCCTAGCAAAAGGAAAAAAAAAATCAATAAGCCGCGTGAGCACAGAAAAAGTGTTCTTATTCGAAATTGTACAGGAGGCCTTAATTAAGGCAGAAAGCAGCGCTACGAATTTGTAAAAAAGTAAAATCTTAGTGAAGTGGATTTTTCTTCCTTTTGTTGCTTTGCTTCACTACAAGGGCGAGAAAACAGACAACTTACACGCTTAAGAAGTGTCGCAATAGCTTTTTGCCTCCTCAAGACATACTACGAACGCTCAGCCCTTTGAAATCCAACGACCAGGGCTAAAAACCGGAAAGGAGCAAAGAATAATAGCTAAAGTACTTGGAGTGGGTGAAAAGAGGCCACTGCCTTCGCCCGGCTAATTTTCTTAGGCCATATTTAGCCACACTGAAAGTAAGAGCAGTTAAGATGCGAAACTACAATTCGAGCAAGGCTTCGTGCTCAGCTAGGAACTACATTAGCTCCCTCTTGAGCTTGATGCTAGAGGTGCAGTCTTCATTCTAAGGCTTAACCTCACTGCCACTGATTGAATGTCCTTTGCTTCTTATGCCTGCTATATAGTCTATTATGGCTCCAGGATGGTGTATGCTACATTTTGCTCTCGTCTTTTACATTGTCTCAACATAGAATGTCTCCATTTATTCTTGTCTGTGCCTTGTATTGCACAACTTTCTAAGGCCCTCGCCTGACCGAAGACTTGTCTGTAAGCTTTGATGCCAGTGTTGGTCCAGTCGCCGAGCATTGTGTCCCACTACTACAAACGATCAGGGGTCTAACTGTCAGAATTACCAGCTGTACCAGAATTTGTATGTGACATGTATCTTTAGTGTCACGTCAGTTGCTTAGAAACGCCTCTCGGCAAATTAAAACATTTGATGTGGTGAGCTAAGCCGACTTCTTGGCTGCTATTGACGTCTTGTACCATTTATGTCTTCGTTTTCATTAAGTATTCGAGGAACTTACCTGACTATGCCCAAAATAACTTCGTTTACGCATGGCAGCTGGCGGGAAGCAGGAAGGCTGCTGTTCTTCAAACGAGGTACAGGATCTCCAATTAAGGCGGATTCGCAGCAACCTTTCCGATAACGTCGAACCTTTGTAAACGGCCCAAGTTCAACCTTCGTTAGCATTGGGGTCTAGCTGTCGACACGTGTAAAGTTGTTGTCGTTCCGCGTTTCCAACAATGTGGACATCCGGTATTTAATGACAGTCACCAACAATTGTTCCTTAATGCGGCCTGTACAACGGTGAAGTGGCCCCTGGGACGCTATCCTTGTAATTCTGTATATGTGTTTTTATTTGGGCTAAACTGCAGCACCGGTAATGAGGTTAAGCTGTCCAGAGTCGCCAACGCTGAACTTTCACTCACTGCAAAGCATTATACCTAATTGGATGAACCTTGAGCTGTCAAAGAAACTTGTGCTGTCCGTCCCATTTCCGACGCTGGAAAACATAATGAAACACTAAATCCTCTATAGTGAACGTTCCTGAATGTCGCATTGCTGTAAGGATTCGTAATGAGAACGCTTTGCAACTTTTTTTCTGAGTTGCTTGGTGGCTAGTCGTGGATTTTTACTTCTTTGTTTACAGGACGCTAAGCGAATGAACCAACACACCGGCTACATGGTGAACGACGTACGAACGGAGCACGCAGGGTCGTCCCTGGGTGGTTACACTTCCACATCCGTCGTATTGCATTAGAATGAAGTTAGAGCATATATATATATATATATATATATATATATATATATATATATATATATATATATATATATATATATATGTATATGGGCTTTGGAAAGCTGCTCGGGCCCAAGTACGCTCCCCCCCTTGCCACTGCGGAAAAATATGAACTTTCCGCATATGACCAACGTCTTTGCGAGGCACTAACCACCACTGTTTACGTCCAAGCCTGTTTGAAATTGTTATGATAACTCACTTTGTGTTGCTGTTCTCTTTATGATTGTATTTTTCCCCACTCCCCTCAGTAATGCAATTGGCCTTGAGGTTAAATAAAATAAATAAATAAATAAATAAATAAATAAGATACGTACACCCTGCGCATAAGATTGTGCGTTTACTCAATACCGCGAAGCTCGAGTCTGGGTCCTCTATGAAGGGTTACGATTTATCGTAGCGGGGGAACAGAAAAGGCGCTCACGGTTGGGCCAATGAAAAGCTGAAAGAAATCGTCCGTAGCTGATTTCCTGGCGTCAACGTCCGAAGTGGCGATCGCCATCGAACTATAGAAGCGACGGTTCAATTCATCGGCCAACAACTGGTGCAGCTCCTGCCGGCGCCCTTCACTCGTTAGTGATTTAGACTTGAACCAAGCAGATGCAAAGGGCGCCAGCAGAAGTTCATGTTCCACGAAAAGGGGACCAAATATGTAATGCAATTAACAATACAACTGCATATCATTCAATGTTAAAATACTCTTCGTGTCTTACAATCGTAAAATCAGCTGTATATAAGTCATGGATCAGAGTGACATGGACATGTACGCTTAGTGGCCAAAATCTTCTGCCTGTATCCGAAAAGCCTTAGACGGCGCTAAGCGAAGAAGGATTGTGCAGCTCCTCTTGCCGTCATGGATGCCGCTAAAAGCGTTTTAACGCGACAGAGCTAAGGGCTCCGTGTCACAGAAAATCTAGTGTTGGCGTCGGCGTCCGGCGTGGGCGTCCTCGTGAGCTTAAATTCCCGTATATATTTAGGCATATGTTTATGCCACGCCTTGCTATGTGACATGCGGTATATGCGGGTTATATTGCCACACCTTTCTATCACTAATGTTGCTCATACGTTGTCTTACATTCTTGACAAAGTTATTCCCCGGAATTTTGAGAATGACAGCCCACAAGCAAATGCTATGAAATAAAACACCGACAGCGCAAGCATTTTTATAGCGAAGCTGTTTACCTCTAGCTGTATGCATCCCCCGCATGCGTTCCCAGGGGAGGGGGGGGGGGGTTACCCTGGCCGGCTTACGTCCGTATCACGGCGCGTGGACAGGAATGCGTGGACAGGAATACCCGCGGCGTAGGTGAAGCAGGCTTCCAGCGCTCCTCCTACTTCGAAAAATAAGTTTAATATCTCGGGTCCAAATAGAACCGCGCAAATACGGCGTTGTAAGAGGAACATTATACATATATTAGAAAGTGCACTTACTGTAGCAAGTTGGCCTTCGTGCGCTTTATTTGTTTTAAATCCTGTTGGATGAATAATGAGACGGGGAGAGAGCGTGGCGACGGCGCCTATGCATGTGGCCTGCACTTCTGTGGTTATAACGTCACGCGCGTCGGAGGTGCCGGCGCGGCTGCAGCAGCGGTTGCGGCAGGTGCATGGGAGGTGCGGTGATGGCGACGGCACTTGCGTCGGCGTAGTTGGTGCCTTATTAAAAAAAAATGTATGATTTCATAATGTATGCAGCCTGAACAGCTTCGCTGTTAATCCGTCCCTTAATGAATGTTGCGACCCCACGAATTTTAGGTTAAATCTTCTAAGATTTATATAGTAAAAGTGCGAAACAGTAAGAAACACGAAAATGATGCAATTTACTTTTTGGCGCGGCTGTGCGAAACCTGCGGGATCGCCAGAAAGCTCGCCTTCGTGCATAGCGCTCGCCGCCAGTGTTTCCCGGTAAACATTTGACAGTTTTAGTGCTGCGCCGCGCCGATACGTACGCAGCATGCAAGGGCTTTGCGGAACGTAGCAGCGCGTGTCACGTCAGGAAATGCCTACGTGCGCGAGCGTCGTTAGACGCCGGGCGCATGTAGTTTCAGGACACTGATTGTGAATCCGTGAGGCTGCTCCATTGCTCGACCACAAGTTTTCCGCTTTAGTTCCTATCAAATTTCGCAAAGTGAGCAAAGTTGCATGGCCTTGTAGAGTTTGCTCGTCCATAGAGTAACTGGTTACATGTAATTGGTTACCGCAAGAAGTACTTCAATTACAGTACCAATTAGCTAGCAAAAAAAAAGTAATCGATCAATTACAAAACCAGCAAAAAGTTAATTGATTGCAAGCGATTAGTTTTATGTAATTCGCTACGTTCGAGTCTGCTCTCTACCCATACAGATGCCCGCACGGCAATGAATACGGCTCCTACCTCCTTATACCATATAGTATGAATATACCACAATACTCCTCCTCATGAATATGTAACAATACTCCTCCTCATGAACATACCACAATACTCCTCCTCATGAATATACCACAATACTCCTCCACAATCTCACCTTGGACCAGTGGGAAGTAGCCTTGTCCAGCTCGAGCTTTCAGGAACAGCTATATACGGATGGCGGGGTGGATTCGATGGACCATGACTGCTGCTGAAGTTCTGGACTGAGGAGCCTATTTGGCGGCTGGTACAGAAACAACACAATCTTTCTCTATCCGGTGTCCTGCTCCTTAAGGCTTTAATAAAGTTTCACACGCTACTGGTGCATGCGTTTCCAAAGAGAGAGAGAGAGAGAGAGAGAGAAGGAAAGCCAGAGAGGTTAACCAAAGTTAGGTTTCGTAAGGAGAAGAGGAAAGGGGGAATGAAAGATAAGGAGGAAGAAGGAGAGCCAGTGTGCACGTCGTCTGTTCATTACGCTTGTCCGTTCCCATGCGCTGTCACTCCATTTAACTATCCGAATATATTGCTTGACTACTACCTTTTTAGGAGGAAGGAGGAGGTATTTTTTATTTATATATTTAATTATATACCCTCAGGGCCAATGGACATTACAGAGAGGAGTGGGTTTTTATACAATTGAACAAAAAGTAGTCAGTACAGTTAAGTCACACAAATAAGGCTCCTAATTATACAAGGTTGGCTAAGACATCACGAAAGCTGGGGTTATCATTAAGAGAGGCAACATCAGCGCGAAGTCAGTTCCGCTCCTGTGATGCACGAGGCAAAAATGAGCTAGGAAAGGTCTTTGGGTTGCATGACGGGATACCTATTTCGTGATGACAGCTACTACGTCCACGTTTTGTTTACATGAACACATGCATGTAAACGCACAAGCAACGCGTGTGCGCGAGCATTTGGCTTTACTGGCAGACGTGCGCGTAGTGCAGTGGTCCTGTAGAGGGGACAGAACGTGCACTCACGAAGGACCTCTGCGGTTGCGGCGAAGTCGTTGGCGCCTCGACTCAATTTCATCCGGAATCTAAATGAGGCGTGTTCTGGGAAGTCTGAGGTGTGCGAAAATGAGAGTAGAGGCGAAAGGGAAATATACATACTTCTAGGCCTAAGAGGAATCGATCCGGTGCGGGGTTCGCGCACTTCAAACGCGAGCGGCATTTGAATTAGCACCGCGCGCGTGACGACAGGGTACTGCTATATGCAGCTGCTGGAACGGAGGCGGAATGAAGATGAATTCGTTGACCACTCTTCCTTCTCCAGGGTTGACGCGAGCGTAGACGCGGAAGTGCAAACGAAAGTTCCCGAGGGTTGACGCACACTTCTTCAACCAGGAGGGTTGAAGAAGTGCGAGTCCATGTGTCTTGCCACATGTGAAGGCTGTATATTAGGTTGTTTGTCTTTTATTGAAATTGAAACAAACGAAAACGATTCAGTCATCCTGCAATGGCGATGGATGGATGGAAAAACTTTATTATGGTCCATTAGGTCGCGCTAGTTTCCTAGCCCGAAGCGGGCCGCTCCCTCGTTGGGACCGAAAGGCCAAGCCTTTCGTCCGCTTCGTGGTCCAACGGTCCCACACAGTCTCGCTTCGTGGGTCCGTTCGACCCACGAAGCGAGACTGCGTAGAGACTGCATAGAACTACGTGAGACTGCGTAGAGCTGCGTCCCACCGCTCTTCAGTGTTGTCCTTGTCGCCGCGTAACGCGGAGCAACGCGAGAGCATATGACTAAGATCTATGGTGTCGTTACATTTATCGCATGTTGTAGGTGTAGAAAACTCCGGATAGACCTTGTTTATTAGAAGCGGGTTTGGATAGGTTCTTGTTTGCAAGAGCTTTAGCGTAACGGCCTCAGCTCTGTTTAGTTTACTGTGCGAAGGTGGGATTGAGACCCTGCGCCCTAGGTAGAAGTGCTTGGTCAGCTCGTTGTACGTGAGGAGGTGGTCCCTGCAATCTGGAACCTCAGCATCTTCTTGCCTTGTGGCTGCACGGTTGGCAAATCCTCGTGCAGCGTTGTGGGCAGATTCGTTAAGGTTCGCCGGAGCACCGGTGATTTGTCCCATATGAGCAGGAAACCGGATGACGATGTAGGGTTTGACGACCTTTCAGTCGAGAATTGCAAGGGCCTGTCTAGAGATGACTCCTTTGGCCTCACCACATCCGTTCCATCAAATTTTAAACAAGCAATAGATTGGCCCGTGTTTAAATCCCTTATGGAAGACGCATGCCACGAAAGCATTTCGTCCACACTAGAATTTGAGATCGCCAAGGCTATGCAGGATTCTTTGCGCTCATTTCGGCCATTAGAGAACTACACGGATTTTGATTCGGAAATACAGAGCCTCCGTGCAATCCGCCGGCGAGCGGAGCGACGGTACCGACGGACTCAATCACTCTACGACCTTAGAGAGGCCAGACGCATTCAAAAGAAAATTCAGCGTCGCCTTGCTGTACTTCACAATCAACGCTGGAAGTCGTTTTGTGAGTCTCTCAACCCACGCAAACCTCTGTCGGTTATCTGGAGAACAATCCGTGGTCTTCGAACAGCTCATCAACAGCGTCGTCCATTTAAGTCTCTAGCCCTACATCAAGGACGCCGAGAAGTCGAGGTAGCCGAAGATTACTGCGCAAGGATTGCGGGTCCGGCGCTCACGTATTCACCTTGCGCACCTATTCCCATTGTGCCCCCTTGCTCCCGGGATCCTCGTATGGACACTGCTTTCTCCATCGAAGAACTGGAGGCCGCACTTGCTGGTTGCAGGCGATCTTCGTCACCAGGACACGATGGCATCACATACTCTGCGCTTGTAAACCTTGGTCCAGAGGCCAGAGATGCCCTTCTTGGCCTATACAACGCATCATGGCGTGACGGCTTGGTCCCTACAACGTGGAAATCCAGCCGGCTTGTTCCACTCCTCAAGGCTGGCAAATCCCCGTTGGAATTATCATCTTACCGTCCAATAGCACTGGCCAGCTGTGTCGGCAAGGTAATGGAAAGAATGATACTTGCACGGCTAGAATGGTACTTGGAATTCTACAACGTCTATCCAGAGGTAATGGCTGGTTTTCGACGTGGCCGCTCGTCAATAGATAGCGTTATCGACCTGGTAACATACGTACAACACCAGAAACATCTGAAACGAATCACTGCGGCCCTATTCCTTGATGTTAAAGGTGCGTACGACAATGTAGATCATCAGGCAATTCTGGACGCCTTAGAAGCTGTAGGGATTGGTGGACGCACCTTTCGCTGGATATGCAACTATTTGCATGGAAGATCTTTCTTTATTTTGACTGAAGACGGACCAACGCCATCTAGCTATACCAGTCGTGGTGTACCGCAAGGCGGAGTACTCAGCCCTACCCTTTTCAACCTGGTGCTCGTTGGTCTCGCTGATTCGTTACCGCAAACCGTACAGCTCTCCGTATATGCAGACGACATTTGCATATGGGCTTCAGGCGTGACACGTGTACAAGTCCGCGCACGACTTCAGAAAGCCTCAACGGCTGTGTCAAGATACCTAAGAAGACAAGGCCTGGAGCTTTCTGCTGAGAAATGTGCAGTCGTTGCTTTTACTCGTAAATCGATGTCCCCGTATGCTTTGCGGATTAATGACCAAATCATACGATATAGACGAACGCACCGATTTCTTGGCGTCATCATTGATAGAGACTTGTCTTGGAGCCCTCACATCTCGTACATGACGAAGCGTTTGGCCGCCATTGTGGACCTTCTTGCGTTTCTCGGCGGGAAGTCCTGGGGCGCAACAGTACCGTCAATGTTGCAACTATATCGAGCACTGTTTTTGGGCTTCCTGCGGTACAGCTTACCTGTAATAGGTAATACTTGTACTACGAATATTCGCAAACTCCAGAGCGTGCAAGCCCAAGCACTCAGGACTTGTCTCGGTCTTCCCAAAACAACGTCATCGATTGCGACAGTGGCCATAGCCAGAGACGCGCCTTTGACAGTCTACATTGATACAGATGTCCTGCGAGCGCACATCCGACACCTGACTCGGATTCCCTCACACCATCTTGCTTGCTTGCCAGCAAAAAGGCCACTTTCAACTTTTGCTAAAACTATTGTAAGACATCAGTCGTACTTGCCATCAGAATTTACGCCCGCTTCACGATTGTCAGATCCATTGTGGTGTCTGCACCGGCCGCAAGTGCAACTGACAATTCCAGGAGTCAGAAAGAAAGCTGGAGCGCCATTGCAATCTTTGAAGCAAGCAACTTTGGAGCACATTCACAACGTGCACAGATTCCGGAAACATGTATACACAGATGGCTCAGTAAAACTCAACAGCGCTGCTGCTGCAGTCATCATCCCGGCACAATCTGAGGACATCAAGTTAAGAACTTCATGTGTGACCACATCAACGGGTGCAGAACTCGCGGCGCTCCGTGCAGCACTTGATTTCATTAAGCAGAAACCACCGCAACAATGGACAGTCTTCAGTGACTCCAAGGCAGCCCTTCAGTGCATACGAAGCCCAATGTGCCACGGACCCAATGAACAACTGGCCTCAGAAATTCGGCACATATATCATCAAAGCTATGATAAGGGACACAACATAATCTTTCAGTGGCTTCCAGGACATTGTAACATCAGCGGGAATGACCAAGCCGACGAAGCCGCCCGATCGGCACATGAAAGTGGTCAACGAGTCTTCATTCCGCTTTCGCGAACAGACGCTGCGGCTGGGCTGCGATTGATGTCCCGTGAGTGTACTTTGCCCCTGTGGGACTCAAATGTTTTCACCATGTGTCGGTTGCGTTCGTTGTCTCCGGACATACGGATGCACCTCCCGCCTGGATTACCACGACGTGAACAGACCATGCTTTACCGTCTGTGGCTAGGCGTTGCGTTTACAAACGCCTATGCTTTCCTCATAGGAATGGCCGACAGCCCCACGTGCGACACATGTAACATCGACGAGACGCTCGCACACATTATCTGTGTCTGCCCGCGATACAGTGCTGAGAGACAAGTGATGTGCAGGGTACTGGACAAGCTGGACAATCGTCCACTTTCAGAACTAAAAGCTTTAGGCCAATGCTCCGAAAGAACATCCGCGTTGAAGGCCTTATTCGCGCTATTAACGTTCTTGCGGTCTACGGGGCTTCACGACAGACTCTAAGAATGCCGCCCCCTACCGTTCTGTAGTGTACGCGCTTTGTTCGTGCTTGTCTCCCTTTCTTTCTCTCTCCCCCTTCCACTCTGTTTCTCTTTTTATCCCTCTTAACCCTTCCCCCTGCGCAGGGTAGCCAACCGGACCTACCTCTGGTTAACCTCCCTTGCCTTTCTCTGCATTATTTTCTCTCTCTCTCTTGGCAAAAGATCGGACGGCTTCCCTAGACTCGCTGTGGACCTAAATAGTTAACATCAGGAAAAAAATTGTTAGCTGAAAAAAGAAACGAAAACGTCACAAATGCTGGGATGCTAGCTCGAACACAGTTAGCTAAAAAGAGTAAATGAGGTCCGCAAATCCTTTCCCAGACCACACCCAGACCCGCTGGAACTGCAGAAATAAAGGCGCGGGGTATGCCATACGTGTACGAACCTTGCTTTAACGGCTGTGGGTCGGAGTAGCCTTTACGAAGTCTTTCG
The DNA here is from genome assembly GCF_050947875.1 of Dermacentor variabilis. Taxonomy (NCBI): domain Eukaryota; kingdom Metazoa; phylum Arthropoda; class Arachnida; order Ixodida; family Ixodidae; genus Dermacentor; species Dermacentor variabilis. Next base: position 81,595,791 of record NC_134572.1, read on the forward strand.
CCTTCCGTACAGGAATATCTGACAGCGCTGCCTGTGACAGCTGTGGTCGCTAGGAGACCGTTGAGCAAATTCTGTGCCAGTGCAGCCACTTTAATATGCAGAGGCGTTTGTTTGCGACTGTAATAGCTCGCGTTGACGACAGACCGTTTCGGAAGGGGACCATTTTGGAATCTCTGCTTCACAATTTGTATCAGCAGCGCATGACGAAGGAATTATTAAGCCTCTCAAAGACGACAGAGTCGTAGAAACGACTTTACAACTGTGTCAACTTGTGCCGGCGGCCAGGGTCGTGCGTACATGAGCAGTGTCTCTCCCTCTATTTTATTCTTTTGCTTAAGCATGTCCCTTCCTCAGCTCTCAGTTCTGGGTACCAAACCGATTTTTTTTTGGTTCCTGTTGACCTCCTTGCCACTTCCACATTTTTGCTTCGCTTTTCTCTCTAACAGTCATGGATGAAGACTTCAGCGATAAGCTATCTGCACATTTTGACTTCGCTTCTAGTATTTGCCTCTCCCCATACTGTCTTAAAAAAACCTTTCTCTTAGATGCAATGGACTTTAACTTCCGGGGTGTTACGTGCCAAAACCACGATATGATTACGAGGCACGCCGTAGTGAGGGACTGCGGTAACCTCGACCATCTAGGTGCAATATAAATATGTATCCAAGAGCGCTGATCATTGCGGATTCTGTACTCTTCTCCTGTAGCGAATGAAATATGACGAAATGACATGCACGTCTAGCTTGCTCAAGAAACGCAGTGCTTCGCCGTCAGTATCATCGTACGAATGAGCAGCCGCCTTCTCGAGGCAAATAGCTATATGGCGGCCGGTGCAGCAGCCGCGACAGGAACACCCACTTACGCGGCTGGGAGTCGATCTTGTCTATACTTCCGTTCTGCCGTCCCTACAACACGGCCGGCAGTGACTTGAGCAACCAGGTCCGGGCAGGACTGCTTACTTATATATTTGCGGCACTCGATATTAATGATGTCAGCCCGAGGCATCGCGAAGAAGGGGTGCTAACGTTGCGCCGCGGTTATTGGGGAGGGCGCCACGATCCGTCGATCAGCGTCAGCGGCTGCGTGTCCACCCCTGTCTTTCGCGTTTTGTCAGAAGCGACGGAGATGACGACGTCGGCACGCATGTCACAGTGTCTCTCGCTGCACCCCCCTCCTTTCCCACCGACCTCTCCTTCTCTTTCCATTCTTGTGTAGGGCCGGCGTTCTTCACCATGTGCGCATTCGCTGTTTCCTGTATTATAGTCGTGTGCAACTGGTGCGTACTATTACAACGAGAGGCTATTTTCTTACGCTGCTATAAAAAGCACCGTGCCTTGTGCCTTAATTCGCTTCTGTTTTTTGACTTCCGCTTTGCATTTTCTGTTTCCACGCACCTGATGGTGCAGAAAACTTATTGTCTCCCGGTATGTTGCCTAAGCTGATCGGCAGCTTTGGTAATGCTGCGTGCTGAAAAAAAACTAACATGCGCGCAGATTAGACGCGATGTTGGAACCAAATGACGCGAAGCTTGTTTGAGTAGGCAAGGTAGTAGTGGTAGTGGAGGAGACGTGGTCGGCCCCGTCACTTGTAGAGATTACAACTCTTTGTCCCGAAGACGAAGACAATGAATGGTGTTTGTTGTGGGAAGACTGTTAATGACAACTGTACGCGCAGAGGAGTACGACAGCTATGTAAATACATTAGAGACTTCTATATCCTTTTTGCCACGATGAAACATTCCCGTTCTGGGGGAGTGGCAAGGAAAGGGCGAATACTACCCAGTCGCACATACCCAGTGACTCAAGTTGTACTTGAGGACGCATACACATGTAGCTCGTACGCAGTGGACCAAGTTACTCGATAAGACAGCACCCACGAAGTGGGGAGAAGAGGCAAATAACGCTTTGCTTTTAAAGCCCGATGTTAGGTGGATTCGGGAAACGCGTTACCAGGGTAAAATTGAAAATATATAAATTAATGGGGTTTTACGTGTCAAAACCACGAACTGATTATGAGGTACACCATAGGAAAGTGGGGGCGGGGGGGGGGGGGGCTCTAGAAATTCGGACTACCTGCGTGTTTTTAACGTGCACATTAATCTAAGTACGCGGGTGTTTTCGCATTTCGCCCCCATCGAAATGCGGCCGCCGTGGCCGGGGTTCGATCCCGCGTCCTCGTGCTTAGCAGCCCAACACCATAGCCCCTAAGCAACCGCGGCGGGTACCAGGGTAAAATCAAGCGAAACACAAGGAGAAACCTGGTCTCAGTATCTGACAAAGTGATGCATGTGTCTTCTTTCTATGCACGATTTCATTCTGTGCTGGTGACATGTTTCACGAACACACTGCCTCTTTGTGCTTACTTAAGGTACCTTAAGGCGTCGGGATCTTTGTTGTAGACTTTCTGGGGATTACGGAGAAACCTGCACTGTAACATGCTGCCAACCTTGTTTCTGTAATTAGTAAGCGGAAGAGCTGGGAGAAAAGACAATCCGTAATACGGAAAGTCTGTTCCATCACGTGCGAGTGAGAAACACTGACGTATTCTGTAATTTACAAAAGAGGTGAGTCTCTTGTAAAATTTACAAGACACTCATGCGTACAAGTCGCTACGTTGCTTCGAGAGTTCATGAATACGATAAACCAGGGTTAACAGATCATACATGCACAGATTACCACGTTGCATTACGCACATGGGAAACGAAAGGCCGGCGGCATCTCAAGACACATACCGACAATCAACTCTACAAGTATGTATAACTATGCTTTCAGTGTTATTGGCCGGCAAGTGTACTTTTTTTTTTTTAGAAATTAAGATGAATTGGCTTTTGCCCCATAGATGTATGTCTGTCTTCACTTCAGTTGGTGGTGAAGCTGCTTACAATTGTTAAGTGAAAATAGTAAATTAAGAAACAATCGCAAATATTAATGCGGCCAGTATTCCCAGATACTCCTTGCAATGACATGCATGCCATTGCAAAACAAACGTACATTATGTTTTTATGAATGAATGAATGAATGAATAAATGAATGAATGAATGAATGAATGAATGAATGAATGAATGAATGAATGAATGAATGAACTTTATTTCTCGTCCGAGCGAGGGGAGACTGGGACTAAAGGCACGAAGGCCTGACAGGGGTCCCAGGCCCCAAAGTTACAACAAGAGTTGTAATCAGTACAAATGAATGCATATAAAACATACATACATTTCACTCAAGATAACAGAATTTCAGTAACAAAAACGATCACATTATTTGTTCATTGGACTGAGGAAGCCGCATAAACATTAGCACAAATGCTATCTATATGGACTCTTTGATAGGTGATACAAGCACACATACAGATGCAATAAAAAGAAAATATGAATAATTAGTGAAAGCAAATGTAATCGGCGAGTAATGCACTAAGCTCTTTTTTGAAGGAGCTTTCTGAAACTTTCTGAATTTAACAGTTCTCCTAACTTGTTTAATATTCCTATCGGGTGATATATGAACGTTTGTTTTCCCTAATTTGTTCTTGTTTTCGGTGAATGACTTGTATTTCGGCGTAGTGAATAATGATATATTTCATCGTTTTCTGTTTCGGTGAATAATTTTCGTTTATGCATGGGGATCAGAAGCTTCTTATTATATTGTGTCTGCACGAAAAAGGGAGTAGTGTTGAAATAATGGTGTTTTAAGGTCTACAATATGGCCATGATAATTGCAGTATATACGAAGGATTCATTTCTGTAAAAGAATTCACTTGTTTGTTTTTGAAGTTCTTCCCCAAACCAGGACCCCGTAGCAGAGTTTAAAGGAAAGCATTGTATAACTGTTGTTTGAGCTAAAGCGGAATCAGCTGGGTTATCCTGTATCCCTATATGCGATCCTCAAGATAAATGTTCATCAAACCATACGCCTCAGAATTATTGTTCTTCGATATGGTTAATTGCCGTACCATTGAAATGAATGTTAATGTCATTGGTAATGTTCTTGTTACGAGCCCTGAATAAAATGCATGTTGTAAATTAATGTATGCTGTAACTGTAGTTGTAAAGAGTGAGTGTCAGTGTTTGTGAAACGAATAAATATAACACCCATGAAGCGCATCACAGAAAAAAAATTTCGTGCTCAAATTTTACGCACATTGCGTCCGCATATTTTATGACGCAACGATTGTCCCTTTTATTATGGACGTCAAATTACGGATTCTGTTAGGCCCGCCAAATCACGGATTTTTTTTTTTGCAGTGTACATGTATCAGCCAGCCATTGATCTTTGTACTCCTGCTACTGCACCGCCAACACACTGCCAAACGCACTGTTAACGTTGTCCTTATACCTCGGTAATGAGGGCAATGAGGGCGAAGTACAAACTGATGAAGAATTCACATGATTCGGCAGCATTGACCTTATGCCGCCAAACTTATTTTAATTATCTAGGCCTATCTCACCGCATGCTTAGAAGAAGTATTCAGCTAATTAGACTGGGAAGGCTTAGGAGTGAGGATCAACGGCGAATATTTCAGCAACCTTCGGTTTGCAAATGACATTGCCCTGTTCAGCAACACTGAAGATAAATTGCAACAAATGCTTGAGCACCTTAACCGAGGAAGTGCATGAGTGGGGTTGAAGATCAGCATGCAGAAGGCAAAGGTAACCTTCGATAGCCTGGCAAGGAAACAAGAATTCATGATCGCCCGTCAGCCTCTACAGTCCGCACAGGATCGCTTGCGTTTATCTAAGTCAGTTACTCGTAGGGGACCCGGACCACGAGAAGGAAACTTACTGAAGAATAAAAATAGATTGGAGTGCACACGCCAAGCATTACGAAATACAGACTGGGTGTTTACTATACTGTCGTTGAAAAGAAAAGTGTGCAATCACTGCACTCTCCCTGCGCTGACACGCGGGGCAGTAATTTGGAGGTTAACAAAGGAGCCCGAGAAGTTAAGGAGGGTGCAAAGAGCGGTGGAATGAGAAATGTTAGCCGTAGCACTAGGAGATAGCAAGAAAGCGAGGTGGATCAGAGAGAAAACGGGGGTAGTCGGTATTCTAGTTGACATTAAAAGAAAAAAAAAAAAGCAGCTAGTGGGCAGGTCATGTAACGCGTAATGTAGATAACCGGCGGACCATCAGAGTTGCAGAATGGGTGCCAACGTTAGGGAAGCGTAGTCGAGGGCGCCAGAAAATTAGGTGGGGTAACAAAATTAGGAAATTTGCAGGCTCAAGTTGGAATCACCTAGCGCAAGACAGGGCTATTTGGAGATCGTTGGGACAGGCCTTCGTCCTGCAGTGGGCATAAAAGTAAGTTGCTGCTGCTGCTGCTGATGATGATGATCTCGCTTATCCCGAGGAAGAACAATGGGAGTCAACTTGTTAAACTTGGCCGTGCATGTGATGCACTATTGGTGGCATTAAAATTGCTTAACTGGAGCTGCAGGTTATACAGAAACGAAACGTGTTGGCTGAGGAAAGCGAGGACAGCTTTTGATGGCGGTGTGGCCAGAGGATTGGTTAGTGCGACACTGACGTAGCTGTGCCGTGAAGTTGAAGTCAAGGCAGAGAGGCTAACGGAAAATCAAAACTATGCCCACCGCCATCACTTAGCATGGATCGCGTACCACGCAGCAATATTATGACGGGTGGGCTAACTAGTTCGTTATCATGCAGCTTGCGCTCTTGTCAGTTTTGTGCGGGGTTCGCTTAGCGTGCGCACTGCAGACTCGAATCGCTTTCGCATCTTCGCGTTCATTTCGGTGACAAGAGCAGGCATTGTGCTCGCACACCATATCTCGCGCTGTATAAAGTTTCTAAAATGGCAGTTGAAGACGCTGGACTTAACATTTGAGAAGGAAAGAAGCCCAGCAGCTGAAGACGAAGAGAGTTGAAAGGGAACGCGATCGTAGGGAGAATATGAGCGAAGGCAAGGTGGTTGCGAATCAGAGATGTCCTGGTGAGTATGAGTCGAAAAGCGCTCAATGGTAAATGAGCAGCGATTAATCGGCAAAAAAAAAAAGACCCTTCACCGTTGCAGGTTACCGAGAAGTGTGTACGCGTGTATGAGAGAGGTACATGCCTAAAATTTTTTTATTTTTGAGGGACATGCATTTTTGTTCGGATGATCGCTGGGGCACAATACCACACGATAACGGTGTACATTTACAGCCTTACAGGAGCTATTAGGAGAATTGGTTACCTTAAGTAAGATAAATTAATGCATAAGAGGTCTTCATTTCATTTGGTGCAGGGACATGTAGAAGCTAACGGGCACTCTTGTGGCATCGTCCACTGCCCCGTGAGGCTACGGGCATACTCGAGATATCTGAACTGCTTGGAGGGGACACGATGTTTCAATAGGCGTTCGGTGATGTGGTATTTGGGAAGTAGATGGCTTTGGCTAAAGGGACCGCCCTCCCCTCCCCCCAGAAACGAAGAATGGAAGAAATTCACGAATAAAAAGCGTACGTATGAAAATAAACAGCTGTAAGAAAATTTATATTTTATATATTTACTTTTTAACCAGGTACAAATATAATGAAAACAAAAAGTACAAAACGTGCTCTTGCTAAATATTGATCAGACTTTCTTGTCATCCCTGGTAAGCTCTTATTACGTATTTTATTAAAACTGACTTGATGTTCTTTTACGTTCTTAACTTTTCGTTGTGTGCCTTTCTTCTTTAACCAAATCGCTTGATTGACATTTCTGGGACTTCAGTTCTTATTTTTTTTTACCTTTTTTTCGGATCTCTTCACGTGACCTCACTCTACGTTTGTGTGTGTTTGGGTTACATTTCTTTTTATTCCTGCTCCCTTTCTTATGTTCAATAATCACGGCGCTATTGCCTTCTCCCTCGTTTTTTAACGCTCTGGGCAAAAAAAAAAAAAAAAGAAAGGCAGCAGAACGTTTGTTACGCTTTAATGGAACTCATTGAATTGGAGATTTTAATGGGCCGAATCGGCGCAGTTGGCTATGAGGACGCCGTTGTGGAAGGTTCCGAATTATTATTGTATTGACTCACTGGGGTTCTTCGATGGGCACCTAAAAATCGTTGAAAACGCTGTTTAAAACAACGTTTCTATGTTTCGTTTCCTCCAGAATGCAGTCACGGGAATACGAACCCGCATCTTCGCGCTCAGCAGTGCAAGGACATAGCCAGTGTAGCGGGTTCGAAGGAACAGGCAGACAGAAAGAGAGAGAGAGAGAGAGCGAAAAGAAAAAAAATGAGATAAAAAAGATGCTTGACAACGCGCTGCATCACGGTTTCACGTGTGTTCTCTTCAGAAGAAAACTTGAGAAGAATGCTGTACCACGCATACTCGCGCTGTATGGACCGCAGTGGTTATGCAAGTATGGTGACTCGAGTTGAAGGCAGTGTGAACGCAAGGAAACATGGAAAGAGAGAGTGCACACCTTTCGAGTACACAGCAGTCTTTCCTACGGGCAACACAGCTGGAGAGTTTGTTAGTCGTGTCTCGATCTGGTGCATCGGTACTTTATAACACTAGAGCACACCAATCTCGTCGTTACGCGTGTACTGAAAACCCGAAGACCCGACACAATGAATCCCAGTGAACGACGAAGCTCCCCGCCACAGAAATGAGGGGCCAGTAAGACAAAGAGCTTTTGCAATCGGAGTTAGCGCGTATATTCGGCACTTTGCTCCCGGACGTAGCAATATGCACCTGCTCTTTTTTCACTTTATCTCGGTCTGGTTTGTATTTGATGCGCCCAGCACAAAGACGTGAGACCCGTATGCTTGTGGGCACCCGTTTATCGCTTTCGACGCTGCAGTGGGGGTAAGAGCCCACAAGAGAAAGTAATCGCATCGGGCACTTCGTTCGATCGGAGAGCTGGTCTGACGAATAAAGCACAAAGTTACAGGACGTGTATATCCACCGTACTTAGACACGATGCGGGTCGTTCGAACACGGGCGCCGACAATCACGATCTATTGAGCAACTCTCTCTGGGAGCAGTTCAGGGCGATACTGCCGCAGTAGAGTACTTCGGACGAGATTGTGAGAGCATATATCTTGCTCTCCTTCGCTCGCGGATGACACCAGGATACGCGCAACGTTTTACGTCTCCTCTGAGGGAACAGCCCGTAATCGATGTGCAGACGAGGTGTTATATAGAGGACATAAAAGAGGTGCTGCAGAGATGGATGACATTTGTTTTTTATTCAAGTCTTTATAGCTCGCTTTTCCTGACCAAAAAAAAAAAAAGATATTACGAAGACGGAGGCGCCTTAAATAGGGCAACATGACCTCCACGAGTGAGAAGTAAAAAAAAAAAGGAAAAGAAAGAAAGAATGGGTATGCGATTTGCGTGACCGACCATTAACCGCCGAGGTAATAAATGCGATAGTTATATATCGGACAAAAAGAGTAAGTAATAGTATACAGACACGTACTGTATCGTTGGTGAATTGGCACTAGACATCAAACACTCACGTACCCTGTCGTAGTTAGGAGGCATACACGAGGAGGAGGAGAAATAGACGGAAAGACAGGGAGGTTAGTCAATTCTCAGACCGGCTGCCCACCCTGTGCTGGGGAAAGAGGGGAAGGGCATAAGAGATAATAGAAAAGAGATATTACGAAAAAAAGGGAAGAGAAAACAGGGAAGGATGCTTGTATTGCAACTAACAATGTGAAATCTGTGCATGACAACTCTTTCCGCGAGAAGTAAGCCAAGTTATCAGGACAAGCTGAGGATTTGGCCGTGAAAAGTAGGACCGTTGGGAGCAATGTTGAGCGGTTACCCCCGCTGTCCGCTGTTAAGAACGGCCCAGCTGAGGTGCAAGTTTTGCCACCCAGTTGCGACAGCGGCGTCAACTTTCCTGGAACGCCACCGCAAACCTCTAGCCACGGCGTCACTAAGTCGACTGTGTGTGAAGAACAATACGCGCGTCCTCGGCTCTCCGTCGCTGGAGCCAAGATGAGTGCGACGAAGCAGGCTTTGTGCCTGAACCCGCCACCGCCAATCTGGTCTGCTGTGAAAGAGGGTGTCCCCGAGGGAACGTAGTTCGAGGCTCCTTCCCACGCGCCCTTTAAGAGGCAAGACAATGGGCACCTGGCGGCGCGCTGCGGTGGTCAGCTCGGGGAATAAAAGGCGCTTTTCCTGGAGTAAGCCCCGAGTTCTACGAAGTCCGTCTGACGTCGGCTCCGGGCCGTGAACCTGTGCGGAAGTCTGTGTCTGTGTAAGCCGTCCCGCAGAGAGGCGGCTTGTTTACGATGAATGGACGAACATTTCCATCACCTTGGGATCGAGGGGGGGGGGGCAAGTCTTTATAAACCGCTGTGCTGCGGCTGCTCAGTGCATTTCCTCTCGCCGTCATGCTAGGCTGATGAACTGCAACGTCCTGATGTAGATACTGTAAATAAACCCATATTCTTCGTTCTCGATGAGAAGCAGTCCTTCCCTTCAACAACGTCCTCAGCGTGGATAAGTTGGACGACGACATGGGCCAGCTACCTTCTATTTCATGCCCGACTCCAATTTTGACAACTGATTACGAGCGATGGGATTGAGCCCCCCCAATCCTAACACCGCCTGGATTTTCGCTCCGTATTTAATGACGTCGGTGACTCTTATAAAGCCAGTTTCTCAAATGAGGGTCGTTCCTCGTATTATTTGTAACTACTTAGCAGTACAACTTCACAGCTTCTAAACAGTCATTAATGAAAGGTTACTACTTGCCACTAGCTTGGTGATATCATCGCCAAGGTGCCAAAATTAAAGCTGTACTTCTAATTACTGAACAACATAATGCTGACTGGCAAGCCTTTGCGGGGTTATTTTCTTTAATTAAAAAAAATGAAAAGGAAGGCGAGTTGAAAAAATTCACCGGCAGTTTCGATATTCCCAAATAAGAAATCTGAGCGCAGCTCTATAGGTGTTTTCATTTCGCGGTATATTGGCTGGAGCGGACAAGCTGTCTCGTGCTGTACGTTGCAAACGGAGCGAAGTGCGACGCGACTGCCTCGCTAATCGGTAGATCGCTAGAGGCAGCGCGTGGTTGACGTCAAGACGCGGTTAGCAGCAACCGTCACGGACAAACCTCCACTCATGCAGCGCTTGTTTCCATACAGACCACGTGCGCTACCTTGGCGCCGTTTCGTAGCCATCGTCGCCGCAAAGCGTCACGCTTTTGTCCTAACGCGTTCGGCCTACCTTCCTCCTCCGCTTTCCACCTCGCGGTTCCGCTGCACCCGCCTCCACCGCTTTCCTCACGCTCTCTTCGCTATCGCCGTCTTTCATCTCCTGCTCTGCTCCGCGTTCGCTCTTTGATCCTTCGCTGTGCTCGCTCGCTCGGGTACGAGGGACGCGGACGCTCGCCGCAGGATCGGGCGCCTAACAGCTGCATTCTAAAATGCTGTTTGGATGACCGCCAGAAATAAGTAGCTTATGGATCACGCACAGCTGTGCCATTAGCGTCATTTATAGTCTGCTAAGGGCAACGTGGGAGTCCGCAAGAATTGCAATCTTCGATGTGGTTGACTGTCCTTTTGCACACGTTATAAAGCAACATCAATCGCAGCTAGCTCTCCAGTTGTCAATGAGGCTGGATGCGGTATGCGAAATGCACGTCATATTTCAGTCGAAGTGCAGAAGAAAGCTGCAGAGGCTCAGTCAAGGAAGGTATGATATATTGCAGAGACGCACAAATCCTATACTCCAGCCAAGACTGCATATGTAGGGCAGGGTCCTGGCTTTTCGTGCGTGCTGAGAAGTTTCTTTGTGTCTCGCTTTCAATAAGGCGTCACGGCTCACGCCCTGCGAGGGATGGAAGTTTCGCAAAGCTCTTTTGTATCCGAAAGCTGCAGCAGATGTTGGCACTGGCGTATAGGCGAAGACGAGCAATATTTCAATTCTTTAGCGGCGAACTTTATGTCCCAACCTACAGGGGAAAAAAGCGATTTCTCAACATTGTGCACGCCTTTGGAAAGTTCTTCTTAGTCTTGGCGTCGGCTAAAAGAAGAGTAATATACAACGCAAGAATGCATGAGCGAGCGTTTTTGGAGCAGCTTGGCTGATCCGATGTCTGTGAACGAAAGTGCGAAGTGGCAACGAACGGAGCCGCTTGGAGATACAGCAGGCGGCGTTGTTTGAGTTGACGGCGAAACACGAATGGGAATCTTGGCGTTCTGAATGTCAATGCATTCTCCTTTATTGGCAAAGTCTTGAACGAGGTCGAAAGCGCAGAAGCAGACGGAAAGCAACAGCAGACAGTGCGCTCAAACACGGAAAATAAGGGGATAAAAGAAAGGTGAGACTGAAGCGTACGCGGCGACTATTGGTAGCGTCGTTGAAGACATTTTCCGCTTCTACAAAGTGTTGAACAGAGCAGGCCTCCTTGCACCTCCTTGTCGTTTCATCATCATCGTCACTACCATCATAACCCCCACCTCCACCACTGTTGCGGTGTCTTAAGAAAATCGGACCAGAGAATTGTATTATCGCCCCCATTTTTTTCGTTCATTGGGCCTGGCTTCAATCACCAAGCTTCCAATTTTGCTATTTTAAGCCTGACCCTGAGTGATTACGCAATAAAACAGAAAGCATGAATAGAAAGTTGTACTAGTGGGCATCGGTTAACTACATCGGCTAACTAAAGTCGTCCCGCACCAGGACTAATCTTTCCTCAACTGCGAAGCTTTCCTCCTGAGAAACTCCTACGGGAATATTTTTGTAGCTTCGTGCACCGTTCGAGTGGATAAAAAATTGTCCTTGTGTGAGACTTCCTCCACTTTGCGCGATTCCGCAGATCTAATTTGCCACATTCGGCGGCCTTGTGCTTCGAGCTGTCGATTAATTCGCTCTCGCACTGCGATCTGCTGGCCTCCTGGTTTGTTCAGATGATAGAGCGAGCACCCTGGAAAGACGTTGGTCCTAGGTTAGAATACGGGACCAGGTCAACTTTACCATCAACTGAGAAGCTTTATTTCTAAGAAACCCTTATGGGGTTGCTTTTCTAACTTCGTGCTACGTACGAGTGGATGACAATTTTTCTTACAGAAAAACTTGTACTAGGTGGTACAGGTAAAGCCAAAAAAATAATCTGCAGAAAACTATAGTAATGTTTAACAGTCTCGGAAGAGAACTGCAGTTTACGATAGGTATCGAGGCACTGGAAGTGGTAAGGGAATACATCTACTTAGGACAGGTAGTGACCGCGGATCCAGATCCTGACACTGAAATAATCAGAAGAATAAGAATGGGCTGGGGTGCGTTTGGCAGGCATTCTCAGATCATGAACAGCAGGTTGCCATTATCCCTCAAGAGAAAAGTGCATAACAGCTGTGTGTTACCAGTACTCACCTACGGGGTAGAAACCTGGAGGCTGACGAAAAGGGTTCTACTTAAATTGAGGGCGACGCAGCGAGCTTTGGAAAGAAGAATAACGGGTGTAACGTTAAGGGGGGATAAGAAGAGAGCAGATTTGGTGAGGGGCCAAACGCGAGTTAATGACATCTTAGTTGACATCAAGAAAACGAAATGGGCATGGGCAGGGCATGTAATGAGGAGGGAGGATAACCGGTGGTCATTAAGGGTTACCGTCTGGATTCCAAGAGAAGGGAAGCGTAGCAGGGGGTGGCAGAAAGTTAGGTGGGCGGATGAGATTAAGAAGTTTGCTGGGACAACATGGCCACAATTAGCACATGACCGGGGTAGCTGGAGAATTATGGGAGAGGCCTTTGCTCTGCAGTGGGCGTAGCCAGGATGATGATGATGAGGTGGTACCCATTGGTTTGCTATTCAGAGGCTGACGAGAAGGCCAATGAGACTCAAAAATGAAGTCGAATTCTGAGGTTCATCGTTCCAGAGATAAAGAAAAACAGACGAAGGGGGTAAGGTAGGGAGATTACCCAGAAGCAAAATCCAGTTTGCTACCCTGCACTTGGAAACGTGGGAGAGGTAGGTAGGAAGGAAGTAAAGAAAGGGAGAAGAGACGCACGGTCCCAACCGTTCTTTATTATCGCACGTTATCACGGTACATTATTACGTGCAGCACAATGAACACCAATTCATGCTACAGCTGCTTGCGTGGGTCTGTTGCCCATAAAAGCTGTAGCAGCGCCAAAAGTAGCGCGCAGACTATGAGGAACGCCGCAATGGGGGGGACTCCGGATAATTTCGACCGCCTGGCTTTCCTTACCGTGCACCTAAATCTAAGTGCAGAAGCGCTTTTATATTCCCACACCATCTGAATGCAGCCGCCCTGGGGCGAGGAATCGAACTGGAGACCTCGTGCTTAGCAACTCAGCACCGTAGCAATTTAGCCACTGTGGCGGCATGACTTGACAATGACATTTGACGTGATAAACTCGCTACGCATATCCAAAACACTTACGAGTGGGTCCTTAATGATTTTCCCTGGTTTTTACTGCAGACAAAGGATGCTATTCTGGACATTAACAAATTCCACCATATTGTCAAATTCTCTAATGACGCCATTTTGAGCCAATCAGAGAGTCCCAGAAGGCTGCTACGACCTCCCTAATTGGTTGAAAATGCCGGACTTACCAAATTTAACAATACTACGGAATTTGACTATGTGCATTATAGCATCTCTATTTTACTCTCGAACCTGCGTTTAGAGCAAGCGCACTCTAATCTCGAACCTCGTCACCATCTTTCGGTAGGGCCCGCGCAAGGAGCGTTGGTCTGTGACGGGAAGGTTACCGGGCTGAACGATATCCTTCTTACTGGTTTACCAGTTCCCGCAGCTGCCGTCAAAGATGGCTGCCACCTATAGGCGCTCCAGATTCTGGTGTGTAACGGAATCCGCGAGTACTTCTTAATACTTTTCACACTTTGGTTCACTACTGAGCGAAGCTTCACTCATCCCTAATGGTAGTAGCTGTGAAATCGCAATGGAAGCATCGCAGCAGTTCCTTAGCCGTAACAATGTTGCTTGCGTTTATGTTACCGCGCTGTTTCGTCTTTTCTCCAGGAGCGAGCGCTGCGGTTTCACTTCTCAGTTTGGCACTCTCTTACACTCCGAAGTGTTCGAACAGCGACAGTAATGCTGCAGCAAACATTTGAGAAGAAAATCATAGCGTCCTCTTGTCTGCAAAATTTACGTGAAATACACGTTGTAAGCCCTTTCCTATTCTTGCTAAACAAAAGTACGATAATTCATATAACGAACCCTCAACGTCGCAGCCAGTTTGAAACGTTTTTAGATTCTCCGATAATTCCTCGTTGACGATCGTGTTAGGAGGCACCGTGAGCAAGGGTAAGAGGGAGAAGCGAAAGTGAAAGGGAGAAAGAAAAAAAAGAGAGATGGAAACGTTCTTTAATAAATACTGGAGATGTTTGCCTAGCCATTCGCCCAGTATGCTACTGCACATTGCAAGGTTGACACAAGAAATGACCCATTCATATATAATACACAGGCAGCCAATAAATACCTGAACTCATAGTAACAAGCAGAGTATGTGGTCAGTGTTCAGGAGGAAGGCCAAGAGGGCGTCGTCACTTCACGCAAAGCACGTCCAGTGTTTTTCCAAGTTAAATGATCAGTGATTAAAATGCGATATGCGGAGCGCATGGCTACCGGCGATTTTTGCGCCACCTGTGGATGCTGGGGACCCCGAGATATGCCTTACGATGAAAGTGAAGCCAGTCGTAACATATTGTGGCTGAATTTGTGACTTTGTGGCTGAACCAGCCCCCACCGGCGAAACCACACATACACATGATCAAACAGCAGTACCGGCTGCCATGCGGTCCGAGTATCTGGTTTATTCACTGAGCACCGTGCGCGGTTCCGTTCAAAGGAGTTTCTAAATAAATTTAAAGCAGGTAAGAAAAAACAAAGGCTGTTCAGACCGCATAGCATGGCCAGACGCATAAAACACTGCGCACATGAAAGGCATTGACAGAGACAAAGGGCGAGCTGTTAAGAAAGCGCGCATGACGCTTTCTATAACATTTATGTGCGAAAGTTCAACATGATGATTGCATCCTGGCGTCCCTGACTCTCGAGAGATGTTAAGAATAACCAAATGTTCTAGCTATAGAATGAGTAAGTTATGCGCTGGGATCCACGATACCGTAACACAATGTAGGAGGAGGCGAAGTGTGCTTTCAAGGCATTCAAGACTATCGTCATGACCGATCCGATGGCGCTTTGACGCATATGGTCTCGGGACTCAGGGTCACATACACTCGCAATATCGAGTTTCCGTTTGAATGACACCAGCTATAGCTTATAGTTCACTGTCACTTTGTTTTAGAACACACTGTAGTACAAGAATTGCGCCACTATTTGCCTGCCGGCTAAGACACGCCTTCAAGTTTATATTAACGCTCCTTGCAATGATTTTTAATAAGACTCCTACCTAAAAAAAGAAAAAAAAATGAAAGAAAAGGACAGCGACAATATATTTTTTCAAAGCAGAAGCTCTTTAATCGTCTCCTCGTTAGCACGTTCTTGCGGTTATTAGGACTGGACTGAAGACCGATAATCGTTGCGCGAACAGTATGCTCGTCTTATGCGCTTCCAGCCTACTGTATTCGATATATTCCGGTAGTCTCACGAAATAAGTGTCGGAGATGTTCTACTGTCCTAACAGCGTATGCACAAGAGACAGCACGCGCGTTGCTTTTCTATCGTGCTTGGTGTTACGCGTATATAATTACACATTCTCCTAATGATACCAGGATTACAAGTACAAGGCTGTTTGTAATAGCTGGCAGCCGTTGCGCAAGGGGTACTAAAATTTTAGAATCGTCTGCCCTTCATTGCTGAAGAACACAAAAGTTAAGGGTATTCTAAAAAAGGGCTTTTCTAGGCTGGCAATTACTTTGAAGGCTATAAGGACAGGGCTATAAGGACAGGGTACTTAACTGGGTGATTAGAAAATGAAGTGTGAGGTTCAAGAAAAAAAAATTCAGAGTCATTCCGCTCTCTGAAGGCGGATGACCAGCGTAGCTGTATATATGGCGCTAAATATGTTGATGATATATATCGATTGAAAATAAAAGACACATACCACAATGAACTTCGTTTTCTCATGTTTCTTTTGTTGTTTTATATTAAATTGCAAAATCAATGCTATCTTTATTTTTAACCTTCCTTTGATTTTTTTTGCATTTATTATTTGGTCACCAAGGTGGCTATAGCTTTATGATCGCTATGATATGGAACCAGTGGCTCTGTGGCGACACTGTAAAGGTTCCTAGCTAATGTGAGGTCTAAGCACGACCGATGACACGTCGTGGGCACACTGATGTTTGCGTAACATTGAATGCTGAACCTTTCCAAGAGAAATTCCACGAATCACTTTCCGTCTAGCCGAAACACTTCTGTGTTGAAATCAACCACAATTACGATGGAAATGGAGTCGGTAGGGATGATCCAGCCAAAGGTACAAACGCTTGGCGTTTACGGCGCAACCTTCGTTCGTATTACGTGGCGCTCGCCGTCGCCGCGCAGATTCCTGCTTCTGTTCACAACAGTGTTCTTCGTAGGCGCGCTGTTCTTCTGCAGTCCTCACCGGACGCGGCCTACCCATTGCACGGGCGGAAGGCAACTGATCTAAGGTTACGTGGTTTGCCGTGACGTCAAACCGCAATCCATACGAAACGGTGTCTATACCGGTTTTATTTTTTTTATTACAATGTTTTTTTATCATAATAATTCTTGACACTTCTCGTGATTAAAAGCAGCTGGGGCATACCCGGCGATCGCTTTTGCCTTATGCTTTAGCTCTTTTAGCTCTGGGCTGGCCGCCATATTTTTTGCCTACGTACACAAACCGCCAGAACCTTGCGTATAACAGCTCCGCTGTAAAATAAACCGTGGTGAACACGTTGCGCCACACAGGTGCCCTTCTATAACCACAATACACAGCTACTCAAGTGTAGTTTACCAAGGCCCACTATCTTAAAGAAAAGTAACAAATAAGCTTGAAGGTTGAACTTCAAAGTAGCGATGCAGAAATAGCGACTACCAAAGATCCATAAGCAAGTTGTTTGTATACATATAGCGTATTTGCACTCTTAGCAAACACGAAAAAGAAAAGAGTACCACGTTGCCGGTTTCACCCAGTGCATTTTCTACTGAGAAAATTTTAGAAATTCTGCTTGAGCTTCTTTTAAACAAAAAATAAAAAATAAATAAAGAGCGTTCTTTATTTGAGCAATCCTATTCATCGCCAATTTACTGCGCTGCCAACCCCTTAGTTTCGAGTCGGCGAAGAATGCAAGAAAGCGGCATTTTCATGAGTGCGGATGTCAAGGTGAGTTTAGCCCCTGCTGATAGCTTCTGTAATGAAATCGGCGATGTTGTCTATGGAAAGGTGCTTGGAAAACTGCGCATGCTGATCGATTCCCTTTGATGGCCGTTCCGTGTTTCATATAGTGCAGGCTTTGCTCTGCACTTGGAAACCAAGGTCAGCCCCAGGTGAAGGAGCCTTCGTGCTCTTTTTCGGCACTTGGTTTTTCGTACGTACCCCAGGTGGAATCCCAGGTGGTCATAACTGATCCGGGAGTTCCTCACTACAGTGTGCCTAATATTTACATCGCGCGTTTGGCACGTATAATCCCAGAATTAATATTTTTGTGCGTCCTGCGTTACTGTTAAACGTGCTTCCTTGTATAGGCTGTAGGAAGTGAAGCACTTTGGGCAGGTGTCGAAAAATTAACATTCGTGTAATCCCCATCCTATGGTAAACTTGTGGACAGCCGGAAACCTCTTAACAGGGGAGCTTCATATTTATGCAAATGATTTCTCGTTCACTTAGCTCGGTCTCAGGTAGGGCGTTAAATATGGAGAAGGTAAATGACAGAATTGGGGCTCGCTTTTCTGCAGCTGTTGCTATTTCCTATGAGTCATCGAACATGTCCTGCTTGCTTACGCCATGGCACAACCTTGTTACTGCTAAATGCTGTGCTCGTTGAATTGAAGTTTTGCCAATCATTTTATGTAGCCTATCTCTGGGGGCGGCCTAATTCTTGCTAGCGGGAAAAAAAGAAGATATCTGCCATCGGCATAATAAAAAGGAGAAGTAAGCTGAAAAGGATGAAGGGGGATGCTTGCAACAAATTGGTTATTATTATTATTATTATTATTATTATTATTATTATTATTATTATTATTATTATTATTATTATTATTATTATTATTATTATTATTATTATTATTATTATTATTATTATTATTGAATATCAAGGCTTGCTTTCCTTTCCCCATTCAATTTCTGTTAAAATGCTCCGTATATTCAAGAGGACTGCTGCGCCTGTATACACCTTGGAGTTTCTCTCCACAGAAATGAGTGTTCCGCGTGCTGCATAGGATTGTTGCTTCGAAATTTTATGTTGCGCGAGATATGGCTGTTGCAGTCATTCAACAATACAACTTTTCGGAGAAACCGGTGAAACATCTGTTGCCATTGTTCGGCATCGGACTTTTGCGCTGGGTGACCCTGTTTCAATCCCGCGCCATTGGACCCGTGGATTTTTTTTTTTTAATGACGAGGTTCCAAATGAGGCGAGACATGAACTTACCTTCCACAAAGGGCCCGGTATGCGAGGCAAAGAACGCTTCGCGTTAAGATATGCATCGGCGTGTAAGCATTGCTGTCGCGTCCAGAGCGCGCGCCTTCGTTGCCGAAGCTTGAAATTGAGTAGTGTGGCGGAGTCCGTTTTTAAGACAGGGCCAAGTAAGGCACCGGAATAAACAAACCGGAGCGCTCCCGTTTGTTTATTTCTGTGCCTTGTCTTGTCCCCGTCTGGAAAGCGCTCCCCGCGCCACAACATGTAGTTCCAGCTCGCCCGAGAAGCTGCATTTGGAAATTGATGTGTGTGCATTACTCAGGGCCAAATAGGATCGTGAGATGAAACGACGGTATGGTGCAGGTTTTATTATGACCTATAAAATTTGCAAGATTTTCAAGTTAAAATAAAAACGCTCCTTTAGATGTAGGTTCTACAGGATAATAGATTAAAGTCCTTTAAAATGAGAGGAGTAAATGTAGCATGTCAGAAAAGTGGCTGAATGTAAAAACATATGTTCAGAAGGCAGAGAGAGAGAGAGAGAGAGAGAGAGAGAGAGAGAGAGAGAGAGAGAGAGAGAGAGAGAGAGAGAGAGAGAGAGAGGGCGGGGGGGCAGGAAAAGCATTCATGTCAAGCAGACGAGTGTCAGGTTTGCTCTTCTACACTGGAAGTAAGAAAAAAAAATGAAATAGAAACAGCAAAATATGGAAAAGGTGAATGCTGCGCGCACGTGAGAGCATACACGGGCGGGCTGCAAATGCCCACTCAAGCCGGCGCACTTCAAGAACTGCAATACTGCGTGGATAGCCTTGTGCGCCGGCGACAGATGTGGCACCGTTTTGAGCATATTTGACTCAGAAAAGGGCATCGATTCCAGCCGGCTTAAAGTTGTTCGGAGAGACAGCCTTCTGACATCGGAAGGTCTGAAAAAGCTCAGTGAAGAGAAATAAGCAGTCATGTGAGGAAATTATTGTGTGCTTGAGAAACACCATTCGCTCTTCTTGACTTGACTATTCAATATGCGTGCAATACACAGATGCCTCTTCAGCAGCTCCAGAACATAGACGATGATGTCGCATATCTGGGAGTTGGAGTGGTCGCCGAAGCTCCCTAACAAAGACGGGGAAAAATGTCCTTCTCGTGATCTTGAAGTGTTCGTAACATTGAGGCCTGCTTTACTTTCTTTGAATGCAGTTTTCTATTATATAAAATGGAATACGCAAATATTAATGTAAGAATAACGAGCCGCATTGTAATTTCTTCACACGATACTTCTATAGTATAGCTTAGTCGAAGAGAGAGATAAAGAGAGAGAGAGAAATCAAAGGGACGAAAGGCAGGGGGGTCAACCAAACGAGCGTCCGGTTTGCTACCCCACACTAGTGTTAATGGAAAGGGAGAAGACAAAGAGGAAAAGAGGAAAAGAGCGAACACTCAGTGCACGTGGGAGGATGCGCATGCGCTGTTAGAATCGGCCTGCAGGGGTACTGCTCCGCAAAACTATCTCAGCCCGCTGCAGGTGCTTCGATCGATCCGCGGTGGTGGCGCCATTCAGAGAACCAGCGAGAACGACAGCGCTAACCAACCATGAACTACCTTTGGAGAACTTGACTACGGTGGCGTTAATCCCCCATGCGCCTCGTTCGGAGAATCGGCGACTACAGGACAAAGGCAGCTCTGGAATTTAGAGGCGCCGGACAAGGGACAACCGGCGGCCACGCTGCGGGGGTCAGCTCGGGGAACCAACGCGCCTTTCAAGACTCAAGATAATGGGCAAGCGGCCGGTCGACTGCGTTGACGTTTGACGCTGCGAATCGGCAGTGAAAGCTGTGCGCACCTGTGTGTGTAAACCCCTTCCCCCCTTCCGTCAAAAGGGGGCCGGCTGCGATGACGTCGAACGTTTTTGCCTCACCTAGGGATCTAGGGAACACGAAGTGCTTATAAGCGGCTGTTGTCGGCAGCTAGATGTGCTCGTCGTCGTGCTCGTGAGCTGCGTGCTCGTCAGTGTGTTTGGAGCTTCGTGCTCGTATGCTGTATGCTTCGTTTTGCGGGCTACATTTGGGAGTCACGCTAGACTGTGTAAATGTACCACTTGTTCAAAATGCAAATACTGTAAATAAACCCTGTTCACCTAGTTCCTCCCTAGTTCCTCTCTACGACCTTCAACCCTTACAAATGCTGGCAGCGGCGAGATTGTCCGACAACTCCTACAACTGGTAACAGCGATGGGATCGTCCGAGAAATCTTACAGCGCCCTATAAGTGGTACCTCAGGCCGGTGCGCCTCAAGTACTGCACTAGAGTACGAATCGCGCTTTGTGCCAGTGACGGATGTGGCCATGGCCCGAATGTCTTTGACTTATAGAACGGTCTCGAGTGAAGTCCCGTTAAAGTTGTCTGGAGAGAAAAGCACTGGACGTCGTAGTGGGGACAGATACACAATAAGCATGCTCGATGGTTTCCTCGCACCTACAGAGTCGCACATCGGGCTATTGGAAAAATGCCTCAGAACGTTCGTAATTAAGGGGGAGACTCAGCGAGACCTGAGCGCGCTGTTCATTAACGTCGGGAGTGAGAACCTGTCGTTTAGCCATGTGCGCGTCGACGCGTGTTCAGACCATGGTAATTTCGACCCCGGACTCATAAGACGACTCGAAGACCGTCGGACCGTCCTCCTGAGAAATTTAGCTGGAATCCTGCGTGAGAATCGGCAATATCGGCGTGTAATTAAGATAAAGCGGGGAGTCCCGACATGTTGGCATGCTTTTGCTCTTAGCGTTCTTGCTTACTGTTCTGTTCAATCATAGTTTCTGTGTCAGAAATATGTTGCCAGTGTTTTCCTCTGTTGCTTATTTGTTGCGCGGCTCATTTATGGACAGAGGTAGAGCTTAGGGTCGCCGCGTTAGCCCCAATTTTGTGTTTTCTTTTATTTCCGGCTTTTATGATTCGCTCTGCTGTCCTTCCGTAAGTTTGATAGAGACGTTGACGCACTTATTTTATTTTGAACGCGTACTCTTTACACGTGCGGACAGCTGCTTCTGATACTGACCTATGACGCGAATCCTGCAGCTGTCGCTTGTGTTAGTCTGTTCTAATCAAAGCAATTTCTGCGAAAATTATTGGAGGTGTTACGTTTCGCCTACGACGCGCGGTTTAGCCGGCGCGATTGCAACAAAGCGGCAGACATTTTGGCCCGTTCGGCGTCGCCGCTACGCTCCCCGCCAGGCGTTTCCAGGCGTTTCCAGGCGTTTCCAGGCGTTTCCAGGCATGTTCCGATGCCACGTGTCTTCATGTACGTGTGTGAGTGTATGTGCCATTGTGCCCGACCGGCGGCGATGCGACAGCAGGGGGTCACCTTCTCCTCTCAGTCATTGTGCCCGACCAGAGGCGCTACGAGAGCAGAAGTTACCTTCTCCTTCCAGTCATTGTGCCTGACCAGAGGCGCTACGAGAGCCGAGGTTACGTTCTCCTCCCAGTCTTTGTGCCCGACCGGCGGCGCTACGACAGTGTGCGTCACCTTAGCCCATTGTACAATCACGTGCTCGTCTATTGAGGGGTTCCTTCTTGCCCTCAACTGCGAGAGTATAAAAACAGCTGCCCCCGGACGCCAAAAGGAGGGCTCCGATTTCTTCTGTTGAGTAAAGTGCACTCCCGTCTCTCTACTTCGGTCAACCTGACCGCCAACTCTTTGCGATGTTAAAATAAACAAGTTGTTTTGTTGTTACCAGTCGACTCATGCTTTGCCGGGACCTTCGGATGCTTCCAGTTGTACCCCAGGCCGCCAGGCCAACGCTACCCTTGGGGCTTGCGACCCAGGTGCAACCACGGGCGTCAGCGCCGAGTTCCCAACCGATCGCACCAGCGTTGCGACCACAACAACTCGCGCCAGCGGTGCGATCCAAACAGAGGTAACTCTGGCGCCAGTGTACATGGGAGGTGCAATAATGGCGATACCGTGAGCATAGGGATGTCGGGTCGTACATAAATTCGCCTAAAAATCGTTCTGGTTTCGAACAAACCGTTTCACATGGCAAATTGCTCATTTTCTACAGTAAACTGCGTTATAGGTGCAACGAATTTGCACTGCAATGATTACGCACGCACGTGAAAACTTGCTGCCTTCATGCGCTTTGAAAAATCTGATTGCTTGGACATTTAGAAATGCGAGGCGAAACGAACACCTGAAGCCACCTGAACGAAGATTGGAAGCCAGGGTTCACTCTGGTAATTTTTGTAGAAGACCCAGTGGCTCCAAGCACCTGTCCTTTTCTGGTTTCTGTCTTTGCTTTGATTTCACTGAATTCGACTGAATTCCCACGACTTGGACCGTCAAGCTGCATCACTCGGTTTCGCGTTCATGATATTGTTATGCTCTATTTCTTATTTCATGATTCTGAACAAAATTGCGTCAGAATACCAGTTCTAGCGGTTTCTAACTTCAGATTCTCGTCATTAATAAAGATCATTTATCGCCGTTGATGACATCTATTGTTTCATAATTTAATTGCTACACGTGTTTGCTTCGTGTAAGAGTCTGCATTCTAACGAATACTTAACCTGGACACCAAGGTAGTTCGGGGCTTTGAGCTTAGTCAGAATGAACTCAATTCGAAGTTAACTAGACAAATTTCTGTGCCGATGTCTTTTTTAACGCGAGGAATATTCTTGGAGAACTTCATCCACATTGCGGTATGCATATCTGTATGGGGTACAGCCGTATCTAACCTCTTTCACGCAGTTCTTCAATGACAAAACAAAAGGAGAAGAAGAAGAAAAAGAAAAAAAGAAAGGATGGTTACGAGTGTATGACGCGAATGTTTAAGCATTAGGCTGTGGTGCAAGTTAGGTATTTTCGCTCGCGATCTCGAGCACCATGTGCCAAGCCTGCGGGCACAATTAGTATGTTCCACTTCGCCATTCTTGAAGCCGAACGCCCCTGTCTCTGGAGACCCCCGGCTAACATTCGCCACGTCCGGACTGTAGTCTGCGCGCTGAGTCCAGTCAGAGTTGCTTCCGTGCTCGTCCTGCGGGTGCACCTCCGTTAGGGATCGCACGAATACTGCAGGCGTGCTGCGGATGCTGTCGGCATGTACCGCCACCCGCGAGCTTCTTTACATTTAAGAACCTTAGTAGTGCGTAGGGTGCGGAGACGCAAGCGCTTGCAAGTAGGCTCCCTAGTTGATGCTGACTTATTGGCATACCCTTCGAAACGGTGCAGTGGTAAATAGTTACCTAGCCTGCTTGAGATACTCAGGTATGCTGTAGATGCTTTTCGGTCTAGAGTTCTTTGTATAGATCTCATTAATCTGTTTTTTTCTCTCTCTCAAAACTTCTATATCTACCTTGTACCGCTACCTATGCCTCTAACTAATTCGGCCGTATATCAATCTCTTCCCTGCTTTCTTGCCATAAATACTTGGTGGGTCTCTTGCTTATAAGTGACACGAGGAGGGCCACATCATCTGGGGTTGTTGAAAGGAACTGCGATCGAATTGCCCACTCTTATTCGCGCATCTCTAAACTAAACTAAATTAACCTGAACTAAACTAAACCAAACGACGCATATCGACAAGAGACGCGCAGCACACTTCAGCGACGAGTGCATATCGCACCTGGCAACCGTGAGTCTTGGCGGTGGGGAAATGGGAAGCTTTGAAACACTCGTCTACGTCTATGGAAGAAAAAAAAAAAGAACAAACAAGCTAGGGGGGGGGGACGATGTCACTCAGCTAGCGTCAGAAAGCCAACCTCCTCTGACGCCACCACTCCCCCTCTGCAAGGCCTATCTGCATGCGCGGTGGCTCACCGGAACTAGGGTCCTCAATGGTCTGCGAACCATTGAAGGTATTGTTTGATTCGTGGTAGCCTTTAGTGGCGCCTGCAGTGACAGGCACGGATGAAGCAGAAAGGACACAGAGAAAGGAACAGGCAGTTTTCCGCTGCCGCACGTGTTGTACTTCGCTTCAAGTCTGCTGCCCTTGAAGCACGGACGAAGGCTGGGGCGTTTGCAGCACATGACCACAAAATTGACAAGACGTCACTCGGGCTTGCCGCCATGGTTGCTGTAGTCTCCAGCGCTCTCGCCTCTAAGCCAATGCAGAACAGCCGAGCGTGATCTACGTTTCCAGCGCACTCCTTAGGGTTCATTGTAACAGCCGCAGCGCCCATTGAAGTGCGGCGATTATTGAAGCAAAGCGAAGCACATACCATTTGCATCGGCGGAAGAAGTTCGGCCACCGACTCCTATAACACGAGCGGTACAACTAAAGAAAGCTTTGCGCTTTAAAGCATTAGCTTTAGTGAGTATCACACGAGCACCGACATCGCAGCACCGCCACATACAGTACTGCAGGTCGCAGACACGTTCGTCGATATCGAGAAGTCAGGTTTATTTCCATTATTCCTTCGCAGGGATGATTTGGTGGGATTATATTGGCATTGCATGAATTTTAATACGACATCCATTATATGGAAACTCGAGGCGCGCTCACGTCGTCGGCGCCGCCGCGCCGTCGTGCTGTCACGGTGTCGCGGCCCACGCGCGGAGTCTTAGGGTTTCCATAAGGCCTAAATCTGCAGAGACGCGGTGGTGGTAACAACTTTATTTCGTCAACAGAAAAGATTTGGTTAACTTTAGTGGGCTTCCAGGGTGCGTGAGGTGGCCGTCCCATCAGTTCCTCTAGTGCCACCTGTTATGGTAGTGAGGCCCTGTCTGTCGGCGACTTCCAAAGCCCAGCTGACGGCCTGCAGTTTAACCGCTGGGTCCGAGCTGGACACCGCATCCTCCCACTCTTGCTCGTTAGAGAGATGCCATTCTCTTTTCGGTTTTAGATTGTCGCAATCGAATAAAATGTGTTTTAAATCTGCCTTTGTGACCCCGCAGAGCTTACATTCGGGGGTGTAGACTCCTGGGTAGGCCTTGGAGTATATATAGGGGTTGGGGAAGGTGTTAGTTTGTAGCTTCCGCCAGGCCACTCGTTGATGTTTACTAAGGCTTTTGTCCGGCGGCGGGAGCGTCCTTCTGTTGTTTCTGTAGTATAATGTGATCTCATGGTAGGTGGTCAAGGTCTCTCTGGCCGACCTCAGGACCGGCTCGCCCACTGCCCGGTTGACGAAACCTCGGGCTAAGTTGTGGGCCGCCTCGTTCCCAGGATGCGACGCGTGGGCCGGAACCCATATGATTCTAATGGGTCTGGCGTTGAAATTTTGCGGTTTTAGGATTTGTTTGGCGGGTTTGTGGACCCTCCCTTTTGCAAAGTTTCGAACGGCTGTCTTCGAGTCGCTAAAGATCGTGTTTGCTTTAGTGCTTATAATGGCTAGGGCGATGGCCGCTTCCTCCGCCTCGTGTGCCTTTTTGCTCCGCACAGAGGCGGCTGAGATTGGTTTTAGGTCCATGCCCACGACGCCTATCGAAAAGGCATCGTGATTACAGAGCTCTGCAACGTCCGTACAGACTGCCTCCTTATGGTTTGAATATTGCCTGTGAAGGGCTTTGGCTCTCGCCTTCCTCCTTTCTTCGTGATGTTCGGGATGCATGTTTTTCGGTATTGGATCTATTCTCAGATACTTGTGTATGTCTCTAGGCATTTGCACGGCATCCGTCCCTATGCATTCTTGCCTGATATCCAAGGTCCTTTATATGTGTCTTCCCGTGGGTGTTTTTGTTAGCCTGTCGTACTGTGCGATTCTGTGCGCCTCGACTAGCTCGGGAAGCGTGTTGTGTATGCCTAACATTAGCAGCCTTTCTGTTGATGTATACTTAGGGAGATGAAGGGCTGCCTTGTACGATTGTCTTATGAGGCATTCAACCTTGTTCTTTTCCGCTGCCTGAAGTTTGAGATAGGGGAGAGAATATACTATACGGCTGAGCACGAAAGCCTGCACTAGCCTCCTCAAATCTGTTTGTTTCATTCCCTGGTGTTTATTAGCTATTCGTCTTATGAGCCTGTTGGTTTGTCCAACGCATGCGACTAGTTGGTTTAGTGTAGTTGTGTTTTTTCCGTTGCTTTGAATGTGCATTCCCAGAATTCTCAAGGTTTGTACTTCTGGAACTTTTGTACCATCAACCCTAACATCCAATTGTGCCGGGGGATCGTTTTTCTTAGGCCTGTGTCTGATAACTAGGAGTTCGGATTTTTGTGGCGAGCACGTTAGCCCGACTGTCCTGGCGCATCCGGTCACTATATTCGCTCCCGTCTGTAGCGTGTTCTCAATATCACCTTCGCTTCCCCTGACTGTCCAGAGGGTGATGTCGTCTGCGTAGAGTGCCGACGATAAGTTTGGTATGGCGGCAAGAAGCTTGGCCATGGGTATGAGGGTTATGTTGAACAGAAAGGGTGACAGCACTGACCCCTGCGGTGTGCCTTTGCTTCCTAATTGTAGTGTATCCGACTTGATGCTTACGAATGTTATTTGAGCCGTTCTGTCGGTTAGAAAAGCCTTGATGTATGAGTATATTCTCTCCCCCACGTTTAAGTCGGAGAGGGCATTCATGATGGCATTGTGGGTGACATTATCAAAGGCTTTGGTGAGGTCCAGTGCCATTATTGCTTTAGTGTTGGTGTTATTCGGTGTGTTTATTACCTCTTCCGAAAGCCTGAGCATTATATCTTGCGTAGACAGGTTGGGCCGGAAGCCTATCATCGTGTGCGGAAAGAGATTGTGCTTGTCCATGTGGTCTTGTAATCTAGATAACGCCACGTGCTCCAATAGCTTCCCTAAGCATGATGTTAGGGATATGGGCCTGAGGTTGCTTAGTTCGAGTTTCTTGCCTGGCTTGGGTATGAGAGTTACCTTGGCGTGTTTCCACGTCTCTGGCAGCCACCCATACTTCCAGCACTTGTTAAAGTACTCCGTGATCCCTTGAATAGAGTCCTCGTCTAGATTTCTTAGTATTTTGTTCGTCACCCCATCCGCTCCTGGAGCGGAGGATGTTCTAAGTTTCTGCATGGCCGCCTTTACCTCTGCTACCGTTATGTTTTCGTCAAGTTCAGGGTTGGGGTTGCCGTTGTAGTTGGGAAGCGTCAGGTTTTTCGTTGTGCATAGGTATCGGTTTTGTAATTCCGTTATCATTTCTTCGTCATTAAGTGGGCTTGCATGAATTATGCGTGCTACATCCTTCTGGTGAGCGGCTCTGCTGTTTTCTGGGTCTAAAAGATGTCTCAGAAGGTGCCATGTGTCTTTGAGCCCCAATTTTCCGCTCATTTGATCACATGTTTGTCCCCATTGTTGTTTAACTACGTTTTGAGAATGATTTTCGATTTCTCTTTCTAGTTTGGCTATTCTAATTCTAAGTTTTCTGTTGTGTTTTTGTTTCATCCATCTTTTTTGTAAGCTATTATGTGCCTGCCACATGTGTAATAATCTGCTATCAGCGGCTTTGTTTTCGGCTGCTATCTCTATCGTCTTAGTGGTGTGCTCTGCGTCGTTCAATAGTTTGTGAATCCATTCACTTAGGTTTTCAATCTTCTTGCCATCTGCGTTACCCTGTCTCCTTTCTCTGAATTTATCCCAGTCTACCACTCGTGTCACCCTTCTTCTTTCCTTCTTGAGCGTACTGCTGGGTATAGTGGTCTCTATAATGTAATGGTCGCTCCCTAGGTTTTCGTTCGTGTTGTGCCATTGTGCATCTACTATGTTTTTGCATAGGGTCAGGTCAGGGCATGTGTTAGCTTGCACACTGTTCCCTATCCTAGTTGGCACCAGCGGATCTGTCAGGAGCGTGTATCCTTCGTCCTGAACATATTGCCAGAGGCTAGTACCCTTCTTTAAATTTGTTCTGTAACCCCATGCCATGTGTTGTGCGTTCATATCTCCGACTACCATTAGGGGATTCGTTTTACTGATTTTTCTGGCTTCGTTCATGGCTGTTATTATGGGGGAGGATTCCGCCTTGGGGGTGCTATATATGTTTAGAATGAAGAGCGGGGCCTCGCTTCTTTTTAGGGGTATGACCTCTATCAGGAGGCAGTCTGCACCGTTCGATTGAATTTCGTGCTCTATTGCAGTTAGATTTTTATGGACCAAGAAGGCCGTGAGTGGTTTTTCTTCCTTGCCATTTTCATATGTTTTATAATCCCGAACCTTTACTTTTTTCTTGGTTTCTTGTAGGGCTATGACATCGGGAATTTTTTCTTTTTCAAGGTTTTGAATGTGGAGCTCTAGGTTCTCCCGCTTTCCGCGGAAGCTCCTACAGTTCCATTGCCATATTCTTATCTCCGTCTGGCCCTTCCCCATGATTGGCTTTAGGGAGGGAGATGGATTGCGCTGTGGTGGAGGCCATGGGTCCTGGGGCCGGAAAGAGTTTGCCCATCACCTTAACCAGCTGATTGTCATGTTTCTGTACTAGCTCGTTTGTAGCCTTTGCTGCGTTTGTAAAAACCCTTACTTGTTCTGCTAAGGTTTTATATTGTTCCCTGGTCTCGTTTCTGATAGCTGTGAAGCGTGCTTCTATGTTTGCTTCAATATTGTTTTGCCTTTCCTCAATTTTATCTAATCTCGTTGCCACTGTTCTTAATAGGCTCATTACTTCCTCGTGATTTCGTTTTTCGTGATTCTCTGAGTCTTCCATCAACCTCTTTTTTGCCGGTGGCCCTCTTGCAGGTGAGGGTGCCCTAGAGGATGCGTTTGACGGAGGGAGGGATGCCCTCCGCGGTTCCTGTGCTAAGATCGCGGGTTGTTGAGCAATATGTGTTTTACTTTCTTGCTGCTGTTGCGTTATTGCCTTCATTAGTTCCTGAATTATTCTTTCCTGTTTTTGTATGATTGCTTTAAGTTCCTTAATTTCATTACTCTCGTGGGAGGATTGCGGTGTCCCGCTCACCTGATGTGGTGCTCCTTCCCGCCAGGCGTTCGGTAGCGCCGGGTAGGACTCCGATCGGTCTCGTTTTCCTCGGTCGTTACCCTGGGCTCGGTTTCTCGATCTGCTTCTGCCTCGCTGTTGCTGCCGCTGTGTCGGGTGCGCAGGTTGCGCTCCCTGTCCCTCCGGTCGCTGAAATTCCACTTGAGGCTTGCCACTTCGTTTCTTGTTTCCCTTGGCGGGCGGTCTCTCATATCTGATCTTGCATTGGTTGGATCCCGTGAAGTGTTCTCCCTTGCACAGGATGCACCTCGGCGTGCACGTGGGCTCGTCTTGGACCGGATGCTCATCGCCGCACCTGTAGCAGAGATTTCGTCGTTCTTCCGGACACACGTCCGAGCGATGTCCCGGTCTTCTACAGTTGTAGCATGCTTCCACTTTGGGTCTGAAGAGGTAGCAGTTGTGGATTCCTCCGCCAAATCGAATGGAGTCCGGGACTCTCTTGGTGTTTGCGAAAGTGATGAGCAGGGCTTTTGATGATTTTCCCATCCTTCTTGCGTCCACAATCTCTAGCTGTGGGTTCACTTTCACGATGTCGTCCATGATCTCGGCGTGGCTTTGGTCTTCTAGAACGTGATACGCAATCCCCTTGATGCTGTTGTCCGGTGCCGCTACGTATGCACACGTCGAATAGACTTGGTCTAGGATTTTGATATGCTGTACTTCCGCGTATTTCCCTGCGCGTTCCATAGAAGGGGTGCTCATGGTAAAGGAGTTGTTAAAAGGATTGATCCTTACTTGGTCGTGTTGCTTGATGTCCCCAAAGTTCACTCCGATGTCCAGGCACAGGGCGTACAGTAGTGTAGTGGCCGTGTGGTCACGGAGCCGAAGTCCGCCTCTCGGCCGGTGTACGATCTTGTAGTCGCTCTCTGGCAGACGCGGGAGCGGCTTCTTTTTATATGGGCGGCGTCTTATCGATGCGTTCACCCCACTGGTCTGGGCGGCCTTGCCGGTGGCGTCCGTCGGTGTCATAGCTGCATCCTGTTGGGCATTGGCGTTCCCATGCTTGAGGCGAGCTCGATCATGGGCTTTGATGGCAGCCTGTATCCATAGGCTTCGGTCTTCATATTCCTCCGGGGAGATTTCTTCTCCGTCTACGGCGTACTCCATCGCGACAGCGTCGGTGACGGCTCGAGGGGCCGGCGGCGACGCCGATAGCGCCCCTAATCGCGCTAGGCCTGAAGTAGGCCCAGCTCGGCTAGTTGCGGCCGGTGAACGAAAGTGCCCCTAAAGGGGTAAAAAGGGGTCTTGCGCCTCGAAAAACAGCGGCAGGGTTCCAGGCACACTCTGTGACCTTGTGGGAGCAGGTCCGGGTCTGCTGGTACAGAAAGTCGCTCGGAAAAGACCAATAACTCGGGAGCCCATACGGAGCACATCCGCACGACTCAACGCGCCAAGCGTCCTCCGCAGAGACGCGAGCGACGTGCAAAATTTGATGGAGCCAAGTGGACACACCGCCTTCAATCCCGCCTATAGTCATCTCGGCAGCGGAGCGAACGCAGCGATATTCTGGCTTCCGCTGCTTTTATGGGTGTTGTGCGGTCTCGGTTCTGGCCTCGCGTTGTCTCGCGTGTACAAAAAAAAAAAAAAATCGAGTGGTGGGATTGAACCTGGGTCGTTCAGCACAACAGCTCAATGATCTAACCGTTATGTTACGGTCGCCTTTTTATCGCATACTCCTTTTGTGCCAACGGCAAATATTTTAGCTCTTTGAGACGCTCTTTTGAGAGAGACAACTATATTTCGAAGCGTATGACATGTCGCATAGCATGGCGGAGACCATGTGAGAGCGAGGGAACGTGTGGCCCCAGAAGGTGCCATTTGACCGTGGACTTACCCCTCTCTTGCCACTTACCACACGCGACTTACTACGACTTACCACTTACCACTCGCGATGCTGAGGCCGTATAGCAACCAAATTACCTATATAATAGAATATTCCGCAGCTTCTTGCGAACAGAGGTCAGGCCACTTCAATTCTAAAATAGAGCCTTGTCGGCTCGAGTACGCTCACATATCAGCTGCTTTGGCTGCGGTAACGTAAGTGCTAGGCTAGCTAGAAAATTAAAGGTGGTGGTTCCCCAAGGAAGCATTATCTCCTGCTGAGTATTGATGAGATGAACTCCAACATTTGCAAGATGTTCAGTCTTCATCCTAGGACCAGTAACACAAACATACACGTCGACCAGTATCTGTGCGACAGAATTAAACTCTCGGGGAGTCTCCCGAAAGCATTTCTTTTCATTCACTATATATGGTAATATTTTATCGTGTCCAGCCTGAGATAGCGGTGGTCCGGCTTGAATTTCTTGACATCATTTTCGCTGAAATAACTTTATTTTATTTTTCTGAAAAAACGTCATTGATAGCAACAAGTTGCTTATAAAAGCTAGTGGCAGCGAACGTCTTGAGGCGTTGTGTTAGACTGCACCACCTCCGGATTGGCCCATATTCTCCCGTCCTCTCTTCGTAGCAGCTAACGCTACTTAGACAGTGTGCGACATACCACCTCCAAGACTGGCCAGGACGTAACGAAACAAGTTGTAACCTTTCTTCGCCAGAGTAAAAAATACAAATATTCCTCCTGCCGTTGGCGTCATGATACTGCCGTCGCCATTGCCTTGCAGCTGTCGTCCCATCCGCGTTCGGGTCGCACGCATGATTGCTCACCTCGCATGAATCAATTCGTCCATCTGGTTAACGCTTCGCAGAACACCGAAATATCCTGGATAGCGAAGTTGCTGCTGAATGCTTATAGCATCGATTGCGACAGTGCGAGGGAGCAGCATAAGTTTTCTGCGCGTTCTCGACCACCTCCTTGTCTGTTCTTTGGTTTTACAGCCCTGTCTCGTCTCCGAAGCGATAATAACTGCATTAAAGTCATGCGTTGCCGCAGTACCTGCCTGAAGCAATGACGCACGCTTTCCCTTACAAAATTCGTTATAGATATCATGTTGCTTTTCTGTTAACTCTTAGTTGCCTTTGGAATACCTTTTGTTGATAAAAAATTGAATGTTACTAATAATTTTCACATTAATTAGATTCACGTCTGCCACATTTACATGGTTCGCGGAAGCTTGCTCGAAGAAGAGAAGGCGTAATTAAGGTATATATATATATATATATATATATATATATATATATATATATATATATATATATATATAGTTGAAGCGAACTTTTAATGCAAACGAAGGTTAAGGTATAATTAGCGAGAAGCCTGGTTTCTCCGAGATTGCGCCAAACTGGCGCCTCGTGTTATCGTTATTCTTTAAAGCTACTTTCTCGCGTAAACTACAGCCTTACTTTTGTAAAAAGAGTAATTATTTTTTTACTTTATCTGCGTGAGCATCGCACCGTTGTGCACTGTTTGTGAGTTGTCGTAAAGACGATGATTAGTTAGCGAAGCAACTCTTCGCCAGCCAATTTGAATACGGTCGTGCTCATTGAAGCAGCCGTGTCATTTCTCACTTGA